>NW_020884877.1:27656447-27697369 GCF_003945725.1 Corapipo altera
CAATTCATACACAAACAATTATTTTTAGGAGAGAATGTGATATGAATCAGATGTGGCTAACAATAGAAGAAAACATAAACATATGCACAGGGACACCTTTCTTGCACAAAGTCAGGGCAGCAATTTCAAAGGACA
Source organism: Corapipo altera (assembly GCF_003945725.1). Lineage (NCBI taxonomy): Eukaryota > Metazoa > Chordata > Aves > Passeriformes > Pipridae > Corapipo > Corapipo altera. Next base: position 27,656,583 of record NW_020884877.1, read on the forward strand.
GATAGAAGAAAGCAGTTTATGACATTTTATCACAGAAAGGGGAGTAATATAACTTCTCACAGCATAAATCCCAGCCACATAAAGAAGTAACCTATTCATCTTCTAATTACAAAATCTGATGAACTTTGCACAGGAGTGGTATAATCAAAAACACACATCCTGTTTTACTATGATGTGCACTAGAATACCTCAAGACACTTAGTACTGTTACCCCTGCTGAGTGTTGAAGTACAGCTCATATAGTTCCAAAACTAGTTTATTATTGAGTAATAATAAACGAGTTTCAGTGTTTCAGGCATGGACTAAAAAGGTCCCTGATATGTCACCTATCCTACCTGGAAAGCTGTAGAAGAGAAGAAAACACTACTAACCTTAGAAATTGTGCTTAGACATGTCACGTGCTGAGGGCACTGCCCTGACACTTTCACCAGTTCCACCTGGGTGATATCCAGGAAGGATAAAGTGAAAAATCCACACTCAAGGAAGCAAAGAAAACAGGTACTCTTTGTGCCAAAAGTCAAGTCAAGTAAGAGGGAGGATGAGAAAAGCTTTTGGAACGACAGAAACCTCTGGAGAGTGCAAAATCTGTTGATATCAAAGGCAGCTGACTGCTGGGGGAGGAAGGAAGGAAGGGGCAGAGAGATCTGCATGAGGAAATTATCTCCTGCATGATGATGGTCAAATCCTACAGAAAGCTCTGAAGTGAGCAATCTAAAGGCAGCAAACAACGGTGTAAAGCAGCTTATTCCTCTTTTTCCCCGGAGTCCTATAGTTCTTGTGTTACCTCAAGTAAAGACAGCCCTGAACAGTCCCTGCTGTATGCCTTATGTATTGCACAATCACAGGCAGGCTGGGTTTTCAATCTGGATAACAAAATCCTCTCCAGGTCCTGAGTCCAGCAGAGTAAGTGCTATCCTGATGATGAGTGCAGTTTAATTTCTGTGAAAAGGTAACAGATGGAAATGGTGCTCTGGAAGTAAGCTGGACAGCTAAAAAAAAAAAAAAGGCAATAACCCAGCTCCGGGTCTCCTCAGACAAATGAATTTAAGACATATGCCTGTACCATGAAAGGATGCAAACACAGCAGCCTGATGAAAATTCTACAGTAAAGGCTCATCTACATCTCTAGTGTTCTATGTCAACCAAGAGACAATAAAAATACTAAAAATTCAAATCTTACTGAAACTAGGATTATGCTGCTCACTGCAGACCTGTTCCCACAGAAATTAATGAGAAACTTCCAATTGAGTCCCACATTGTGTAAGCTTCTCAAGCTGCTTTAAACTGTCATTGCTTTTCTGAAACCAACAGTATTTTGCAAATCTTAAATGACATCCTGCCCTGACCATTATTTTTAAGTATTCAGTTTGCTCTATAAATCAAACAAACAGTGCACTGATGATGAACTCTTTGATGGAACACTATGGGCCCTATAGCCAATAGAAAACAAGAGACGGAAACAGTCCCTGCAGCCTGGAAATGGCAACCTTTCTAGAATCAATGAGAAGATATAAATCACTATAGACATTGATCTATGAAGCTGTACAATGCAGTGGCCTGACTGAGTCTTATCATAAAGCTGGTTTTCAGTTAGTTGAACTAGGAAATAGCAGTATAATGCTCCCCATTTCCACTAATAAATAAAGTAAGAACAATAAATTATGAGAGCAGGTAAACCACCTGAAATTACAAGTGATAATTTACTGGAGTTTCTAGAATGTAAAGCCAATCTTCTCTCTTCCACCTACCTTGCAGAATACTGAAAAAGAAAATGTTTTCACTGTTTATAAATAAGGAGTAACAATAGTGATATAAAATATCATCTGGAAGCTTTCAAAAGATAAGAGAACTAACTGCCTATTTCAGAAATTACCTTCTCCTTCATTTCAAGAAAGGCAAAAGTCTGCTGACCCCCTGGACACAGAGTTAGTCATTGGGATGCCTTTCCTCTAAGAAATGTAAGCTTTTCAACGAACAAACAAGTGTCAAAGGAACACTTAAACAGCTATTTCTTAACCGTTATTATTTCAGAAATTATGTTACTTTTAAAGTTTTACTGGTAGTACCATCAGTAGTCTGTCCTTTGCCTTTTCTTCTGTCTAAGATGCTTTCTAGGAATGACACCACACACCTACACGCACAGAAAAAAATAGGGAAAAATGAGCTCACTTTAAAGTATTTCAATTTGGAACTATGAAATTTCAAACCAAGAAGAGTAAAAGTCAGGTGACAAAAAGAAAAAAAAATAAGTTGCTAGAAAAAATTATTCTAGATTTTAGTTTTTTACAGTGAAAACTACGATTAGGCACTAATTGGAATTGAGGTTCTTTCTGTGGTAGGTACCTGTTGCAGGCAAGAGAGAAGATGGAGCCAGACATATCCTGTAAGTGGCATAATGAAAAGACCAGATACAATGGACACAGCTTAGAACACGAAAAATAGCAATCAGACGTTAGAAAGACCCTTTTTTGGTTTTTTTTCTTCCTATTAGGGGGTCATACGGTAACTGGAACAGGTTACACAGGGAGGTTCCTGAATCACAGAGATATTACAAAGTTCACTGGACAAGTGGCTAAAATAATACAACACAGTATAATCTAATACTGGATATAACTGGATCTGGGCTTTACAGCACTGATTATAAACACCAATCTTGCACGAGGACATGTGACAAAATTTTGATTGAAGCAAACAAGAATTAAAAAAAGAAGATCTTTGAAATGCTGATTTTCCCAATGAGTGTTGGATGACATGAATTGCTTGTCTGGAAAATAGTAAGTAATAATTAGAGATGACATCTTTGCTTGTAGAAGCTAAAGATCATTTTCATGTGATAAACACAAGTCCTCCAGAGAAGTAAAGTTTTTCAGATGCAGTGCAGTAAGGATCCCTCAGATACAAAAGATGTCTCTTTCAATTTTGGGTGTCAGATTGTGATGCCTGAGTGGGATTTTCTTTTCTAAATTCCTTTTAATTCTTCAGCTTCTGAAATTTAATAGAAATTAAGGTTTTATAATGTTCATAAATTCAAATTCTTCTGAGAGTCATGCCTCCAATTTTCCAAAAACACACTTTAATCAGCCATTAATCACCCAGGAATAAAATATATGTAGGATATATAATTAAATAGCATTTATGATTGCTCATAACCACTCATTTGAGAAAAAAATATTCTCAATGTAGTTATTAACTGATCACGTACAGAGGCAGTGGTAATATGCATTCAGGAATCCAGTCTTCACGGAACCCAAGCTATGCAACTAACTCAGCATCTCAAAACATTCAGCATTTTCTGTGGTGTCTCCAAAGCTTCCAAAGGACTTGCTAAACAAGGTTTTTACTGAACAGTTATCTTAGTTTTCAGTTGCTGAATTTGAAGAGCATACTACTCTACATGTCTAACATTCTTTCCGCAATAAAGGCAGACTCTGACCTCCAAACCCAAACTGTAGTTTACAAATCCATAGACAGAATTGTTTATGTATGCAGTGGTTTTGGCTGGGGTAGTTATTTATCTTCACGGTAGCTGGTATGGGGCTGTTTTGGATTTGTGCTGGAAAAAGTGTTGATAACTCCAAGATGTTTTGTTACTGCTGAGCAGACATTACACACAGCCAAGATCCGTTCTGCCTCTCACTTCAACCCACCAGTGAGGGGGTTGGGGGTGCACAAGGGAGGGACACAGCCAGGACAGCTGACCTCAACTGACCCAAAGGATGTCCCAGACCATATGGCATCAAGCTCAGCAATATCCTAGGGGGAAGGTTGGCTTGGGTCCACTGCTCGGGGACTGGCTGGGCATTGATCAGTTGGCGGTCAGCAATTTGGATCACTTGTTTTGTTTCTATCTTTGTTATTTTCCTTTGCATTACAACTTTTTGCTGTTGTTGTTATAATAATTCAGTTACTAAAATGTTCTTATGTCAACCTATGAGTTTTCTCACTTCTACCCTTTTGATTCTCTTCTCTCCACCCTGATGGAGGAGGGTGTGGGGCTTGGTTGCCAGCCAGGGTTAAACCAAAACAATGTAATTATAAATTGTGAATGCTTTTCCTTGCAAGGCCATTCTATAGTCTTGATGTATTCTTAGATGATGCCTTTTCAGCGTTCTTTCCACTGCAGACCTCCTAGTGTTCACCACTACTCACTGAGAATGAGCCCTATGAAATGACTGTTGATGAAGATAAAAACTCTAGATGAGGGTTTCTTTGTACTTTCATTAAAAAAAATAGCCTCAAGCTATGCACAAGTAGCTCAGTCTGACTGCACAAGCTGCAAAAAGACCTCAATTGCTCCAATGACTACTGACTTAACATTCCAACAAGGTTAAAATTGTTTTCCAGGGGTACCTTGCTCCCCTTTCTCCACCACCGTCACCTCTTCCTTTCTAGATATGCCCTTTGAAAATTCGCAGTATCTTCTGATATATTTTATAACCTATTTCATTTAGCGAAACCTGAGATTATATAAAAGACATGTATGTTAAGCCAGAGCAATGTAAAGTGAGACTGAGGAATAAACCAAGTGTGTCCTGCAAGATGCTCAGTACAGGAGTAGCCACTGATATTAGTGCGACCTGAATATATTTTTTCCATGCACGACTTTAAAAAAAACCTTTCTTTATTTGCTAATTTTCTTTATTTTCTTCATTTATCCCATTAAACACAATTACCTAAGTCTGGAAAAAACCCAAATTGTAACAGAACAAACAAGTTAGATTAAAAAAAAATTACACGCAACTAAAATTATATGCAATCTAAATGATCTCTAAGACTACAAATATGACTTCTGGTTTACTTGCTTACTTCTATCTATGTATTCAGCTCTTTTCTCTTGCTTTCTTTTCTCCCAGTGGAAGGATAGACTAAAATATAGCTTTGCTTTAGATAACACATCAGCAAGTGTAGTAATAATATATTTTTGTTCAGCTAACAGCTTTTGTTCAGAACAAGCTGACCAAAACTGAAGGAAAACAAAGGAATGCAACAAATCACAAAATTTTACAGAAACACCCCAAATCGTTCATGATTCAACATTACCGTTGTCAGGAAAAATATATTAAGTTCTTCTTTTTCATCTCTGAAAAGTCAGCAGAGTGAGCAGTAACGTTCCCTAGATTAAATACATGTGATGGATAAGAGAACAAAGTACATACTTTATGTTTCTGATATGTGCCTCCTTCCATTCGCGTATCAATCTAGATGTACTACATATTATTCTTCACTCAAAACACTCCTCACTAGTCCAAGCTATCATCCCTCTTGAACACTTCTGTAGTAACATTAATAAATTTCCCTATCATGCTTTTATTGGTTGTTCCACACATCAGAAACATGCATTTCTTTTGAGAAAGTTCAGATCAAAAAGGACCATTAAAGAAGAAAACCTTCACAGTGAACTTCATGATTAAGTGTTCTCAACACATCAGGGTTTCTTGTCCCCAGGTCACCAGCCTGGGTGTCAAAGTGACTTGGTCACTGACCAAGTACTGCTGTTGACCCCATCCTGTGAATGGATATTCACATTACCAACAGCACCCTCACCTCCAGCACTTTGCCTGTCAGAAGTGAAATCAAGGACTGACCATTCTGGAGGGGACTCTGCCAAGCCAGGTCTCAGGAACATTCCTTCTCGAAATGGAAGGCTTCAGTTACACTGATTACAAAGTTATCAGGCAGGAAAAAAAAACTGTTCCAGAAGCTAAGCTGTTTCTTCTTCATATGTGTATATATGGTAACACGAGACAAATATGCATGCAGATATTTCATGCAGATATTCTCTTATAAATTGGTTCATTATAGTACCATACTTAAAGTGATAATCTTTCCTTCCTGGAAAACTGTATTAGCACTTAAACTTTTGTGAAGCAGTTTTTAAGTATTAAAGTAGCTACACTTGACTAAAGTGATGGTATTAAAATATCTACCTTTGACTGAAGTACAAATAAGCCAAGTTATTCTAAAATTCAAATGCAGTAAATTTTATGTAACAGCAATTAAGGCAACAGAATTACTCTGGAATTTAAATTGCTAGAAATAAGCCAATTTTCCTTCCGTAGTATTTTGGAATGAGAGTAATGTATGAACTAACTAGTTCTTGCCACAAGCACAATTGCAGAAGCTGACTTAAGGAAAAAAATTGGTATACATTACATAACCTGGTAATTTTTTTGCAAATGCTAGGGAATAGTTGTGTTGTCTCCCAATCTTGCAGAAAAAGTTCTGAAAAAAGATCAGAACGCATCTTTACACAAAAATAAAATGTAGGAACAATCATTTCAGATCAGATCAAAACTTCAACTTCTCAAATATGTTATTATAGTTCAGATTAACTTTTCCTGACCAGAAGCACCTATTCATTCCAAAATAAATATACTGTTGTACTACTAGGTGTGTTCTTCTGTTAAAATAATTTTCAAAGATGGGATGGTTGTGAATACAGAATAATCTCCCTTTTTGGTCTCAGAAAATAAGTAAAGTTTTAGATTTTTTTCAGAATTCTTAAAATTCAATAAGTAGCATTGTTTTCTGCTTGTTTGAGAATACCAATGAAATAATGCCAAAATGTAGAATGAACAATATATTTTAGGGAGATGTGGAAGTAGAGAGAGATTAGGTCACTAGACTACATATAAGACCCCGCTTTGGAATAACAAGGAATACAAACTGATTTCACAACTTTTATGTCCAAACAATTCTGTCACTAGACAGCTGATGGCACTAAATGGCCTCTATTATTTCTTATTCATTATGCTTTCTCAGAAAACACAGATGATTTGATAGACAAAAAAATGCTTATTTACTTGCTAGACCCTCTTGCCCAACCTCTTCAATACCAGCCCAGGATGGGCAATATTGTGTCAGCAAAGCACATCTGGATCCTCACAGGGATCTGGAGAGGCTACAGACAGCCAAGACTCTCTTATTAAGATCTTCTTTTGGGCAAGAGCCAGGAGGCACACTACAGACTTGGGAACTCTCAGAGTAGTGGCCAGATGGGAGAATGACAACAACTCCCTGGGGGTCTCAATGCTCTGATGAGGAACCGAGCAGGGTGGGAAGTGGCACTGGGTCCCATGAGGTGCACAGGATGGATTCCTCATACAGCCACAGTGTGGGCTGCCCTGGGCCTGTGTGCCAGTACAGCCCTGCTGTGGGCAGCCCTGATTTATCCTGCAGGAGGACCACATGCAGATAAGGAGCCACCACTTGGCCTTCACACACACAGACACCAGCATCCCTCTGAGCAGCAGGCAGATAATCTTAAAACTGGAGTTTGTTATAAATTTCAGGAGGTTACTCCAGTCTCCGAGGACTACCAAGCAGAGGCATATGACAGCCATACCCTTTTCTCTCAAATACATCCTCTGAATTAGAAAAAAGGCAATCAGAAGAACACCATTAAGGGCAAGATTAGGGTTACAGACAACATGCTGTCCATAAATGGGAAGTCCCTGTACACATCAGGATGACCTGTGTTGATCACGCTGTGAACCACATCATCACCTTGCTTCCCAAAGACTGGTTCTACAATTTCTGTTATGCTTGTTGCAGATGGATAGGATTCAGGCAATGTACATGGGTTGACTTTTGTGGATTCATTCCAAAAGTTAGAACTAGAAGAAAGATACAGCAAAAGAGAAACACTACATAGTAGAGGTAAATTTAAATCTAGAATTACAGTCAGTATAATATAAAATAGTATCATCAAAGCAGTCAATTTTCACCTCTTGTTACTGTAGATATATAGAACGATGTGTGATGGGTTAAAGCAGTTGTACAATGTGTCAATCTACATCTGGGACCTCATCTCTGCTTCTGCAAACATCAAGGACTGGCACTGCATTCTCAAAGTAAACCTCTGATGGCAAGAAAGATGATCATTTGAATTACAGAGTCAGTCAAAAACTGTGGGTGATTGAGTATAGTCAAAGACCATGCAAATATATAGGTAACTTCTGTGTAAACACAGGACATCCTTATGTTGCTTTCTCTTTAATTTTACTAATACCTTGTTTTGCGCTGTAGCCAAGACCAGGTTAGGTGGGGCTTTGAGCAACGTGGTTTAATGAAAGATGTCTCTGCCCATGGGTGGGGAGTTGGAACAAGATGTTCTTTAATGTCCCTTACAGTCCAAATCATTCTATAACTATATAATATGATTCTGGGAAGGAAAGAACAGCTTGTTTTCTGAGAAACAGGCACACAAATGGCATATTTCAGTTATGAGACTTTGTTGTGTTAAACATAGCTCCATTGCTGTGCTACTGTATTACAAACAACCAGAAAGGGAAAGCTCTTAGCACATATGTTCCTTGCAACAAAACTGTAATTTTGAACAGTATCATTCTCTTTTGGGGGTAGGAATCCAACCTCAATACGGGAACAAATATTCACCAGAATCTTTGTGTAGTGGTGGAAATATATGAGATGAAAAGCCATAAGGAGTTAGTTGCTAATGAGGTAGCCCTGGATTTCTCTGTATGGAAAAGCAGTCCGGCAGCAAATGCTTGTGTCCTTGACAGCCCAGGATTTCTGGTGGAGCTCCCAAGAATGCAGATGGCTACTCTTCTTTCCTTCTCATGAGACACAAAACTGCTAATGTTTGCCTAGTAATGTACTCCTGAGTAGCTTAGGAGGCCTGGTTGATGCAGTCTTCTGTGGGCACTTCATTCAAAAAATACTTTCCGCAATACAAGTTAGCATTAAAAATCCTGTGTGAATTTTAGCTAGGGAATTCAACTAGTGCTGTTTTTTCAATTCATGGCCATGCCCTATCTACAAAATGTTACATATCAATGGCCTGAACATTAAGCTTGTATAATTTTGTGTTAAGATAAAATTATATTGCCAATAGTTACAGTTTTTCTTCTCATGAAAGAGCTGTTGACACCAACGACTGCGCAAATTAGAAGTGACAGTCACAACAACTGTTCCATATTTGACTATCACAAAGCATGCAGATAAAATATTGGGTTGATCTGGCCAACAATGCCACCTGAAGTGTGCCTGTATTACTTATATATGATTTTTAGATCTCCAATGTGACTGCACCATGTCTGTCCTGAGCTTCAGTGCACATATTGACAATTCCAGTATTATAACAAATCGTGAACTTAGAACAAATTCTCTTCCTCATCCATTTTGATCACTGCACAATGACACAAAGTCAAAATGAGTTAAAAACCTTTGAAAGTCTTTGGGTGATCTGTAATCAGATAAGACTCCACCTAGATAACCAGTATTGTGATCAAACAGGAAAGAGACTCTAGTTTTGATATCCAAATCAAAAGGACAAACTTAGGAAGGAAAGTCTGTGGGGTGTTTGTTTTAATGCCTGGGGTTAGAGTACTGCACACAATTATTTCTGGGGAGCACTTTCTCTTTTGGATAAAGTATTGTGTCTTGAATGAGGATAGCATTAATACATGAGTTATTGGCTTGGCCTTTCATGGGCAATGTCTCTTGGAAGCACCATAGCTCTTACATACTAGAGTCTTTTAGCCAACTACACTGTAAAACAAAAAATATGGTTCATGGCAATTCAAATCACATGAATTCTTGTCTACATTTATATTAGCATTCTTTATAAATTTTCCCTCAGTTATCACGTAAAATGATAACAAAGGAGAATTTTATTTAAAATCCTGCTTCTAAATTCATTTACCCTAAAGAAATCACAAAACCCACCTGTAAATCCAGCAAATTAAAATCCCACAGGGCAGCTAGCTCTATGGAAAGGGTTAGAATATTTTGCTTTAAGTAAGAATAATGTCAAGAACGAACAAAATATTGCAATAACACTGCATGCTCTAGGCTCCACCTTATTATTATTATTATTCTAACATTATCACTATGCAACACTTAATGTTCATTAGCAAGAATATTTATTCTAGAGTCAGGTATATTGGTATTATAATAAGAACTCAATTTCATACATCCCAGAACAATAATTAGATTTGTAAAATCAAATATGTAGACAATGGCCAATAGATCAAAAGCATTTATTGCACAGAGTTATCTTTTATGACTATTCAGATATTAACCTGAACAAGCTTCACACACTAAAACTAACTTAGCATGTTGTCAGAGAATAAGGGACATATGTTGATAAGTCCCACTGGAGATCGCCTCATTTGTCCCCATTAGTTATGAAATACATGATTGTGAATCTGCAGTAAAATCCCTTATCTACTGCACTGAGTGATCATATAGTTTTGATCATATCACAGAGAACAGCTGAAATGCAGAATATTTTCTGTAAGGTAACTGATTGTAGATGATGGCTTTCAAAACAGTGTTAGTATGTCTACATTCAATAAGTTTTGTGTATGTATATGAAGATATATATATAACACTTGGAATTCAGATCATAACAATTTTTTTCCTCATGTTAGCTCACATCTATACTTCATTTACAAATACATGTTGACAATATGGTTATCATGTTCCCAAAAACCTGAAAACATCAGTGCTTTTAAGAAACATTCATGTTCTATTCCCAGTTGTGAATTACACTTACAAATATATCAAAAACCTCTCTGAATACATTTGGAAAGATACAAATGAAGTGCTTCTATTGCAATATTGATGTACCTTGCCAAATCTGGACACAGTATCTACAATAAAATTCATCATCTATTTACACAATATTTTTTTCCAGGACTTGCACACAACTGGTTTCAATAACATATTAATGATTCTCATAATGCTTTTTTAACATGTTTTTCAATGCTAAAATTCTTGGTAAACATTTCAGATCAGAGATTCTTTGCCAACTCTCTGAAGAGTCTTTCAGGTGCAGGCTTTTAACCGTGTTACACACGGTTGTTGCCTACATCACAGTTTTTATGTGTGACTGGATAATGAGCACACACCGAGTGAACCCAACCTGACCTACATAGCAGGGAGCCATATGAGGGCAGGAATGCACTGCTTTGCACATGGACAGAGTCATTCCTCGAAATTCCCAGAAAACAAACTATTTGTTCAGAAGTTTGTCATAAAAGTGAACAAAAGTGATCTGAGGATGAATGAGTCAAAGAGACAACGTTCTGCATTTTGGATCTGTTTTACCAGTTGCAGACTGGTGTATGATGCAGTAGCCTAGCTATTCCTCCAGAAAAGGGAAACCCATTGCTTCTGAGTCATGGATTAGGAAAGGAAATTCATAAGCAAAGAAGACTGCATACTGGCAATATGGAAGAAATAAAAATAGTTAAAAAACAAGCTGAGTAATATGAGTGAAAATGTTCTAAGGAACAAGAAGAGAACAGGAAGGGAAGGAAGGAATGCAACGTGTAGAATTAAAATAATCCCAGAATAACAGGTATATGGGTGTTTTAATGTCCTGGGACAGAGGCAGTTTCACTCTATAAGAAAGAAAGGCTCCAGTCTGGGGAATCTGACCTGACTACCACCCAGTAGATTCAAACAAAACCTCATGTCCAGAAAGAAGGAAAAAAGGGGCCAGTTTGCTACGTGGAGGGGGCTGTTTGTTAGAGGTGAAGGAAAACAAAGAACTGTTCTTGCTATCATTAACTGGGAAGAACTACCTTGTTCTTTTGGTGGTCAAGAAATAACCCAAGCGATATTACACAAAACACACCATGGTGCCCACTCTCCTGGTTGGGTGGAGACAACAAATCTCTATGTTAATATGGCCCCAAAGCAGAAAAAGACAGGACCATAATAAATTTATTTTTTTTCCCCAAAAATCAAGAAACAAATAAAATATAGGGAAAAAACTACAAAGAACTATACAAGCACTGAAATTGGAATGACTAGTTTATCTCCCCTCTAGGAAAGCAGCACACAAAATTTCAAATTTCAAAAACCACATAGCTACTTTTTTTTCCAGTTTAGTGCACAAAAGAAAGAACCCCCAAACCCTCAGTCTGACAAAAGAAAACTGGAGTACCTCTTTGTTTTTCTTCTTGAGAGTGCAAAGACAAAACCCAAAGAAGCTAAACCTAATTCTGATACCACCTCACTATGGTTTCCATGGTAAGAAAACACACAGAAAAGCAGATAAAAAAATCATTCCAGATGTCTGTTATGAACAGACAGACAAGTAATCCACCTCAAGCAGAGACTGACATCAAGCCCAATTGAGAGAAGGATGTATGGATTTCAACTCTGAACTAAGAAAAGGGAACTGAGTTTCATTTTTGCATTCCAAAAGGATAGATATAGATAAAATATAGATGCCATTGGCATCAGTTTCTAAGAGCATGATGTTCTATTATAACTCTAACAAAAAGTTTAATTTGTCCTGAAATTAAATTTTACAGGCTATCATTTTAACAAGAAAATTTGATTATTTTGGAAGGTTAATCTAAAAGACTCCTTTCTCTTCAATCCAAGCTTAAAATGAAAATTTAATTACAGTATAAATACTCTTTAATATACATTTTTGTTTAGCTATATTGCTTTACTTTAGATCCATTAGCTGGTAAGAATGGACTAATATAACCAGAATTTTTGAAAAGTGTTTTTTCTGAAGTATCACTACCTAGTATAGACTTTAATATATTATTCTAGTATTTTATGCTTTATAAGAATGCTTATTCTACTTAAAAACATAAGGTATAGGACTGACTTCATTAAGTGGTTTTTTTTTTAAAGAATTCATGTGCCAAATATTTGATTAACTGGAATGTATCTCACTCCTGTTTCCAGACTTTCAAAAAGGTTTTCCACCATCTCAGGCTCACTGCTTCCAGAATACAACAGTACATTAGGGAGATGTAAAACTCTCCTGTCTTATAAACAGAGCTGGTTCCCTTTGAAAAACCTCTAAAATCTTTCTCTCCTAAATTCTTTCCTGAGGCACTCTCAATAAAACCACCCTTTACCTCAAGTGAGGGTGATAAAACACACCTGCCACAAGCAGTGATAAGAAACCACGGAGCTTGATATGGAAGCCTCACACGCAATAAGAACATGAGTGGATAAAATTATCCATCACAATCTGAAGGTCAAGTTATCAAAACCATCTGTTTACTAGAGACGTTGGAACATATGACTTAAAATATTAAGTGGTTTAATAAAGTCTTCAAAACTAGTTTCTCTGTCCCCTGTGAACTATGAGGAGCAACAACTGCAGATAACACAATGACAATAAAAGTGAAAAACATGAAACTCTGGTGAGAAAATACCTGGGAAAATGTACATAGTACCAACTACCACTTACAAGTATTCATAACTAATAAACAAATAGAGGATACAATGCCAGACATTTATCTCAGCAGAGTGATTTCTGTTTTAAAGAAGTTTTTTATCACAAGAAAACAGGTAATAAGTTATTAATACCTGATATACCTTAATGACATTGACAGTTCCTTCTCCATTTTGGCCCGTGGATCCTTGGCTCTGTAGCAGATTTCTCACTGTCTCCTCCATTCTAGAAAAGAAAAATATTTATAAAAGTCAACTATATGGAAAAAATTCACGAGTTGCATTCAGTGTTTTTGTTCTTTACAAGAGCCTAATGCATCCATGGCTACCATGAAATTAATATTTAAAGACAATCCTAGCCTTGTAATGTTCTCATGCTCCACGTTATGAATAACACATTAAGGGCACTCTTTTATCTTTCGAATATGCACAGTAATTAGTTGTTTTGTTAAAATCCTACAGGAGCTCAGCTACAAACACTAAAACCAAATGTGTGCAAAAGACATCACCTTGTCAACAGTGCAACCAAACACCATGATAAAATTACTGTCATTTAGGAACAATAAGTCAAGATTAAAAAAACCCACAACCTGCTGTATTACGAGCCAATAGTCAGGTTGGTGCAATTCAGACAGACTGTCTATTACATTATTGGTATTTACTTGCTGTGTTATAGGTGCAGCAGAGTGTGCCAGTACGTTGGTTTATGGGGGCACAGATGCTGAACACATTCACCCTCTGCTCTTTCAAAGGGATGTAAAAAGCAAGTGCAGGCTACAATCTGGTACCACCATCTCATGAAAACCTAATCAACCTCAGCTCCATCAGCGAAAGGAGGAAGGCTTGCACTTCCATTTTAGAAGGTGTTAATAGACAACATTAGAAGTTGTCTTTGATCTACACACATTCATCAAGCATGTTAGGACTGATAATAACACTAACCCTGCTGAACAGAGGCTGCTCAGAATAAAGAGTTCTGCTCCTTCTCGCAATAGGACTGCTGGGAATAATGGAAGCCACCTATAAAACACTGGTCCCATTCAAGGTTTATGAGAAATTAAATCCCCTAGGCTAGGAGATGTCACTTAGGCTGACCACAAATAAGGGACCTAGGACTATAGTTGGTTTCAGCTCCGTGAGTATGAGTAAGAGGAGGAAAAGCATGGAAAGCCGGAACAGTGATGAGCACAAGAACAAAGATGCTGTGTTTCCCAGCATAAAATTCTGAGTGCCAATTCCAGCCAAAGGTCCTCATGCATCTTCCCACTTCCCATGTCCTACACAGGTTTTCAGCCCTGTAGAGCTTCTTCTTCAGCTGTGCGGATGCAACCGTTTTCCTCACCCTCCCTTTCATATTTTCTGCTCTTTTCCTTTTAAGCACTCTCAGTCCCTTGACATAGTTGGAAAAACAGCCCAGCTGGAATAGGGGCTGAAGAAGGGAAAACTGCTGTGGCACAGGCATATGGGTGATGTGAAAGCAGAAGAGAGAAAGGAATACCTTAAGTCATATTGCCAGATACCCTGCATATTAAAACAGCGACCTTGAAAAAAGAGCCAGTATTCCTAGGCATGTCAGCCCAGAAACTGCCTGCTGTTGTTTATGTCTACTGTGTTTAGGGAAACATGACTTTTGAGTAGTATTCTTTCCAAATGCAATTGCGCAGAAGAATTATTCACTGTGTATCTTTTTTTTTTTTTGTTTATTTCTAAGGTAACAATCCAGCAAGACAGCAAATATTAGCTAACTGCTCTGGCCAAAGGCCAATAACGCTATCTTTTATAGGATCCTTATAGTCTTTCTGTCCTTTCAGTCTTATCAGAATGAATTGACACTGGCTAATTTAGAAAGAGTATGATGTTATTCCAGGTTTTCTCCTTTCAAGTCAGCCCACTATGCTACTTTTCAAGAAGCCAACACTGGGTGTTCATTCTACTCAGATGAACACTGACATTCTACTTATTTGTATGATGTTTTTTTGTCATTGATGTGCAGACTTCTACACTGCCAGAATGCCCACAGAATAGTTGGACCATCTGTTGACCAAATGTGCATAAAAACAAGCCAGCTCTAATCTCTAGTGCAGACAGTGATGCAGTTTTTCAGTTGCAGATTGGAACCATTTCTGCTCATAGGCTGACCTTAATCAGATACCTTTTACAAGAAAGAACTAATCCTTTTGGATTTTGTAACATAAATTCCTGTGCAGTTCTCACTGAAAGACTTAATTTCTTAACGTCCACATAATTTCATTTTTAAATTAATGTTGTAATAGGATTCTTAATTCTGTTTATCTATGCATATGCAGTTCCAACTCTAGTCCTTCACAGTGTTCTTCCAAATTAATAAACAAGCAAAAATGGGAAAAAGAATAGATTCAACTAGCACTAAATCACGGGTTTTCAATTTATACCTAACATATCAGTGAAAATAAAGTCTAGCTGCATATTACTATGATCACTTAAACCAGCTCAGGAAAATTATGAAGAATTCTTATAGTCAATAGGTTCTTTAATCTTCAGTTAAACTCAGATGATCTATTTTTGACCACAGGCCTGTCTTGTTAAGCAGTCTTACAGAGTCTGGCAAGCACTAGGTTTCTTGGGGCAAATAGAAGCACCTCCCATTAGCACTCAAATTTTTAAGCAATAGAATAGCCTTTGCAACATTTCAAAGAGCTCAGTTAAACACATTTGAGACTTCTGTTGGTTTGTTGTTTGCAGCTATTATAAAAGTTTGTAGGAGTTGACAGCTATGAAGTTGAACCACAGGCACAACAAGAGTGTCTGTGTGGTCATGTCACTATGGAACCACCAGTGGGAGGATCTTACAAGCTTTAGGTATCCATGGAATATCTGAAAAAGGTTAGAGAAAACTAGTTTCTGCCAAAGAAAGTGGGAAGTGAAATATGCTTACAGTCAAATTTACTGCAAAGCTCTGATGGCCAGTGCTCTTGCAGTTTGTAAGCTGCTGCTTCTTCACTAGCATTTTTAGGAAGGACTGTCTAACCAAACAGGAGGATAATCAAGACTTGTTTCTTATGAATGAGAATCTTTGAAGCATGGCACCTTAATTGAAAAGTGATTGTTATACTATGATCTAAAATACTCTCCACAGTGACAGTACACGCCAGGCTGATTTAGTATAAACTCTATTTAAAGAATGCAAAAATAGCTGAGCCTTTACAAATTTAGCTTGAGATCCCATGTTTTGCTCCATGAACATGGCCTCCAAAGGACAGCAAATTTTAGAATTGAAACAGAAAAATTATGAGCTTTATGAAGGGCTATTTTTACGCATCAATCTATATTTTTCCCCCTTCTGGTAATCACGAAATGTTATCTCCTCTTGGTTGTGATTCTAATATCCCAGCTGGACCCACTCCAACATCAAGCACTTCCCAATTACATCTAGAATAGTTATCCCCACGCGTGCATTCTGCCTATTAGCTGGACTATGCTAAAAAACCTGTTTTGTCAAGGATTCTCTGTATCTTATGTAACTATCAAGTTGTTAAAATCTGCAAAACCAGTTTATAAAGTTCATCAGTTCTGAGTCTACATTCTTCAAGTACTATTTAAGAACAGTTATTTTCCCCTTTCTTTAGTATTTTATCTACTGTCTTTTCATGTGAAGCATCTCAGTATCACTAAATTTTCTGTTACATCTATTATTTGAATAGAATATTGATGTTTTCTTTAAACTTTTATTTAAAAAAAAAAATTAGGGGGGGTTTCTAGGGGAAAAGTAAATGAAACCCATGTTTGATACAAGCTTAAGTGTCACGGCAAAATATCAGTTTATAGTAGAGAAACACTCCTCCACCATGGCTAACCTAAGGATAAATTTCTAAAAGCACAAAAAGAAAAGAAATGAGGCATTCAGAAAACAGAATCTGTTCATGAAATAGAAGAGTTTAAGGAACATAAAATATTAAATGCTACTGTGGAAAGCACTCTCAACCTTCCATTTGGAAGATTATCTGCAATTACAATCATCAGTGTTTAGGAGCGGTTCATTCAGAGCTGACTTCATGAAGGGACTGCTCTGAAGTTGCTTAAAAGAAATGACAGTCTGTGCCACGAGAAGAGACTAAACAACTTTTCCTGCTAAACTTAAGAGACCGAGGACTTAAAAGATCATATATAATTTATATGTAAGAACCAGTGAGAAAAATGTGAAGAAAACTACATCAGCCTAAGGCCAATGATTGACAAAAAGAGTTGGAAATACAGTGGTTAGAAATACATTTAGACTGGAATTAGGATGTTCTTAATAATTGTGAAAGCAAGATTCTGAACCAGTCTGCTATGCAGAGCAACAGGATGAGAAATCCAAAGAATTCAGTCATTTATGAAATTAATTACACATCAGGGTCAAGAGCTGAGGACTTGAATTTATGATGTTCAGGTTCTTGCTACTATTCCTCGTGAAAAAAAAAAAAATCAGTCATTCCTGGGCAATTAAGCTCCTGAATTTCCTTTCAGTTCTCTCAGGACTATCACTTTCACAAAACAGGAAAATCCTTTGTGCCATCCCACAGTAATGACACGGACAGAAAACCTGCTCATTTTATGCCTTTCCCAGTTCTGTTATAAATAAATGCTCTCTATAGCCTGTGTTCCATTCAGTCATGTCCCACACAGCCCTTTTTGCAGTTCACCCTCCAAGGCAGCACGTAGCTGTTCCAGCACTAGAAGGTGCATGACAGCTTCAACCTCTTTTCCCTTGACCTACTTTCTTCAAGATTTCCACAGGCTGACAGCTACCTTTTGCTAGGTGCTATCACCTTCCCTCGTCATCACCCTAAAGCTGATGTGACAGTACTTGGTTGGTTATTTTGAATGTACGCCACAAGAATTTCTTCAACTTGATACTGACTTAGTCTTACAGATATGTGTCCAAAGGTTTCTACAGAATCTTACTGCAGCAGATGAGGTTTATATATAAGGTTTTTCCTTCTTCTTATGCCATGCACCAGGTGCAGGACTCTTTAAAGTCTTAGAGAAAAATATCAATAACAGATCTTTCTCTATCTTCAGCTTAACTTACTACAGCGTAGTTAAAATCCTTAGGTGGGTATTTTCTTCCAGGTCTTACCTGTGAGAGAGTGAAGCTTCCTGCCTCTCTCCTGGCAGTCTCCAGTTTAAGTCTCTTGCCTTCTATTTTTAGTTATAGACTTCCTAGGACGTGGTCTGCATTTCAGCTCCTTGAGCTGTCTCAGCCCTCCCTACCACCTGATCACAAATGAAGGAGCAGGTTCCCATGTGGTTTCTCAGCTCTTTCAGCTCTTGGTTCACCTGTGAACCAGCCCCTATTTTTGCCAGGTGGACTTCAGCTGTGTCTTTGGAGGCTGCAATCTCTCTGGTCTTGGTGGAAGAACTATGTGCCTCTGTTCAAGCCTCCTATCTCTCTCTCCAAACCCGTTAAAAAAAAAAAACTTCCAAACAAACAAAAAAAAAAACTTCTCTCTGACTCAGCTCCCAGATAAATCTTTTTTCTTACTCATTCATATTTTTAAGTTTCAGGTTTGGGGTTACCTGCATCTCCCTCCCCACTCCCTTCAAAGCTCTGCAACGGATCAGATTAGACTTTCTCCTTATAGTGAGTTCCTCAAACTACTGACAGGCTTCAAAGTAAACCAACACACATCTCCTGCTCCTGAACAAATAAAAAAATCCATATTTTAGAAAAGGAACCACATTATTTTAAACAGGGAAATTATCAAAGTGGCTTTACAAGATAAAACAGAAACAAAAAAAAGCTCATCAACAGCAGTTCTGTTTATTGCATCTTTATAGGAGTGTCTTTCCTTCTATCTGCCTTCAATTAAATTAGTGGCCATCTGAACTGCAGACTCTGCTTACTCCTCTCTGGCCCCAGGGATTTCCATTAGCAATAGCCTGCTCTCCTCAGCTCTCCCCTGCTCTGCAGGCTCATCTCCAGACTGTGCAGTGACCTGCCAGCCACATCGACAGCCTTGACACCCTCTGCAAGCCACTGTGGTCCCTCCTTCCCAGGGCTGTGTCCCAGCATGGTGTTCACAGTGCACCTCCTGCAAAAACCTGCAGCAGGCTATTAGCCCATGGTTTCGAAGGCAGGTGGCCAGGAGACAGACACAAGCTTCTCCAAAGAACTGGAAATGGATTAAAAAAAGAAAGAAGTGAAAATAGATATGTGATAAACTTAAGAGAACTGACAGATGGGAAATGCTGGGGCTTTCAAGCCCAAGGGGTTTTCAAGCCCAAGGGGTTTACAGTTCTGCTTAGGATACAGCATTGGTATATCCCTTATAGCAGTGTGCTGGGCAAAGCCTGCAGAATGCACAATATCCATCCTTAATATTTCAGTTGGAAAATGAAGTAATAACATCTTTTATAATAGCAACAGAAAGACATGTAATGTTTAATTTATGTTTATTCCTTCTGTTCATCAGTAGAAGTGCTTATCAATCCAGAAATATCAAGACAAATCCTCCTCCTGCAGCACCATCACCTCTGTTTCTTCAACGCAGGCTTGGGACAGCCAGTTCAACCTTGTGGCATTTGCTAGTGGGAAACCCAAACTGCACAAACCATGCTCTTTTCACATACTCATCCAAAACACTCCTTCCAAAACCATACTCCAAACATACTCAAATTGTTGCCCTAAGGCCAAGCTACCTAAGAAAGAGAAGCATCATGAGTATCTTGAGGGTGATGAGAGCAACTATCACATGGAAATGCTGAAATGAAACAAGTCTCAAGCTCCAGTCACATGAGTCGAGGAGGATACTTCTTTTGATGGACAACCTAATCAGGTGCTCTGTCCCCTAGACCATACCATCACTTAAAATTACATAGAATTGAAAGACTAAGCACAACTTCATTGAACAACTGACCATTGAACCCAGTAGAAATTATCAAGGTATCCTTAAAATATCCTTGAGCCTTAGACAAGTAGTGTAGGATTTTAAAAGACCTCAGCATTGGCATATCACTGTTCCCACACAAGTCTAAATTCTGTTATCATGCAATGGCAGGCCTGACATTTCTCTGAAACTGCTCTAACTACCATCTGAGCCAGGAAATGTTGGAAGTGTTTCCATTGTCTCAGTCATACGGATTTCACTCATCAAACTTCTATCTACAGCAAAAAGCTTCTGAGCTGCAGCAGAAACCAGTGGTAATGTTTATTTCTGTGTTGACAGATAGACAAATGCCATATGGACTGTATGGGTGTCTTCCATCATCAGCCCTGTATATGAATTTTGTAAGTTACAGGCATGGAGGATTAAACAAAAACCAGTCCAAGACTAAGCCTCACAGAAAAGCTTCTCATAGGCAATTGAAAAAATTTTTCAACTGAAAAGGCTGTCCCTCCTAGAATTCCTCAATGATATATTTGGGACCTCAGGACAGGAGATATTTTCATTAACTATAAATGGATGGAACTGGACACATACAGAGAGTTATTTCTCATGTCAGTTTAAACATGTGCTCGTAAGTTCAAACTATATTCATGCTGGAGGCACCAGAAATAGTCACAACGAAAAGCTTCAGAAAAAATTACAGACAACTATATAAACAGACTGCTAATATTTCCAATTTCAAACAATAGTGAGTTCTTACTTCTTTCTTATTTTCTACATTTTAAACAAATATTTGTATTCCCATATTTGCAAATGTATAGCTAGATAGATATATCTATCAGGTCCTCCAAATACACATATTTAATTTTATATATAAGCACCCTGATATAGACAGACCACTACTGCTTTAAGTTACTTACAGGAATGAAAAGCTGCTCAAAACTAAAAAGCTTTTTTCAATTCTGAGTCACAGTTTCAAGATGGTACCAAGACCACCTTGACATAGCTACATAAATTTCTGCATGTTTCCCATGAATAGGGAAGATGCTCTGTGGAGGGAGGCAGTTTTCGTGGGGTTGAAGTAGATGCAAGAGAAATGTGAGATGAAAATGAGGTCTGTCATCAAGGAGCATTTGCAGAACCCTGCACAATGCAAACAAACTGTTGCATTTTCATGCTACACAGCCCATCATGAAGCTTTCAGGCACTGACTGAGAAATGTTGTGGTGACACCCACCTTTGCTGTCAGAGTACAAACAGTAGCTGTAAGAAAGATAATGACAGGAAAGAGTTCTTTTTTTCCTTCTGCAGAAATTATCATTACTTGGTTTCAGGCTCTCTGACTTTCCAGTCAAACACTTATATGTAAAACACTTAAAATATATAATTCTTCTGATTAGGTGGCTAGTGGGCTTGCATATTATTGCTGTACAGAGAGATACAATTCTTTTGACTAAGTGGCTACTAAGTATGCATACCCTTAAGGTTGTCCAGAAAGTTCCATCATATTGAACACCAAACAAGATGCTCTGATGACTTCAGAGGCAAAGACTGTAAAGTTTTACCAAATTCTTGTATTCTTTTTCACTTAAATATTATTTGTGAATTTAATGACTTAAAAAAACTAATTACCAATGGAGTTACTCTAAATAAACAAACATTCAAGAAATCATTCCTGGTTTGGTTCAATAACCTAAATCTTACATCAAAAGTCAAATTCATATGACAGTTCCAGCCCCTTCTTGACATTGTACAGCCAACTGCAAAGGTCAAACACCTGCACATGTAACTACACAGGACCCAAGTATGAGAGGAAACCTTCCCACTTTGAACTTGGATCCCCCTAAAATGATTCACCTCAGACGTTCACAAAGAACATCGAGAAAAAGTCCTCTGGTTCCCAACTATAAGATTTGCCTAAAAATACTTTTAAAGACAACAGGAAGTCTTAATAAATATAATTTATTTTGAATTTTTGAACTTCAGCCTTTCCAAATTTCAGCTCAAAAAGACTACAGTAAGAAAAGAAAAAAAACCTGTGATTTTCAATTCAGCTGTGACTTCCTGAAAGCCTCTAAATGTAAGAACAGCAAAGAATGGGACTAAATGTGTAGGAATATTCCAAGTGATGTCTGTGCTACAAAAAATATGATAATATTTTAATTCCTAAGGGGGTTAATGAGTAGATATACCTAAAAATTGTCTTTCCTTTTCTCTCCTCAGCAGAGAGCTCAAATAAACATCCACAAAGCAGAGGGTATGAGACAGGTCTTAGTTGATCAGCTATGATCAAGTGTCTTCATAAGCAGGTAACGCCCTGATGTCCTTCTCACACAACAAACTCTCCACATTACACTCAAAATTACAAACTTATGCAATGAAAAAAATATAAATAAAATATCTCCATTTGTTTTGCCTCAACGTAGACTGGAAATGACTGTCAGGATAATGAATGTCTGAGCATAAAGAATGCCTTCTTCCAGGTGGGTTTCCTGCAGCATTGCACTGGAACAACCCAGTTTCCTATTCTAATAGTGACCAGATCAAAAGGAGTTTATCCTTCTGCAGGACAGATGCAGCAAACACAAAGACAGATTGTACCAAAGGTAATACCAAAGAAACCTCAGATGCACAAGTAATTACTCTTGCAGTCTAATTTTCAGGTGGTTGGGAAACACCCACAAAAACAGGTCGTGTCAGAGATGTAAGAATGAAAGATTAGTGGTTGTAGATTTCCAAATCACAGCAGCAATGGCCTAAGCAAGTAATATATGGTTAGAATTATGGTCTCCAAGGGCTTAATTACCTGTGTCATTAGGTAGTGGTAGTCTCTCTAAAATTATATTGACAGCTCTTCTACAACCAAGCATTTGATTATGAGGCAGTAAAAATACAGGACGTTGCACACAGAATAAATGCTACAATAGTGTCATATACAGCATCATCAGCTTTGATGCCAAAAAACAAGAAGAGCTGAATCAAACTAATTATGAACTTGTCACAAAAAATCAAGAAGGACCCAGATATATTTTATCATTAATAACTTTTAATGTTCTCCCTTTATATATGCGTGCAAGCTTATCAAAAGCAAAAGATATAAGAAAAAGAAGAGGGAAAGAATAATATCAGGGTGAGAATGAGATGCAAGAAGAAAAATGTAACAACTGCATGAAAAGGGGAGGGGAGGGGATTTGTCACTATTGAAGCTCGTCCCTTTAAATTGCATTATCCTGAAGATGAACTGAATAAATGCAGGGGAATATTTCTGTATGTAGGACTTGCAATGAAATATAAAGAAACCGCCCCAAATGCTCCCATTTTCACGTTCCTGAAGTCATGCAGAAAGTTGCCTCTATACCAGAGGCAGTGTCTGAAATTTTTTTCACCTCATAGGTTCAGGAGCAAGTTTTATGATGTCAGAAATCCAGTGAGAAGAGGAAAGGACATTTTAGAGAGATGGTCAGTTATACAAAAGGAATAGGTCGGGAGAGTAAAAGGGTCTGGAAAGGTATTACTTTGGCCACAACGTAGAACTGGGCAAACAAAGGGTTGGATTAGGAGAAGGGAGAAGTAGGAAATACATATAAACAAGGAAGAAAAGTACAGAAAAATAACACTGAGAAACCATCTAAAGGAGAGAATGGAGAGGAAGAGAACAGTGCAAGACATGAGGACCAAAATAAGAGAATACATAGCATAAAAGATGCAAGAGAACTCTGAGGAGAAGAAAAAAGGACAGGAGCATTTAAGCAAGATGTAAGAAAAAGAATAAAGTGGGACAACAACAGAAAAGGTAAACATAAAGGGAAGGGAAGTGAAAGGACATCTAGATATCTCTAAGGTGCAAATGCTTAACCATTTGTACCCTATTGGTATTTCTTTTGCAGACACAGGAGAGCTATTAGCTAGGACTTCCAACAGAAGATCATTTAAGTAGGGTTTAGAGAAGGATTTTCAGTTTAACTACAGCCCTAAACAGAGAATCACAACATCGCTCCTTCCTCCCTGTTCAAGCACTCATTCTTTAATCATCTGTCTTCAGCACAGCACGGCATACATTTTCAAACAGCTCTGCAGGATTTTAGCCACGCGGCTCCCATTGTGTTTAATGGGAATCCTGTGGGCAGAGCTCTGTATGAGGCTTTCAAAACATACTCCAAAAATCTCTAAATAATGCACTAGTTGAACATTACCCTGTTTACTTCTCATAGGACTTGACTATAATAAAACATAGGTTGAGTCATTTATAAAAGTAGTATTTATTCCAAAGTTCATCAGTGTTTCCTGTAGGGATTTTTTTTCCTCTGTAAAAAAATTCAGCATGACTATTTAGGATTGACTTTTTCCAAAATATCTAAACCAGATAACAAAATCAACTCAGAAAGGAAGAGCCAGCAGTTTACATGTCAGCCTAAGACTTGAGAAGCCCCTCTTCAAAGACTTCCCACTGTCATAGGATAGCTCTGTGGCTTTGTTTCATATCTTTCCTCTGAAAATTGATTTAACAGATTCTATTTCATAACAGCTTTATGATGATTATAAATAAGAGTGAAGCATTAATCAAAGATTCATCAGACACTGAAAAAAGTCGCAATATCAGCTCCCTCTCTCCCTTCAAGAGTCAGGTTGTTTCCATGGTCAGATCTGAGGTAACATCAAAGTCTTAAGAAATGTAAATCCTGGCCACCCATGCTCTATAAAGACAAGACCTTAATTTCAATGCTTTCACCTTTCACAAGCAGCATTCAGAATAAATACATGAAAATACAACTTTAATCATATTTCATGCACCCAGACAGTAGATCATACTCCATCATCCTTTGGAATACAAACCATATTTGGGTACATGGAAAGTTTCAGGAATTTCCATCTTGGGTGACAGACCCTCAACCTTTTGAATCTGTGCTAAGTGGAAGAGCATTACTGCAGAGAAAATAAGACCAATACATTTACTAGGCAAAAGTTTAACCAAGGAAGAGCAAACAGAGCATATTTAATTAACATTTCTAGTTTCAGAAAGTTACATTAGATGTAATATTAATATTACCAGTTTACTATAAACTGTTACCTTATCCATGCAACTTGTGCTACTGTGAAAACGTAAGATCACCAGAGGAATATATACATTTATGTTAAGATATCTGAAAATTTGTCTCAGCAAATAACATGCTTCTGTGTGAACTAGATAAGCACTTTTTTCCTGGACTTACAGAACAGATAGTGGGTATGGTGGTCTACTATGAAAACCTTGGGAAATACCTGTAAGACAAGAAGTTCAGCATTTTTCAAGATTCTGGGTTCATGTCAGTGGAATGCAGAAAAATTAGATGACTCTAGAATCTGCTATGTCTACCAGTTTCAAACTCTACTGGTATGAATTACTGCAAAATTGCCTAACATTGGGCAGAAGCCATTCCATTGAACTTAACAGTTCATTTCATAAAATCAGGGCCTTTGTGACTTAAGCGAACAGACAGCATGTATTTTAGCTAATCTGGTGGAAACAAAGCCTCAGAAGCCTGCCTTACTAAGAAATAATTTAGTGGTTCTCCTGAGGGACTTCTTTTTCCCCTATAAGCAAGAATCAACACAAAGGAAAAGATCCTATTGAATCCTTAATTAAATATTATAAAAAGTTGAAAGAAAACAATCATTATCTTATAATACACCATTACAATGCAGGAGACTGATTTCTGAAAAACCAATTTAGATATCCATGTCCAGGAGGCAAAAAGGGCAATAACAACAAGAAGAAGCCAGAATGATACATGAAAGAGAGGCTGGGTTGGACATCCTGGGAATGCAGGGTAAATGCTGAACAGCAGCATCTCACAGTGCCACAGCTTTAAATACTCCATCTGTTCTTCAGAAAGGAAGGGCAGTTTACCTTCAGGATGAGCAAAACCACTGCATAGGGCAGGAAATGTTGTGCATGACAGGGGATTCCAATAATGCGAGAAGTTAGGTCAGATCCTTTTATATCCACAGCTGGGCAGGTGGAAAGGCCAAACTCTCAGCCAGTTATACAAAGGCAATATAACCTGTGGGTACATCTAAGGCTCCTGCTTGCTCTGTTAAGCTCTCTTTCATGACACAATTATAATAATTCACTCAGGTTTTAATGCTCTGTAGTTGTAAGGAAAAAAGATCATGTTTATTACAGACGTGATCCAGACAGGTCAAATCCTACCTGACACAAATGAAAGCAATGTCATCTTGCAGAACGTCTAATGCTGGCATTGAGTGGAACATGAAACTAAAATGAAACTGAATTACTTTAGATCATCCATGTTCACATTACTTTTAAAGTAACTGCTATAATAGCAATTTGTAAATTATCCATATTTGCCTGTTTTATTAGTGTCTTCTAAACATTCAAGATTCTTATAAAGATGCTCACAGCCTTTTTATTAGAGCAGTCCTAACACAGTATTTTTTTAGCTTTGTTTAGCTCATTGCTAATGTTTCACTTCAAAGTAATTTCAGAATCCCACAAGAAAGTGTAATAGACTTCCTTAATCTTCATCATCTCAAACCCTCACTCGCTGTTGATGCCACTAAGCACACTGCACGTTCTGAGAAATCGCTTGGCCTGCAAATGCCATAAATTAATGTACAAAAAAAAAACCTTGCTGTTTGGAAATATAAAAATTATAAATCCAACAATACTTGGAATTGCTGAAGGTATATGGTAACTCATTTTACAGTAAAGGCCACAGTCTTCTTCACACAGGCTTTTTTTTTTTTTGATATTTACACTGATGCATCTCCAAATGAAAAATAATGTCATGGGAGGAAAAGAGACAAATCCTTACCTGGTGGGTTGATCACTTACACTGAGTCCTAACAGTGTTTTCTAAAGGCAAATATTTTAAAATTTGTGCAAATACATCTTGATTTTATAGATTATATCCCACCTCTTTGAACAAGTGGAAAGCTGCTGGATTTTGAATTCATTTGGGAGCAAATCTTTCAGTCTACCACTGATGAAAAATTAAAGAGAGAGAAAAAAGCTATTGTCAACGTAAGATGTAAGCAATTAACTCATTTTACTATTGAATATTTATTATTTATCAGAGGCTGCTGTTGCCAAGAGAGTTGTTTTAAGCACATGGTTATAAACAATATCAAAACACATACAAACAAATTTTACAGGACTACCAGATACAAATAGGCAATCTGAAAAGCTATTCTGTTCAAAGAGTCAGAACTGGAGCCTGCACATCCATTTCCAATAGGTATTTGAGGAAGAACAAGGAGAAATCCTGACATCCTGACTGGAAATTTGCTGCGATACCAGCACCCTGCTGAGATGGGATTTTCATATAAATTCCAGCAGAACACCAAGTACTTAGTTCCTTAAGAGAAACAGATAATTTAGAGAAGTGATGCAAACTTAATAACATTATTCACACCTAAATAGGATTTTGGAGAAACTTCAGAAGCTAAAAGAAAACTGAAGTAGCTCACCTAACATAAATCAGTGTGTGTGAGTGAGTACCTTTTCTAGTAATCTCAGGAGGAAAGTATCATTGACGTTCTCCACATCAGTTAATACAGAATCACGAAATATAATCATTTTGTGGGGAAAAAAGTATCATCTCCTTTTGAACTGGGCCTTGAAAATATATATTCAGTATAGATCTGAGCTAATGAATATTTTATGATGTAATATTGTGCTGGGTTAAAAATGTTTGTATTTTAAATATATATTAAAAAAACCACTTTTCAACAATCAAAAAGATACTTCATTTGGCAGTAGAAATTAACAGGTTACCCTCAGAGTCCAAACATATAAAAACACAGGAATCCATATATATAAAACCTGATTTAAAGAAAAATTATTATCCATGTTATATTAATGTCTAGAAATATAAAAATGTGAAAGTACCATAAATGTGAAAGTCTGATTTTGAAGAAAAGTATTTTAAAAAATGCAACCTATTCAAATTATTAAAGTTGAACTTAAACTTTACTAAAGTACAACCAGTTCCAACTCTTAATTATTTTTAAAATACCATGGGATAAAATTTATCGGTGTCTATTTTTTCACCCATGTTGACTTTGGGATGAAAAATTTTGCTTGAGGTTTTCAAGCCATGCAGACTGCACAGATTATACTGAATTACAACACTCATGCTTTATTAAAACTTGCAACTATATATACTAATGAATGTCATCTCATATAAAATTTATATATTTCTGCCCACACATTGCATAAAATTGAGATAAAATGCCACATATATAAAGGAATGATAGCTAAAGTTTTATGAACTATAAACACAAGGTCAGTAGTGCTTCACTTCTGCAAGATAAATTTGACATTTGGACAACGTTGTGAATCACAACCAGAACTGCAATGGCCAAGGAATATAAACTGCCTATTAAAAAAATAAACTAAAAATACAGTAAATCACTCTTGCGTGGACTTCTCAAAACATTGCATCACCAAAACCTAATGCTTCCTTTGGCTACTGCCGAAACTGTACCATCCTATACCAATCATGAAATCATCTTCTGAGCCAAGGTCTTTCAATATGATTTTCAGTCTCATTTGTATACAGACATTTTAGAGGATCTAGAATTAGAAATAAGAAAGAATTCACTTTAACCTAGTGGTGTCCAATTCTGTTGCTTTTCTTTTTCTCGGGAGTTTTCTGTGCTCAAGACCATAAGATGACATACCTTCCTCTGGCAGTATATAATAATTCTGCCATACATGGTATGTATCAATACTGACAGGAGAGTACATTCAGAAAAAATTGTTGTACTTTAAATAAAAAGACATGCACATTAAAAGTGAATTTAATTCCACCAAATATATTTAATTTTTTTTTTACTTTTTTTTGTGAGTATGCATGCATTTAGGTCTTTGTATTTCATGATGCAGCAGGAATAATGGACAGAGAAAGCCACTCATATGTGCTTTTAAAATAGTTGCCTAATTCAGGCCACCTCCTAGAACACAAGTCTTAGCACAGATCAGGTCCTCAACTTTGGTGCCCTATATTTAAATCCCTATAGAAGCTCAGTCCCTGTGCTGGATTACTATGTCTAGTGTTGATACTGCCACAGACATGATAGGTAGATTTAATTCAGTCAAATCTTGAGCTAGCCCAAATTTTCAGATGAACTTAATATTCAATTAAAGGAAAAAATAGCAAACAAGAAGAAATTCCCATGAATATAATTTTTAAAATTCTGCTGGACAGTTTTCCTTAAGTATTCTGACTGCTTTTATTTCTACAGTTAAGAAAATGGTATCTCAGAGAATTAGCATTACTTTTACAAGAACTTATGACTGCACTTTCTTTTTATATGAGTTACTAACTAACTGAGTATATTCACCACTATAAAAAGCAAGTTTTGGGATCTTAATGCCATGTTTTTCTAACTTTAGAACTAGATAATGCAGGCATATGTTACTTAGGAACACGTAATAAAAATCTATTAATAAACTTCAATAACATATTCTTCAGGAGATGCTCTGACAGCCTATTCTGCATTATCCTAAAGATTTATTTAGATATCACTTTGTTGATCACTCTATTATTATGGGTCCAGTCCAACACACAGTGGAGTACAGATTTTCAAAGTTTACACATTCACCCCAATTTAATCAGCAATTCACACAGGTTTAACAGTAATTTACAACTTTTTAAACAGAGAACCTTCTTTTGTTCCATACATTACATTATAAACAGAAATATGCAGATACCCACAAGGAGCACTGCAGAAGTGATCACCAATACAAAAATGCACTAGGAAGCTGATTCCTTTTCTCCTCTGTTCAGCCTTCACTCTTATAAGCAAATATTGATTTACTGAATGATAAGAAAAAAAATTACTAAAAATGTCTTTAGAGGTTGAAAGCAAGAGGGAAAAACTTCTTCCCTTTTGATCCACCCCCAGCCTGCAGTCACAGGCTGCTATCCAACCATCCCCAAGATCACAGGACAAAACCATCCTCAGAAAAGAATAAATGGGACCTGGAATTAAGTTAATATTGCTGAAAACTATGATTCAAAGATGACATAAGCACTCCAAAAATGCTTCCAATGTCATTAACTTTTCAAAACTGACAATTAACAGAGACATAACATCTACAAACTACCAGAAGCTTTAAAATTACTGAAACCTTTTGTATATACCTTCCTTGTGGGGAATATAATCAAATCAATTCGGCTGTAATTACATGGGACTCATATTCAATTTAATTCAATTATTTGGAATGTGTGCACACTCCAGGAAAACCTCATTAGGATGGCTCAGCAGTTTGTTTTCAAATGGTACCGGTAAGTCAACATCTACAATTAGCCATCACAAAGGCTACCCCTCCACTCTAATGGTTCAGAATAATCAGTTATTACAGTCAATTCAAAACAGTACCTAACAGTGAACAAAATTGTTCTGCAGTTGTGTAAGGAAGATCAGATCTTCCAAGCAAGAGAAAGACACTGCTGGAAATTTTTGTTTCCCTTCCTGCCTCCTACTTGTCATTCAGGATAGCCCATTATATTGGGGGGATGCTATCCCCACTGTTTTCCTTAAAGAAAATAGACTAAGTTTTTTGAATTCCTACGAGAAGCAGAGTATTGGAATAAAGAAGAAAAAGATGTTTTGACCTCAACATCAGCAGCAATAGGTTGACTTTAGTATACTGCCTATTTGCAACACATTAAACAGCAATGTCTTCCTATTTTGCCCTAAGCAAGAGTACAATGAAATGTTGTTCAGAACAGAATTCTTCATGCATGTTTTTTACATCTTTCCTCTTTTCTTCCTCCATGCCTCCCTCTCCTCATATTAAACACTCTGTTTCTCTCTTTTAGTAATTCTTGTAACAGAGGAATAAACCACTGCAGAACAAACAGCTAGTGTTTGTGACACATTACTCTGATTAAGGGAAATTTTTAGCAGTTAAATAGATTTTTCTTTTAATCTTGACATCTGAAGAGGCAAAATATGCTTCTTTTTCCACTATCTGAGATATTTTTGTAACATCAAAATCATTAGCATATTAAATCTGCTGGTTCGATGACAACAAATGTAACAAGACCTGAGGCATGAACAGGAGCCCATTGTACAAGAGCACGTCTGTGAAGTCAGACACAGCTAAATCCTGGGGTTCAGTGCTAGGTCAGTACACAGCTCTTTCCAGTCTAAGTAAACAATTGAAAAAGAAATCAGCAATATCTGAAAATCTTATTTTAAATCCTTATTTAAAAGATACTGTTAGGAAACTCAACTTTTTCATGAGATCTCTTTCTCGGAAGTATCACCAACCAGACTGCCCATGTATTGTGCTTTCCTAAATTAGCCACAACAGATACTTCCCAAAAAAATTATTCAGATATTCATTTATTCACTTATAAGGAAATGCCACTAAAAAGAAAAGCACAGTTATTTTATTTTCACATTAATATTCACATTTCATTAACACGCAGCAATCACAGAACACTCCTATTAGTTGGTCATCTGCTTCTCCAAATCATCAACATCTGTGTGATGTATAGCCCAGTTCCTAGCTCTCAATTTGGCCAGTTCTTGTCTGGAAGTTCTCAGCTCATTTTTCTATCCTCAATTTTCACTTCTTATTAATAGAGTCATTGGCTGGGAGCCAGTACCAAAGTTCTATTTTTGCCATTCCCCTGCAATGTATTGGGGAGGTCATTTAGTTTCTGTAAGAGTGGCTGCCCTGCATGATACCAACAGCTGGTGAAGAAACTGGGAGGGTTCTGACTGAGTTCAGTGGGACACAAACAGATTTAGGGTGATGCTTTGAGTGATGTAACTTTACTACGAAGGCAAGTATCTTACAACAGCAGTAATTTCTATTTAAAAGAAGAGAAAAGCAATGTGAATTGATGTCTTTCAACTTACAAGAATCAAAAAAAAGTATTTTAGAAAGGCAAAATAGTTACAGAAATTTTTCCACTGCATATTGGTAGAAATTCAAACATTGCATCTTCCCCAGTGACACGGGGAATTCTAATAGTAACAGACCATAAGTTCACAAATAGTTCACACATCTGCATCACTGCTCCATATGAAAATTTTGTAATACTTTTAGAAAGCACACAGAAAGTAGAAACACAACACCTTTAATTTTATTCAATGGCTAAGTAGTTTTTGTGAAGCACCTCCCAGTTAACAAATTGTTAAAAAATAAATAGGTGTTAACCAAGTACTTGCACCAAGTATACTGTAACATATATAGTTAATAAGGTTCAGTGGTTAAGCAAGAATACTTATCTCTTCACTGCACCTATCATCTCTTGTTACTATTCATGTCATTACTTAGCCGTAGGTACTCAAATTCATTTTCCTAGGGTATTATTATAACCTTGCAGGTATCTGAAGCAGACATAATAAAACAAAATAGTTGATTGTGCATTCTGTCAGGACCATGTGGCATCACGCCATGACCATCAATTGCCTGGTAAATCTTATCTCAGTTTTCTTTGCTATTTAAACTCTTCCTAGCTGAATGATAATTTTTCATTGTCTGAGCTGCCTAAAGGGTAGGTTTCAAAATAAAGTTTCCAGTTCTTTTGTCCATACCTGCATTTCACTTTCTAAAATCCCTAATTTTAGTAATGCTTACATCTGGCTCATCTCCTAATCATTTAATATTATTTGCTTTTGTAGTTTAAATGCATTATGAGACTAGTCTCCCTTAGTCCATAGCTACAAGTGAATGCATAAACCATCTTAATAATATGTACCTAAAAAATTATATTCCTTGCTATCAGCCATCAAGTGAGAATGGTGCATAATATAAAGAAGGCAGAAACATTAAACACTGTAGCAATTTTTTAAAATCTTTTGGCCAAATTTAACTCATACAGGAAAAAGCCCAGCTATGCCAAGGACAATTCAGGACTTCATCACTAAAATCACTGTGAATTGGATTCATAAGTGTGTTTGTGCATCTGAGACAGAGTTGAATCCGATTTTAGAAGGGACAAGAGCAGCACTAGAGTCATCAAAGAGCACCAGATGTGGCGGGTGCACTTGGAGTAGAGGTGTCACTTATGCCAAGGACCGAAACTGTCTTAAATCATAGTGACAACCACATGAGGTGGGAAGAGAAAGGTGATGTTGACCTTCCATGTTGCAGCTCTGTAGCTGGAACACATACTAACTACAGGCCATGGTCAGTGTGAAGATGGCATGAAGGGTCTTGAAATTAATGTTTGGGACATTTACCCAGGAGATGTGGGGCAATTTTTATCGAGTGACTGCATAGTTGCATGGACACATGCAAAATGAACTGATTCCAGGACACCAGTTTTAGGGGGAAAGAGGAGAACATTTCTACGAGGAGGTCATCCATGTGCCAGTTAGGGGACACCCTCCGAAAGACAGGAGAGCAGCTAAAATTCCTCAGTCTAAGCCATGTGTAGATACTGAGTCTTCCAATTCTGACTCAAGTGCTGCTTTCATTAAGTGATCAGGAGAGAGGACCCTCTCCCCATAATTTCTTCTTCCAGACAGTTAAAAGACATATTCTGAGTAGTTTACCTGTAGCACTCATTTACATACATGAGCTCTATGAAGTGATACCATCTGTCCCTCAGCTCTAGCTGGTTTCTCACTCAGTATGAAGACTTTTTGAATCACCCTTCAGAAGCACCTTTATTTGTGTTTCATAGTTGGAACTTGAGCACCTAATTTTGGCTTTTTGTTATTCCCTCTTCAGGTATATTTTTATTTCCTTAGAAAGTCCTTTACTTTTTATATTAAATTCCAAGTATACAACAGATGGACAAAGCCCAGAGAAAGTGGAACTAATTCATGCCTGTGTTCCATAAAGACAGCAAATGCTTTCTTACTCCATTTAATATGATACTGTGCGTTGCAGGAGCAGCCAGGCAAAGATATTAATATTATCACTCTGTTCCAGTAATTAATAGCAACTCCCCTCACAGCTCTGATAAGCTGGGAAACACATTTCATTTCTTGTCCTTCCCTGCTCATGAAATACTAATGGAAGAGAAACAGGTACAAGACTTGCAGTGACCTTGTATTACGACTGCAACTCCTTTAAACTAACCCAGAAACAGTATGGAGCCATTACGAGTCTCCAGCAGTAAATGGTATGGGACACCCACTAAAAATTTAGAGAGCATGCAGCTCAATGAGGCATT
This sequence comes from Corapipo altera, assembly GCF_003945725.1. Classification (NCBI taxonomy): domain Eukaryota; kingdom Metazoa; phylum Chordata; class Aves; order Passeriformes; family Pipridae; genus Corapipo; species Corapipo altera. Next base: position 27,690,763 of record NW_020884877.1, read on the forward strand.
TCAATTCTATCCCAACACATTATTAATGCCAATTATAGCATGAAAGATGCTAATTCGAGGTACTTCAGAGAGCAAGCAACACACTGATCCATTTTGGAGATAAGGTTTGTCTTAGTTACCAGTTTCCGCTCCCAAGCACAGATTTATCTATTGAAATTTTGCAACCTGTTTCTTTCTCTGCCACTTTTAGAGTTAACTAGAGCAGTAAAAATGGAAAATTAAGCACAAGCTTCCCTTCTTCCAGAAGAAGGACTAGCTAATAAATAGGATAAAGACTCAATATTACTATTGTTGACATATTTTCATACGTAATTTCCATAAAATTTCCTCTTCTCCTCCTACTCTGTGCAAGAATGACACACACATACATGTGTATCTTGGAGAGGGGTGTGGAACACACGAGATGGTCATGCTGAGACACTGTTGGCTGGAGAGATGCTAATATAGTGTCATAAAGCAAAAAGAACAGTGAATGTTGCGAGCAAGGTGTACCTATAGACAGCAAAAAGCATAAACCTCTCCTTACATCCTGACAGAGCTTGTAGAAAGAAAGATACTTGCCAAATGCTACAGATGTACAGATACTCAGAGGATAGTACATGAAATTTTGGGGTATCTTAAGAAAACTGTCATTAGCCCAATACACATAAAAATCATACAATTAAGTAACAAACATGTTCAGTAGTAAAAACAAGTTAATAAAGAAGCAGAATTTTGTTTTATGCCTCCATATTACTAAACAATGTAATATTACTATTATTACTATTACTAAACAACATAATATGAAATGATGTTTAAGATTAAAGTTCTCCCAGGAGTGTATTTTTATGCTTTTTTTGGCTTGTTTATTTTTTCATTAGAACTAAAGGCACATAGATGCTGATCATCAGCATGCAACTTAATGGGATGAATTATAAGCCCTTGAAAAGAAAATTAAAATAAAAAGCAAAATAAACCTTTTAAGAAACAAAATTAGGATATTACCAAAGAACGTGCTGAGTGAAAACATATTTGACTGCCACATGTTCTCTTGGTATTTATTTTGCTTGTGATTTCTGCTGTATGAGAGCCATCATTAGCGAATCAATCAGATCACATTTCTATGAGAATAAAGTGCCCTCTTCCAGTAAAAGCAAACAGAACTTCTCACTGAAAAGCAAAGAAAGACAACTGGGTTTGACTTTCTCACTATATAACTCCTTTTCTCAGTGCCTGCCATCCCATGAAACAAGTTTAATAGCAAAGGCATTGGGCTTGGGCTACATTGAGCAAATCCAAGTAAATGGAAGACATCTTACTTCAATACTGTGGTAATCATAAGGAATATGAGATCAAAAAGCTACTGAAAACCACTTAAATGACCAATAAGGTTTGAATAAAAGTAATTCAAGTAATTTTAATTGTAATAGCATTTATTTATAAGCATAACCAGCCATGGAGAACAACTTGCATCACAGAAGTACGAAGCTCTGCTGAAATCAGTGGGAAGTTTTTCTTAATAGAAAAAAATCAAGTTTGAATATCAGGTAGTATTGTATGGATATCAGGCCCATGTGCAAAACCACAATAAGTATTTGAGATATGATTTTCTTGTACATGGTAAAGCTTTTGGTTAAGGACTCCTAACAAAATGACAGTGGGCAGCAAATTAAATGCTAGCCATCTATTAACATAACTTACTCCAACATCAGCTGCCACATTCATCCTCAGATGGAAGACGTTTACTTTCCTCACTTGCAACTTCCTCTCTTTAGCAATAGCCACAGGGATTATTGCAATCTATGTTCACGTATATATTTCAGTACAAAGACAGGATTCTGAAGTGTTATGAAAGGCTGGTTTATGTGCATGTTAATGTATGCCCATGAATTATGTAAGTGCAAAGAGAGCCAAAAAATATATCATAGAATATCTACCTACCTCTGTTCACATAATGTCTAACAGTGTGGTTTCACAGTTGAAAGGTGGCAGGCACAGTTCACACATTTTAGGTTTAGACTGCTCTTAAGTAGCTTCATGTCTTTTTGTTTCTACGTGTCTTGTTGGCCAAAGAGGTTTGTACTCCACCGTGGGGGGATTTTCAATCTAGATTAATTGCATATCAGATCCATAAGAGCAAAACATAAAAAAAAAAAGCTCCTAGTGAAATATAAGGTAGCATCATTTGTTCTTTCTGGTTAAGAATCTTGGTTTATTTTTCTCCAGTGGTGCTATGATTCTATGATTCAATTTCTTTATCAAAAAATACATTCCCAATGTGTTTCTTCTGCAAAGCTATAAACAAAGCAGGTTCCATTTTTACTCTCATGCAGTTTCAGTAACAGATGCAGGCGTGTATCTGTCTTTGGACAAGTTGATAATTCTCCACAAAATCTCAGTATGTAGGACTTCACTCATCTATACTGCACTAAGCTTCAACTTCACAGTTTAGAATCACAGCTAGAATATTTAACTGCAGAACTGCAACAAAGACTTTTTCTTGCTTTTTACTATATTTGTAGGACATTTGGTGACAAATGTTACAGCAGTTACATAAAATATTTTTACTTTTTTCACTTGGTAATGGAAGTTGGGAATTATATGAACAAAAGCTACTGTCATCCTTTTTTTTTTATGTGTATATTTCAGCAATTACAAATTACAGGTGTCAAACAGTCAGCCATGGAAAAAATATGTGACATTTGACATTTGCTTTTGGTTTGTGGGGTTTACCCTTTCAATTAAAATAGTTCTCTAAAAAGTCTCAACTTGCTATGCCTTTTAGAGTCATAGAAGCAGATCTCCTGATTAACTGGAAAAAAAATTTGTATGACTAATTGGATAAATTTGGATTTCCCCTATATAGTCTCCTCATTTTTGGAGACAAACACCATCAGTTATGTTTTGACAAAGGCTTATGGTCAATGAAGGATCTCCTGAGCACAGCACTGCAGTGGGAAATGCTTTAACACCATGTTTTATAGCAGGTAACTTCCCTGCAAAAACAAAAGATATTCATGATATTTTAAGCATGTAAGAATATATTATTGGTAGAATTTGGTTTAAAAAATGAGTACCTTTAATGCAGGCTTAAATTATGATTCAGATGACAGACTGAAAAAACTGAAATGCCAAAGAACAGAAAATTCATAAAATAACCCTAAATAGTGCTATCAAAAACTGTCCTATTTATAATTCCTGGAGTTGTAAATACAGATAAGTTCTTTTAAGTCTGACATGTGAAAGCTTAACACATGAGAGCTCAAACTGAAGAAAACAAGCCTACACAGTGATTCCTGTCAGAAACCATTAACTTCACCTGCCAAAAAAAGCCACTGTTGTAGCTGAAACAATCCCCAGAAATACAGTTCACTAGCTATAAAGAAAGGCTGCACACTTAGCACAAAACTTCTCTGTTAGGATTTTATGCAGTGTTGAGACATACAGAAATGCCTATAGATAAATTTTCCCATTTTACTGTTGCATTACACTAAGTGGGTAGAACCTACCCATGTAAGCAGCACTGTTAGAGGTGCTCTATGACCAAAATTGCATTTAGAATTAAATTAACTGCAGAAGTTGATCTTGAAGGGACTGATGGGGAAGAAAATAATTCTTGGAATTAAACATCTTATTATATATTTGTACATTAAAAATTGCCTAACAAAAGGAAAGAAAATCCAGCCTGTAGTCTAAAAAAACCTCTCACCATCTCACCTCAACTATTTTTACACAGGATAACAGTGCAGATAAAAGATGCAATCTATTTTTCAATATCCCCAGATATTACGTATGGCCAGAGGATTTTTTTAAAAAAATAATCTATTAACAGAATCTTCTCAGAAAAGTGCCTAACCTAACAAGACAAAGAAAGGAAATACCCCAAACCTCTGCATCAATCTAATCTCCCAGAGTACTGGCAGTAGACTGGAAGGAGAATAAAGAGACCATGTTCCCACACATAAGTGGAAAACAGACTCCTGATGCCATCACTGGGAAAACACATACACCTGCTGAAAGACAGAATAGACAGAAAGGCAGATAGAATAGATAGATGGATGGATGGATGGATGGATGGATGGATAAAGAGATAGACAGACAGACAGACAAACAGAAGGACGGATGGATGGATGTCTTCAGCTGGCTGATCCAATCAGAAAGAAATTTGAAAGTTCACGGCTCAGTGTAATCAAGCTGATCTCTACTAAACAAGCAGTGTACAAAACATTAGATTGGCCTAAGAATTAATTACACCCAGCAGGGAGAATTTGATTCATCCAGATTAGTTACTAAAACGCCCGCAGGGGGTAGATATAATCTTTCCTTAGAAATGAAATAAAAATACGATTCCAAGTGTCATGCTTTGAAGATATAACCAATATTCCCATTATCAAAATTTCCATTGTGAACTCCTTTAAAATAATATCAGCCAGTGCAATTTTGTGATGTATCTGAAAGTGCTGACAAGAGGAAAACCTACTGTTATACATGACAAAGATACTCAGTTAACTTCGATGGGTACAACCAACTCCATTACGACATGCACACATTTTCCACTGACTTAACTAAGAGACTTAATAGCGTAGAAAGAATCCTGCAATTTCATTTTACACCTGTGACGATGAAACTGAGCAACTTCAGACAGCGGAAGCAGGAATTTCAAAAAAAACCCAAACATGCAATTTTGTAATTGAGCAGCAAAAAGTTTTAACAGTGAAAACATATTAAAAATTATAAATAGGACGGATGCTTAATGACAAGTCTAAATTTGCCTCTAAACAAGGCAAACCTTCTAAAGATCCAGTCTAAGATGCACATAAAACTAAGCTGGTCTATGTGCAGCCAGTTCTCAGAAATTATTGTCATGACAGGTTTTCAAATAATAGGAATTTTAAAATTAAAACTAAAATTGAGACGAAGGAGAAGACAGAAGATGACTAAAATTTTGAAATTCATATTTAAGTCGATGATAGCATTATCACAAGTTGAGAATGAGATTAAGAAAGCTGCCTGAACACTTTTGTTGCAATGCAACTAACCCATGATAAATCTATGAAGCTATTAAAATAAAAGTATCTAAGCCATGGGTAAATTAAATTTGTGGCTTGTATAAATCACACAATGCTACAAATCAGAGTTATATGCTTTTCATGGCATGAAAAATGATGAGATTTCACATAAAAAAAAAAAAACACTAAAAGAAGAAACAGTTCTTCTGACCAGTATTCTAAATGCTGCAAAAGGGGTCATAAGACCTCTTCAAATTGATTGCACACAGGTGTGAACTCTAACTATTAGTATATAATCAGCTTTATGAACTTCTCATTCATCTTAAATTCTCTCAGACTTAACACAATAAGAAAAGTTTCTCCAGAAAGATGCAATACCTGCAAACAGCCTCTCTTAGCATGAAATTAAAGTCAGGCTCCTGTGAATAGGCTCTCCCGGGGACACTCCTCTTGTGCACGTTCCGGGACATTGCCAGTTCCTTTTTCTGACTCGGACAAATCACTTCTCACAAAGGGCTACTCAGGAACTGAGCTGCTTTTAAAAAAAACATTAACATGGCCCCACACTGTGCAGAGATTCTTCTGCATGAAGCCTTCATTACTCATACATTTCAAATCTGTTGCATAGCACACCGGACATCAAATCTACTCATCCTGTCTGGTCCTCTGTTTCAAAGTCTGCAGAGCTCCTGTTTCCACTTGCTGCTGGGGAAAACAGGCTTTTTCTTCACCACATGTTAGCTAGTGTCTGACCTACATCAGGAAGAAGAATGAATCTTCCACTAATCCACATCTTAATAGCCAGACTTTCTTAAACCCCAAAAAGGAAAGCCAGGCATGTGACAAGAACAGTTCCTGCCCCCATCTTTTATTTAATATTCTTGCTCTTCAACTTCTTTTTCATATCTTTTTGTTCTCTTTGCAAATATATATCAGAGCAAATTAATGACATTTATAATAATCTACTGTGTTCAGAAATTACAAAGATATGATCTGCCATTACTCTGTTTATCAGAAAGTGAGGTATCTCTGTTGTAGTATTTAATACAATAAACCCTTTAAATCAGCTTTAACAGAACTCAATCAGAACATGCTTTCACTAAGTAATATTCTGTACTGGACCTGCAACTTGTTTACTGAAATAGCATCATCTATGCCACAATGAATTCTGAAACCCAAAATTACTCAAAATTATATGGCGGATTGATTTTTTTTTCTTGTTCTTTCCAAAGATTTTCTTCTTAAGCTGATTTGGGACCCTACGGTCTTAGAGTACCAGGTAACTAGAGCTTTCCTCTTCTTGATTAGTAAGAAGACTGGTGCTGACTGAAAACTTCATTACACTGGAAAGGCATCTTTGGAAATGTGCATCAGGTATTTTTCAATTTAGGGGTTTTAGAAAATGTATTTGTAAAAGGTCTTATATTATCAGTAGTATACTGGTGGTAAGACCATGTAGCTTGGAAATTCAGACAGGAAAAGTCTCCTGACATTCAGCAATGCTGTTCTCTCCCATCTATCCATTTTTCAAGTGAGATTTCAATATTTTTTAGTATTTTTAAAAATTCATTCAATGTTGCTTAATAGGCTTGATCAACTGGTACTTCACTATGTTTTTT
>NW_020884877.1:27697379-27857254 GCF_003945725.1 Corapipo altera
AGATTGGGATCTTTTGTCTCAGGCATGATATAGCTTTACTGAAAAAACAAAGATTTACTTTGCAAAACACTATAAATTCTACAGATGAGAAGTACCATGTATAAAAATTTACATATATTTATGACAAACAAATTTGCTTTTGTTTTCCTGGTATTTTCTTCTCCTGCCTCCATGGAATATATGAAGATGGGGACTGAAATCCCAGTCTTGGACATCTACTGGGTTATTTGGCTCTCAACTCCCTCAGCTGCAGTACCCAGAGTAGCTCCTGATGATGCCCCAGGTACACTTGCTGCATCAAGAATCCATGCAAAAGAAGCTCACAGTGAACAATGTAATGAATTCAAGACTTTTCACTCTCAACCTTTCACTCTACTCATAAAAAAAGGTGATAAAATGAAGCCGCCTACTCTTCCAACCCCTCCCCCTTAAAAATAAACACACAAACATTTATCAGGGGGCCTGTTTATAAGGTTATTTTCTTAAAAGAGAGGAGACCTTCCTTGCTCTACCCACATCTCACTGAGGAATTTATTCTGTTGTTTTTAAACACCCATGGAAGCTCTTGTGACCTTGTTCTGAACCTTCTAAATTTTAAAGAACCATCACAAAACTAAAAATTTTGTAAGAAATGCTTAGTCCTCTTTGTTTTCAGATACACTTTTTAAAATATCATTTAAAATTACTGAGAACAAACATTCCAGTATTTGTTTCCTCACTAAGCACAAGTTAACTGAATTTACCATTCTTGATTCCGGAAAGGGAGACAAGAAATACAAAGAGTCTTCCCTTTTCCTGCTCAGTTTCCTCAGCACTGACTGCTCTGATCCCTTTCAGTGGGAGTTAGTTGGCTATGTCTGAGCAAAGGCATACGTTTACTATGGTATAATCACTGTCTCTGCCCACAGATCCTATTTTGTAATAGAAGTCTGCAATTTTGATTAATCACACCAGATTCAGGTAGATCGTGGTCTTTTTTTCCTCATTCATTAAGAACACAATACCAAAGAACATGCAGGATTACGTACATACAGGGCTCTTTTCAGAGGTCCACAAGGCAGATTTTTTATGAGCATACACGTACGAGTACTTTAAAAGACATGAAGTCTGATGATCTGATACTGGGTATGGGGTTAGAAATAATGGGGTCAGTAGCCACTTGAAACATTTCTATGGCTTCCATTAAATGCAGTCTGTCTGTGAAAGACTTGGCATCTGTTTAGAGTTCAGTTGTGTCTTTTCATTCGCACACATAACTTTTTTTTACCCGATAGAATAGAGTTTCAGTTACTAAGGTTTTCTTTCGGCATTTAAATACTTCCTATTCTATTTCTTAATGCTATATGTAATTTCACAGCTGTATTATTAGTGAATTGTTCATAATTTCTCTGTTTGCTTAGCTGTAAAACATCAGTATTTCCATTTAGAAGACAACAGAGGAAATAAATCCCAAGAGATTTTTAATCATTTTCATAATCTTCTTTTAAAGCCAACTGATTTAGATACAGAAAAACAAAGGGTGAAACATGTTTACATGAAATGAATGTCTCTCCAGGTCAGAAAAATAAGATTTCAAGCTACGTATAGTCTGAATTATTAGTTCATTAGACTTGTATCAGCTTCTGTAACATGAGACACTACCAGTCTTTACAAATCTTCTCTATTTCCATGGACCAGGAAGGCAATGAAACTGTTAGTACTGTTTATTAAATTAATGTATTTTTCAAATGCAGATTTTAAATTTCAGAAACTGTGATTATTTCTCCTCTCTGCTTATCTTCCTACATAATTTACTGAATGTTATTTCTGCAGGAGATGCATGCTCTTCACCAAAAGCAATGCTGCAGCTCAGATAACCAAGCTAACTTTCAATGAGCTGGCTTTGACCCTGACCAACAGCACTGCATCAAGGAGCTCCCTGCAGGGCAGCCAAGAGAACATTCTCTGGGGAACAGGCTTAGAGAATACACTGATGCAGACACTAGTTCTGGTGCTGTGTGACCCACTGAATGCTAGCTCAGGTACACGTTAGCCACCACCCCAATTTGGACTTACCTCTAAATATTCTGGTGGGAGGAGTACTGCTATTTTTCTTTTTAATTTATGTCTGTAGCTTTACAGGTTATTAGTCAACTGTAAAAACGGCACTTGTCTTGGAAAATCATAACAAAGCAGGTAAATCAAGCAAAGGCTCAGAACGCCTAAAATGTTCTCTTGTGTATTACCAGCTTGAGCAATAGTATGTACGCACAACAGATAACAGCAGATGCATTTAGAGGTTTAACTGAAAAGTTTAAATGCAAAACATTAAGAAATAAAAGATAGAGAATATGATACTCATCTCTTTTATTTAATCCCAATGTGTTTATGAAATTGAGAGCAATACAATTTACAGAATAATCAGCAATGTTTGGAGTTTATCTGTGTAGCAGAAGTAAACAGATTTAGCACAAGAATTGGCTAGCACTTTTTAAACATTAAATTAATCTCAATACTGCAGACATAAATTTCTGTTAGAATTACATAAGAATATAGAGAGACTAAACAACATGCTTAAAATAAAACATATTCTTATCTGCTATATTTATAGGATCACAAAATCACTGGCCCACTTCAACTTAAGCATGATAGAACAAAATCACATCCTCAAAACAATTAAACAGTCCTAATCCTTCATCTTCTAAATCCAGCACTACCTCTCAGCCTTCATAGTGTTTAATCTAAACAGTGAAGAGGACTGTTATCTAGTTCTCTGAAAAACATGATGATTAACCCTTCAAAAGGAGAACTAAGGGGCAGACTGAAGTTTCAAGGTGATTAAGATTCCAACATCGGAATCAGGATTTTTAACTAGAAGTTTGCCTAACCACATATCTTTGCGAAAGAGCAGATACTCAGCAAGTACCAGTCTCTCCTGAATGCAAGAATTATAATACTGGACATTCAGAAACTCCAGTGGGTGTTTTAAGTGAAAGAGAATTCAGACAACCAGAGACTGCAGGAAGTACAGTAAGAGAAGACAGAAGGAAAGGGTTCAGGACAGCAGCAAGAGAAGACATAGAACAGATCAGGAAGGAAGATGTGGGGGCAGTGTGAAAACCAATGTTTATAACTTAGCCTGTGCTTCCACTACCTGTAAGGGTCTTGCTAAAGAAAGCCCAGGCATTTACTCTCAAACAATCCATCTACAGGTGCCTGTAGGCAACTTACTGGGTGCCAGCTGTATTTCCTGGCAATACTCTCCTCCTATCCAAAAGACAGCAACTAAGTTCAATGCAACCGCTCTAGAAAGATGGTAGTAACAGGCACCCAATACCTGTGAAATTGGTACCAGACCAATGTGAAATGCATGTTCAGTGCACATCTTCAAGAATGAATTAACTCATATCACAACAGGCCTAGGAAAGAGTCAAGATAACCAAGCTGGGCAAATTTAGTCTGGTAAAGCACAAATTTGGTGGGGACAGGATTAGTCAATAGGTATTTATAAAATGAACCTGATATAAGAGCCAACATGCATAAACTGAGCATTATTATATGCACTACAGATAAGAGCAGTTCAGTAAAGAACAGATGTGCAATGACAACAGTTGGACAGAACAACTATTCTACACTGGGCATGATCAGATCAAGGAAAGATTATATGCCACAATTGCTTCTGACAAGGTGGGGCGTGAAGCCTCTTGGCCTAATTTTAGACCCAAAAATTTATGGGCAACAAATACCTGTCAAATAAGTAGAGCAAGTCAAGAAAACAGAGAAAGTGAATTAAATTACCTGATTATACTATGATTTACAAATTATTCTCCATCACATACAATGTTGGTTTTTATTTATAACTAGATTAATATGCATCTTAAAATGTCAGCTTATTGTAAAAAAAGACTCTCTATCTTTTAGATTTAAAACATTATAACTACTCAATAACCTTCATAAACTGGAGGGGAGGGTTCTAAAGAACTTAGACAAAATAATGAAGCAGTGAGTTTTTCTCAGTGCACAGTATTTCATTTCATTAGAACTTCATCAATGCCAATATTGCTCCAGTAAAATGTGCCAACCTAATGATAAAAGGTTATTTCAAATTTTTATATACTCCAGATGGCAACAATTCAGAAAGAATCTCACTCTTTAGTTCAACAGGATTAGGAAACCTCTTACAACAACCTCAATTGACATTTCTCATCCTGCCAGCACTACAATGTATCATGATGTCTGTGTTTCCCATTGCAGTTGCCATACAATTGTGCTATTACAAACAAACTGATTGAGAATATACATATAGCACTGCAATAAACACTAAATATGTCATAAAATACGCAACAGAGGGCTCGCAGTGAAATGCAGGCAAGTCTGGAATAGACAATAGAAAAACATTGCTCATTATTTTTCAATGCTATAAATTTCAACAATTCAGTATATAACTAAAAGAGCTGAATGAATATTTAAAGAATTCTAGCAACAAGAATACCCAGTAAAGTACGAAACTAGTGAAACCAGTGGCCCATTATTCTTTATACACTAAAATTGTCTTTAACAAATACTTCAGAAATTAATCCAAATGACCTCCGTGAAACTCAGTATTTCTTTAACATTCTACATTAAATTCACACCAATATAACATACCCTCTCACTACTCACTACTGCATAGGCTTAGACAAAATGAGCTCTTTTCTATGTGAAGGGCTGAGATTAAGATATAAAAACTGAATTTGACAGACATTTACCTTTTAAGGTATTCGGATTTGGATTGTTTTGTATTTTTTCTCTGCAGTTTGAGAATAAAAATGTAGTAGCAGCAGATATGCACGGTACTTGAGAATATTCTGAGATACACTTGCATCCAAGAAGCCAGTGGGAGGGATCTCCACTGTAGACCACTTTTAACACAGACTACTTTGATATACTGTAATTGTAATGTAATTAAGTCAGTCAACTCCATGGCTTCTTAATCTACTCATTACCTTGCTCTGCCTTACCTGCCTTTCAGAAAGTAGTAGAATTGGTCAGAATTTTCCATTTTCTTACTGATTTTTCCAGTAAAAACTAATATACACAACGGCTTATTGTTACTTGCTTATCATCTAGACACAACCCACGATTAGCTTTCTTGTGGTTAGCAGATACAAGCCGGAAGAAATCTGCCAGCTGAAGACAAACAAAACACAGCAATAAAACCACAATCAACTCAGTGCCTCTAAAAAGGCTTAGGATGAAAGATAAAATCTATAGCTAAAGACAGAAAAATGTTACCTTCTGATCAGGTGAGACAGTGTATCAACCCATGCCACATTCACGCAATTAATACACTGCAGCTTGCTAACACTGATAAGGGTACTACAACTTAATGATCTAATCTGTATTCCTAGAGAATGAAAACTTAGCTCAAAACACACAGTTGGCCTGGATTTCCAATCCAGGCATGATGTACAGCAGGATATGCTTTCTCTGCTATGTACTAGCATGAAAAAATGGACAATTAAATCCCAAAAACATAGAAGGACAAAAAGAAGGATTAAAAACAATTGCAGAAAAAGTTATTTCAAGTTCTAAAATGCAGCACAACTCCCTGTGCCAAAACAAGAGGCTACAGAAATCTCTGTTCCCTTGCAGTGTTAAGCCTCACCATCTCACATCTCCTAACCACTTTTCTCATGACAAATGCAACTCTTCCTTGGCATGACACTTTTTCCTTCCTATCTGGAATGGTGGTGAAAACCAGGAAGAGCAAAATCCCTTATCTTGAAGAAAGCAATTGAACTGGGATGCAGTCGTCACAAAACAGAATGATGCAAAAGAAAAATCTTCTCCAAGGTATAGTGTAAACTAAGAGTGTGGATCAACAACCTAAAATACACAGTGATCTCCATGATATGACTAGTTCTGAACAGGATTTGAAGTTTCTCTACATCCTTTTACAGCCTATCCCTAATTATCTGGTTTTCACAAGAGGAGTTCATTGGTTTTTGCGACACAACATTCTACGGACATCCTTCGGACATTGTTTTCAGGATAACGTATGTGTAGTTATTACAATTCATGCTTAGAAGATAGATGCTTTCTGAAATACATATTTAATTAATGCTATTTAATACACAATTTGACTGAAGGGTAGTAGTGCCCAATTAGTAAAATCGGAGATTATGGGGCAGGCACTACACATGGAATTAAAATCATGTTACACTGAGGAAATCAGTCAAATCAATTTACATTTGTTTACAGTATCTGCAAACTGAAGCACACATTATGACCAAAGATAATCACATTAAGATTTTTGGCAATGTTGTACAATAAAAGCTATCTGAACTAGCAGACAGTAATTGTTACTAAATTGTAACAGAATCCCCATGGAGTTATATGACAATATTAGTCATATAACTTCAGCATGATTAATGACACTGCAAAAAATACCAAGATTGTAAGCAATAAACCTCTTACAGGTAAAGCCCACAGTAATTACTGAGGTCCCTTCCTGCCATAACCCAGAGACACTCGGCTCTCGTTGCCCTGCGAAACAAAACCCCCCAAACGTTTGCACCTAACACAATATCTTTTCAGCTTTAACTATATTCACTGCAACTTTTTACTGCAGTGATTATTTATTTGTTTTTATTTTCATATTTAAAATGTGTGCATAGACAAAACACATACCCAAAACATTTTGATAAAAAGAATAAGATTAAAACTAAATTTTAAAGTTGCACTGCCCAATTTCAAGCACTGACAAACAACTGAACTGCTGCATGGCCTGTTACATTAGAACAATACTGTGCAATAATTACAAGTTCTAAGATAAAATTAAAATTACCATAATAATTCTCCTGTGAAACATTCCTACCTATGCAGACTATGAATTGCTACTAGGTTGAAAAAATGTATTACCGCCTCAAGTCAGGCAGATAAATTATTCTATTTTCATTAGTTAGTGTAGATACTTAAAAGGTTATGCAGACAAAGATGACAAACTCATTATATTTACACATTATGTATTGGTTACATTTAAAGACCACCTCTTTACTTGCACACCAGCATTAGAAAGTCAGCTATGCAAACTGTGAGCAAAGATGTGGTTCTACAAAAGTCTATCACTGAGGACAGCAAAAGACACAATCTACAGGCCCCACCTTTGGGTACAACAGGCAATATCAAGACAGGGACGGTTTTGTGCCTGTTTTCCTATACCATTTCCTTTAGAGTACTTTTAAGAAAGACCTATTCTCCTCCCTGCCTCATATTCACACGAAAATCAGAAAACCTTGCTTTAAATCTGTACAAAACAAATTATTCCTCTATTATTCTACTCAGAGAGACAACTGTCAGGATTTCATGATCTTCTCCTCTTCACCTCAAAATCTGTAGCTCTGTGCTATTTAAGGCACTGAACTCCCCAAAGGTACCTGAAACACTTTTCCTTCTGTGCGGAATGAGAGCAGAATCATAGAATCATGGAATAGTTTGGTTTGGAATGGTTTGGGTTGGAAAAGACCTTGAGATCATCTACTTCCAACTCCCCCACCATGGACACTTACTAGATCAGATGTGCAAAAGACACACCAATATCTTAAAAAGGGTGAGAACTTTTCTGGATCAGATTTTATCTGCTTGCAATTATAATGGGAGTGTACGCTGCCTGGTTTAGTTTGTTGTAAAATTGTAAAGGTGAAACTTACACTCAGTCAACCAATGAACCTTTGAAGATTCCAATCATGCTCATAAAGGAGAAGTATAACTATGGAGATAATTTGATTTTATGTCAGCTTTTTAATCATAGAATTCCCTCATGGTTTAATTTGCTCTGTACCTACCACCATCAATCTGAATACACATCACTGCGCATTAAAGATACATTTACAGTTTACAACACAAGTTTTATAGTACAGAAAAATTACTATACAAGCATCTCACAGAAAAACAAACACAAAAATTGTGATCATAAACTCAAGTTTCTCTATGATCCATTAGTAAAGAGAAACAGTCTATAATCTGCAAATTGCATATCGGACATGGGTTTCCAACCATATGACAAAAAAACCCACAAGTCTGAAAGGATCAATAAACTAAAATGGGATAATCCAATGTTATTTGGGTGGCCACTTCAAGCTAATCGTGAAATCAGAAGATCAGTTTTATACATATTGATTTTAAAAATGTGTGTCTCTCCAGTAGAAAGTCTCACTGTGAAGAAATTAGTTTCAAAATGTGGACAGCACATGTATGACTGACAGAAGGATGGGGAAGACCACCAGTTGTGAAAGATACATGCAATGGAGATTTCAAAACTTTCTGTCATTTCTGTATCATATCCTCTCTCTTCCCAGGAAACAAAAAAAAAAAAAAAAAAGGCTTATCTCATTGGAGATAAGCCTGGGGGCAGCAAATCAGTGTTTAAGGGACAGTGTGCTAGCACGTCCTCCAGTCTGCTGTCTCACTGGAGGCAGGGGATGGAGATCCATGCAGCAACAAAGATGCAAGGGTTATCCATGTGTTAAAAATTGTGGAATCCCCTTAAAATGGTCATGGAGGAAATGTCATTAATCATGGGAAGGAATGTGTTGGTTTTCAGTCGTCTCTTTACCTTCTATGGCATTAAGGAACTGTAGAATAGCATGTGACACATCTATGACTTTTCTGATTTCCTACATTGGAAAGAAACCAAACTGTGGCAAGTTACACAGGAAAGAAAGTCTGCAACTTTGCATGTTCCAATGCAATTTTAAAAATACATTCATAAGATCAGCAAATCACAATAAGTAACAGAAGTCTTCCTGACAATGATCTACCTTCTATCTACCTTGGAAACATCACAAATGACCACACAGCTCTTGGGCAGCAACATTACTCAGTCATAGCACTTAGTTCCTGTATCAGCACTGTCCTTTCATAAATTTAAACATGTTTTACAATGGACAATTATCTGTAGCTAGAAATAACTGCAACAATGTACCTACTCCTGTGCAAAATAAAACACACAGAGCTGTGAACTTCAACAGGTACAGGATTTCACAGTACATAAACATCACACATGAACCTCAATCTATTTAAACACCAGTAGCAAGGGAGTTCGCAATCTCACCAAAATAAAGTGTTCACTGCCCTCTGACATAAAAAGTTCTATAAACCCAATCACTACATCTGCACAGGAATCCCTGCTCTTACTCCCAAGCTTCTGGGAGCTTTCTTCAACATCAGCTCTCCCTTTGGGAATGAAATAGCCGCATAAGAAGAGAGATGATGAATACATATCACATGCTACCTAATATAGATAGTTTCTGCTTCATCAGGACTATGGTATGGGAGTGCAAAGAATATGCAAATCATCTTTTTACTACAAAAATCAATGTATGGAGTAGATTCTATGTGGTGTTTGGACCTGTATATGGGCATTGGTAACCTACTGTTAAACTATGGTGAAAAGTTGATATAATTTTCTGTGTTAGTCTCTGTCCTGTGTGTTTTAAAAGACATGGCAACCCAAAGGATTACACTATAACCTAGTGCTACTTTTGTCTTAATCTATTACATTATGCAAAGGAAAAAAACTGATGATATCCTATTAAATGATAGTGCTAGCTAGAACAGAGGAAGCAGAATATAATTTCATGCTCTGATAAATCAGGAAAAGGTAATAGATGCAACCTTCCAGAAATATAAGTATGATGCACACTGTGAGTACACAGATAAATATAAACCAAACCCAGGATTTTCTGAGAACACAGATGAAAGATAAAATTTACCCATTTCCCTGGATCCCTTGCAAGAAGCTTTCAGCAACTAAGAGCTGCCATGAAACACCACCACATGATTTATTAGTGCACGTCAGGGTTCTGAAACAGGGCTGGCTCTTAATGTAGCTTCAGTGCCTTAAGAGTCCACAGAAGATGGAGAACTGCATGTACTTCTCTGTGTATCTCTAACAATGCCTGAAGTAAAGTAATCCTTTGCTCTCTAAAAGTGTTACCCAAGTCAATATGCATCATGCAATATAGTTTTCTATAACTTCTGGTCTTGGCATGACTTCCGTGTTTCAAGTTTACACTGGTTCTTCAGTCCTCTGCAGCCACTCTGACCTTGTTGCTTTCATTCTTTCTCAACTTCCATATGAAATATGTTTTTCAATCCGATGGCTTCTAGTATGAGAATGAGAATTTAGTTTTTGAAGAAAATTTAGATAACAAATTCCTTGAAGATATTTCTCATGTGTATGTACTTTCAAAACCACTGTATTCATACATAGAACTGAAGAGCTTATGAAAAATCATAAAATTTATTTTTTAGTTCTTGTTGGTCAAACAACAGGAAACAAGAATATTTAGTTCAAAGTAGCCCAGAAACTGAGTGGGGTCAAACTCCATATACAACTTGGGGAAATCTCCTTTGGGCTTAATTTCATGGATTTAGTAAAACCATTCCCTTATTTTCTGCCAGATGAAAACTATTCACACAAAAGCTCCTTGATCTTACTTAGAATAGTGCTTGACAGTTCTGAGTAACTATTAGAGATGAAATATGTGCCTAAGTGTTGTACATGCACATAAATAAAAACACTAATATACTCACCCCTTCAGTGTTAATCTAAAAGAAACTTCATTCTTTAACTCTGTCAATTCTAATCCAAAGACAGGATCGATATCCTGAGCATTAGGTCAAAGCCCCAGTAAAGCAGCATTCACACCACGTCCCGAGGCTCAGTGAGTTCAGCCAAGGGCTCGGCAGTCCTGCGGTGACAGCACACGGAGAGTGGCAGCTCCAGAGCTCGTGCCTGAGTAGGCACCGGTCTCACCTCCCTTACAGCAGACAGCTGAGAGGTCTCCCAGCAGTCACAGACCCCAGTGGGACAGACTCCACACTGGAGCAAGGAAAAGGTGTGAGGAGGAAGCAGTGGCAGAGACCAAGTGTTTTGCACTGATTTCATCAGCTCCCCCCATAATGCTACCACACAACATGCTGCTCAGGGTGGAGGTCAAAGAGTCAGGAATACAGGAATGAAGTTGAGTCTGGGAAGAAGGAAGGGGTGGGAGAAAGCATTATTAGTTTTGTCATTGTTTCTCACTATCCTACATTGTATTTAACTGGCAATGAGTTAAATTAATCTTTTCCAAGTCAAGTCTACTTTCCCCTTGATGGTACCTGGTGAGTGATCTCCTTGACCTTTACTCAAACCATGAGGGTTTTTTCTTATTCTTTTCTCCCAGAGTCCTCTTGAGGATGGTGAGTGAGAGAATAGCTGGGTGGACACTTGGCAGCCACTCCAGGTCAACCTGCCACAAGGTGTTTGACAGTGGCCATCTCACAGTCAGCAGCAAAGCAGGAAGCAAGTACATAGGGCAGGATGACAGCATCAGCCTTTGATACAAACTCCATTTTTGGGGCAATCTGCTTCCCACAATAACCCTACAAACAGGGCTTGCAGGGAGGATGATAGCAGATGACCGCAGAACTACACAAAATAGCTCAATTGCAGACAGCTTCTTCTGTTATCTTCCTCTGAGAAAAGGAGTGAATTCCCACATAGTATTTCATTCATCCCTGCTATGAGAGAATCAAAGGAATACCATCAATGGGTGCTAGGAGAGCATTTTAATCTCTCCAGAATTGAGATCAAAATGTTATTAATGGTGGACATTTGACAAACTTACCAACCACAGAGGCTACTGATGTGTCCTACTAGTTTATATTTTCCAGACAGGGTCTTTGTTGTATGTGGATTACCAGGCATGTCAGTAAGGCCACAAAAGTGTAAGGAGGTCTGACCTCTAGGTCAAGCAGAGGCTAGAAATTCAGATGTGATGATGCAACACCAACATACTGATGCAATGTAAAAAATCTCCTGATCACAGCTGCTAGGGAAACAGTTATCATTTCCAGTCACCTGCTGACAAGACAGAATGCAGTAAGGGGAATTAACAATAATTGGAGAAAACCACGAAGGATGTGCCTAAACCAACAGCCATACAGTCCTTTTATGCCAAGTGTTGCCGGATTTGTAGTAGTCATTTTCCTCCTTGTCAGAAGTGACAGGCTTAACCCTACAGTCAATATTAATGTGAGGGGAATGCTGAAATACAGTCTAATGAGAATTGTACTCATCCCATTCACAGGACCCTGGAAGATCAAACAAGGACCATTTCCTACTCTTCCAATAACATATATTCTTAAAAGCCTGAGGCAGTTCTCCAGTCACACACACTGATACCAATAAACACCACAATCTTAACTGAAAGATTTTTGAAATTTACCCAAAAGGGATTTTTAAGTTTGGTAACAGCCTTTTCAATTACTTTATAATAGCATTTATTAAACCTGTTTCATTCAGACCAAAATAGTAATCAAAGTAACTTAAGCAAAGCTACCTCTTTTACTCCTTTAACATTTAATCTCAGTTCAGTCACATGAACTGTATGCACTCAACAGACAACAATTTCTATTGCTTACTGATGTACAGCAGGGAAATGCGAACAATTTATATTGTATCTATTAGTGTGCTTTTTAGAATGATACTATGAATCACACCTACTGCTTCAGGCAAAGTTGTTGTATTTCTGTTCCTACTGTTGTAGGAAAATGCTAAAAGCAGGAAAAGCACAGCTGAAACCAAGAACAAGGACGTACACGAGACACAGTGTATTTTCTTCCCTAATGTCCAAGATGTGAGATGTTCGAGGAGGAACTAATGTTAAACTGTGAGAGAGCAAAAAAACCCACCCAAAAATAAACAAACAAACAAAAAACCCCAAAAAAACAAACCAAAAAGAATTAGCCTAATTTATTTAGCTGGATAAAGAGGCAGCAGGTACACCACTAACCTAAATGGTAACACATCATGCAGTTGTCAACATTCAAAACCAGATAGTCAGACTGTATGGCACTGTCTTGGTAGAAACTGGGTTGATATGCATTTATACGGTTAGTTTCTGTGCATTTGAGCAAATGCAAGCATGCATTGTTGTGACAAAAAGAGCCTTATAGAATGTAACAGCTGCAGCAAAGCAACAGATCTCAGTGGGTTTAAGAAAGAAAACATCAAGTACTTCAACTCAAGGTGAGACTATACTAAGGCAACATAAAAATAACTGCATCCAACTATAGTGTAAAAACACAACTTTAGCATTAAAAGATTTTCTTGCACAGTTTCTTCACACCTTAAACATATTCACCTCCAATAAAATGAGAAAGCAAATTTAAAACAACAGGGACGCACTACTGTACAATTCTGGAAAAGAAACTTAGTTTTAAAAGCTCTTTCAGGAGCTATCACATATTTATCAAACTAACTACTGTGTCACTTTAAGGCTCTGGTAGATTTATACAGATGTTAAGAAAGAAAACTTCGATTTATTTTAGACTCCTAGTCTGAAATATTGCTTACTTGGGAAGAACAGAAACGTCAATCAATAAGAAAACTCCTCACTTTCTGAAGTTCTCAATCCTAAACTATGTGCTTATATGACAGATTAAAGTTTTCACACAATTTCATTTAGGAACAGGCAGCTTTGCTCCCCTGATTACAAAGACCAACTTACAGCTTACCAACTATTATGTTTCATTCTTTCAAACACACAAAGAAAATAGTTTGAAATGTAAAGAAACATTCGCCAAATCAGTTTAAACCACTGCTCTGCATCTGTATGTAGAAATGTGTATGTATATTCACTCAGTTCAGGAATTACACATATTTAAAAGATTTATGTTATAATACATGTCCTTACTTTAGTCCATTTGCATCTGAAAGACAGGATGTTTAAATGCAAAGTATTATTCTCTAGCCATCTTCTTCTAAAGTACTTCCAATTCATTTGATTTTAACATCGCCTCCCATCACCACCTGTCTTGTCCCATTTAATTGTGTTCAAATTGAGAAAAAAAGTCTCAAATCCTTCAAACAATACAGAATTTCTAAGTAGTACAAGATTATCCAGTTGCCAGTTTCATTATTTGTTCAAGCAGAGTAAGAAAAAAATACACTTGTTTAGGAAGAAAGTCTGTTTGTGCAAGCAAATATCTTAATATTCTACTAAATATCAGCAAAAAAACCCCGCTTTAATATGCATCAAAACAAATATTTTTTAAAAGCAAATAAAATATTTTAGTGACTCATTCCCTTCCTAGCATCTGGTCTACACTAAAATAAAACCACAGTGTGATGAGGCCAACGGCAGTTTTCCTCACAGGAATAACCAAGTTGCCATTAATGAAAAGTGATATTTAAGTTTGCCTTCAAACAGTTTAGCCAACGTGCAGACAGCCTTAAAAAGAACATAATGCTGATTTAGAAGGTATTCACCTTTATCTGAATCAGAGGTACAAAGATAAAGAGACAAACAACTTTAATTCAAAGAACTTGCATCCCTCTGCTTCTTGATAGATCAGAGCAAGCCCAACTGCAAATAGTAACGGAAGAAAAAGAATGGATAAATTTGAAGATAGTGGACTTCAGGGATCCTAACTAATAAAATAGTTATTCTTTTCAGAAACATGGTAGAAATTAATCAAACTACTGCAGTTTCACAGGAATAAGGAAGAGTGAATATGTAACAGTTAAAATTTTATGGAGTTACTGGGTGCATCACTCTGCAGACTGGCTTCCCCTCACCCCTTCTTTTCTAAATCATCTTCAAAGTTTATTTCAAAGGTTTCTAGTTAGTGTAGCAATAATACTGTTCTAAAAAAAAGGACCTGGGGAAATTCTCCCTTAAACAAAGATTAATATACAACAGAGCAAAATATTCTAAGCAAGAACACTCATAGGGGGGATTTATTTTGTGTATATTACTCCAGGAGTCTCATTAAAATAAGTAAAATTGAAATGAAGGATCATAGAAGAGGAACAACGGAGAACTAAAAAAGAAATATCCTTAGCACTTTTGCTGACGAACTTCAGACTTAACTGAACACTTTGTGTTTTTTTTGAAGTTTTTTGGATTCTGAAGAGAATTAATGCAAATTTTAGAAACACAAAATAACAGATGAGAACAAATTTTATTACTGCTATCAATGGTTTTTGCAGTGTTGCCTAGAAACACAGATTCAAATCAGAGGAGCTGCATGGCAAACACTGAGGAAAAAACCCATAAAAAATGCCCAAACAGAAAGCCCTAAAGACCCCAACAAACATAACCACTGAAAAAAACACCATCTCCCAGTTTTTTCCCCCTTATTAAACTGAACTTGTACTTTTCAATGATTCAGTGGTCCAAGGGAATAAGTTAATATTCAGTCTTGATGGAAAATATGCAACATAAAATGCCATTGTACCTTTTGGTTTTTTTGATTGTTTCATTTTTGTTCATGTGACAAAACCAATTAAAAAAATGTATTTGATGTACAAGATCTCATCATGTATCATGAAAACAATAAATATCTCAAAACCTTACTGCTGTCAGATGAATGGTTTGTCTTAAATCCCAGCTCTAAGCTGGTTCTCATCTAAGTGGAGTTCTGGTCTAGCCCAAAGCTCTGGCCCAGGCAGGGTAAGAAGAAATTCAAAGCACGTCCAAGCAGGATGAGCACCCAGCTGCTAAAAGGCATCATTTTTCTTTTTTTTTTTTTTCTATTTATTCAGATTGATCAAACCCATTCTTGTTGTTTAACAGTAACAACCAACTGCATACTGACTTATCAATGGCATGTACTTTTCGAGAAGTGAACACCTACACTTAGAAAATTTTTGGGAATTCTAACAAATGCAAAATTTCTAGAAATGAAAATTTTCCTCATTACATAGAATGATGGCATAAGCCTTTTAAGGATACTAACAATCATTTATCCAAGTGCCTGTTATGTTCACAGAACCTCAGAGGAAGACCAGTTTTTGCCTTAGATTATATCCATTCAAGTTATCAACAGGTCTGAACAATGTTTCTGCACCAAAGTATATTCTTCCCATTTGGGGGAAAGTATGTTCCCATTTTGAACACAGTTTACTTTTGCAACATACCTGGAAAACTGTTCTTGCAGCCCACGCATCTGAGCCCGGCTCCGTTCTGACTCCAGTGTCACCTCCCGTAATCTTTTTTCACTCTCAAGTCTCAAATGTCTTTCTTCCTCCAACTCATGTATCAGCTTCTCACGCTGAAATGTCACAAAAAGTTATTCATTTAATTATACACACAAAACACACTTTTAGGAAAAATCATTTAAAAAATCAAAATAATGACCCTAACAATCCAGTCACATCAGTTTTGTACAGGAATTTTACACAGAGATAGAAAGTTTCATTTTATATTTCAGAATATCCCATCACACTGAGCTACCCTTACTTGACACACAGATGTCAGCATATTGAAAAGTAAACACCCACCACCCGCTCTTTCCAAGCTCTTTTTCTTCATCTCCATTCAAAATAAATGTAAAAATTATATTTGAGATCTGCCATCACTCCTGCTTGAGTGCAGACATGGGAAGCATGAAACAAATCAAGGGGACAATTTGTCACCCATCCCTTAATGTTTCAACCTCGTGGGCAGGAAAGGACTTGGCTCTGCAGCCACTTGTTTTCTTGTTTTGGCTGAGAGAAGGATCCCTGTCAGCAGTACAGAGTGTATTTGAATCTATTTACTGAAATACTATGACAATGAATATGTTTTCGAAAACTGAGTAGCAATCAAACGAATATGAGAGTGATAAAAGTGTCATTAATGTTACTAAGAGTTCTCAAAGGCAAATAGCATATGGGTGTTGCTAATTCTTAAAATATGGCACCAAAAAACTCAACCCTCAACATACAGAACTACCTGGATAAATCTACATATGCTATGGCCTAATCTTTTTTTCTTTTAAAAAAAAACATCATATAAAAGGGTAGCTAATGATTGTAAAACCCTCTTCCAAAAGTAGCTAAATGTAATTGAAGAGGAGTAGTGAAATTAACTTAAAAGTTATAAGAAAATGCTATTGGAATTAAAGAATGTATATACAGCCTTTTTCCATATGACTTTTTTAAACGGAAATGAAATTAAATTTTTCCTTGTGAATTTAAATGTGATAACAAATCAGTTAAAAAAAACACAAGCATTTTAAGTGGTACTACATTATACTCAGTCAGTGATGGGGTTCTAATGTCTAAGAACAGGTTAAATCATTGTAAAGCTACAGTGGGTTCACCACCTATATACTTTGTGCCTATAGTGCAGGGCAATTTGTAGCCTGTCAGACAGTCTGACATAGTTCCATTGCTGACCTAAATTTTCATGACACACCTGCAAAAATTTATATAGAAATTACTCGTACAGCTTCATTAGTAAATAACAAAGGTGTCTTAGTGTTAAGCCATTAAATGGGGGAGACAGGTTATTTGTACAAATCTCACAGCTATAAATCTTACTGGATAATAATTTACAATAGCAGTAACCAAGGGACCAAAAATATGAACATTACCAAGTGGAAAACAGATCTTAAAGACAGTGATAAATAAGCAGATGCCACAAAGGGAGGTTGCAAAGGTTTAAATGAAATATCTCTATGCTTGTGAAAAAATGGGGGGAATTACTCAGAGAACAGAGGGGTTCTGTCTGGTTGGCCATATGTAATACCTGGAAAACGCCCAAGAAACAAATTACTGGCAAAAAAATACATTGTTCTAACTAAATTGTCTAATTACTGTCCTTAGTGTTATATAACCATATCCTACCCGGTGCTGAGTAATCCTTGGTTTGTGCCACAAGAAGAGCAGAGAGTTCAGCGCAGGCAGAAGATACACAGCAGCCGTACAGAGTACGGCTCACAGAGGATAACTCAAGGCTAATGATATGGGAAGAATATTCACAGCAGACAATATTTCTCCAGCTTAGATCTCATCAGTGCCAGCTTCAAACTTATACTGCTCCAGAGGCTCTTGCTGAAGACTGTTAGCATCTTCTCTTATAGAGGAATTTCACTGCTGCTAAAGAGATATGTAGAGCTCCCAGAGGTAGCAAGGAAAATGGCATAAAAGAAATATATAATTACCACCCAGGACTTAGAAAAGCTTTCAGAAGATACTGGTGTCTACAGAAACTGGGTTTAAAACCAAATATGCAACTTTCCCTACAGAAACTGTTTCCTTTGGAGGAAACTCAGGTACTGCTATGAACACCTGAGTGGCTGAGTTGACTAAAAGCATCAGGCTGTGCCTGAAATACCTGATGCAGTAATAGCTTAACTATGGCAATGGACTGAAGACCAGAGATTCAGCCGTGCCTTCAATGCTCATTCAGTGTCACTGCAACCACAATTACCTTATTCTGATACAGCAACTACTTCTGTATGTCAGGTACACTGGCCACGTTCTGCTCCTCAAATAAATCTTCCTTCTACATTATGTGCAAAAGTAGATTTCCCTGGGGTAAGAGAGACAAAAGCTGACAGCAGAGAAGTATCCTGTTCTCCATCTCATTGCCAGGGTGTTTGCAAGTTGCTCACAGTCCCTGCCTCTCCTGTGGAATGAATGTGCTGTACGTCCACGCATGGCCACGCTCCTGCTAATCACAAACCCACACTTTCTAGTAGACCATTGGATATACAACAGAGATTCGCAAGCCCAAACTTTTCCCTACAGGTCACAGAGCTATGTAAGCTATTTCTTCGTTTCATTTACCTCGTGGTGATAGGTCAGAGAATGTTGCTGCCACCATTTACTCCTTCTATTCATGTGGGGAAATCTGTATTATCATCCTACACAAAAAGATCAGCACATCCACATGGGCTTTCTTGAGTTTTTCTTGAGAAAGGATGTAGGAACTATTTTAAGGAAAGTACTCTTAAATCAGCAACAAATTCACATTACAAGAACAATAACGTCACAAGAACGAAATATCTAAACATTAGGAACTTCTGAAATGAGTTAAATGCCCAGTTCCAATTCAGCCATCTCAAGGGTAAGCATCAAAACACAGTATTTGTTATATGAGGACATACTGTTGCTGTACAAAATTCAGGCCCCTTTCAGGGTAAGGGATGAACAATGAACAAATCATAAGGCTACAAGACCAAAAAGGTCAAGTCATAAGGCTACACTGACCTATGGCCCTGAAATTCTGGATTCTCTTCCCAGCTACCAAAACCTTCCTGTATGAATAACTGCAGTGACCACACCACTGGCCTTCACTTTCATGATTCTACACAAGAATTTACTGACAACCTTGTGGCACTTCTGCCATTTCTTGCAGGCAGAAAGTAGATCTGCTTTCAGCCAGGTCACAGGCATTAAATACTGTAAAGTGGGGAGAAAAAGGAGTAAGAGACCATCTGCACTTGAGGTGGTCTCCAGGACACAAAATACTCATGTACACTACACACAGAAAGTATCTCCCAGCAGTAGTGACCTATCTACCAGAAAAGAGAACATTTTTATTCAAACCCAGAAAAGCCATAATGAAGTGTCAAAAGAGAAAAGTGAGCCTAATGTACAGAAAGGCCAGGATTAAACCGAGATTTTTTTTTGTCTTCTGGAAGAAGAAAACATATCCCTGAACTCTGCAGAAATTTTGTGCTGTCATAATGCCCTTTATAAGCTCCTCTGTGCTAACCCCACTTTATTCCTGTGAAAAATAAAGGTGTGTGAAAAGAAATGAATGCAGAACTAGTTCAAGGTTTTACAGTGAACATAAGCTTAATAGAAAGTGCCAGGGGAAGAAAAGGTTAAATAAAAAAAGTATCTTGTGAAATGCATCAGTTCCTTTTAACACCAGAAAAATCATTGCCATCTTCCAATGAAGCTATGTGTTCCCACTTGCCAATTCCTCTTTAATTGCAGGTTCTTCTCTCCATGAGCTCTGCTCAAAGCATTTTTCCCTGCTTTCTCTCCTTGCCTTCTGCAGCACAGCTGTAACCCTTCTCCTCTTAGAAGCATAACCTTTACTTCGTTCTACCTTCCTCTTTTCAGTGTCTCCAGATAATCTGACTTTCGTCACATCACCCAGTGAAATTTCTGATAACTTTACAAACAGGTAAAAATTATATGTGAACAAACTAGAGAGAAAAGACAGGGTTAGTAAACTCTACCGATCCTTTTGTGCAAGTACCAGAATATTTTAACATTGAGCAAATACTATTTGCAATTACTTTTTCAAGAACATTTCAGCAATCAAGTTTCACCAGCTACTCATTATGTTCATGAACCAGCGTTTGCACTTCAGCGAGCTCCTTTTTGTGTAGCTGTAGAAATGTTCGTGTCAAAATGTTTCATTTCTCATCCAGTCAGGGACATGTACCACACATTAAGTCATCTTCTCAAAGTTAAGGAAGGAATCCAATTTGAGATACTCATGATCAAAACAAAATGCATGAAAACTATTTATAACTAGATTGAAAATAACACATGCATTTGACAGCAAAATACAATTTGTTCCTCAGCACCCCATGAAGAGACCAAGAGACAGCACTTATTCTCAGAGTTACTGGTTAACAGCCATGCTCTTGGTCTAAGGAAGGACCCCACGCAGCCACACAAGTGCCTTAAGAGGAACTCAACCACTTATGTCTCCTTTAACTCCCGTGGGATACGTCACAAATGTCAGCACATGGTTCTTTCACATTCTATCAAACTGTAAATGTCTTGTCTGTTGAGTGAGGAGACACGAGTAAGGATGGAGCGGGTGGCATCCCAGGGAGGCAGATGGCAGCACATGGTGCATAACAGGCCACTTCTTTCTGAACAATCTGACACCCAGCACACAGAGCGAACATGTGCCACATTAAGGTTTTTTATGGAAAGACTGGTATTTTACCATTTTATCCTTTCGGGTTTATTTTGTTGTTAACTTTACATCTAGACATGGATGACACTCAAGCCTTTCAAGTCAGGGACTTGGAGTTTTAACTCCTTTACCTGTCACTGCAGGTAATATTAGCAGATGTTTCACTGGAATGGTAGGACCAACTCCCTGAACTACTTTCTTCCCACAAGGGTCGAGCATTTCAGTAACTCAAGCAGATTTCTCATCCTAAAACTCTCCAGTCCCCTACCTGCCTCTCTCCCTTCCACAGTGGTGATAACCTCATGCCCTCCCTATTAAAGCTGCTTAGCCAGTAGCTTGTTCCTTGCTGCCTTTCCACCTCAAAGCATCTTTCCCTGCCCCTCCATCATGAGCCACCTCCATAATCTTACTTTTTTTAATGTCAGAGGACCAGATGTACTGTACAGCTGTATCCAGGCACTGGCTGTGGGAGCTCCTCTGTGAGGTTCCCACTGGCTCTGCCACAGCCCCAGCACAGGGCACAGTTGAGCACATCAGTGACACTCGTGGAAATTCAGAAAGGGCCAATTGGCATTGAGGGGGAAGGAGTGAGGAGAGAGGTGTGAGAGACAGCCTAGAGAGTGCCTGGGGCTGAGTGGTCCTCGTGCTGGGGTGGATGTTTCCCTGCATGTCTCCCCACAGAGGACTATGGGGATGTTTCCTGAAGAGCTGCAGCCTGTGGAGAGCCTGCACTTGAGCTGGGGAAGCTTCTGAGGAGAAAGGTCCAGCACAGAGAGATGGTCATGGAGAGACTTCAGCCTGCATATCTATCCCCCTGTGCTACTTCATAGGGGAATCAGACTCCCCAGCCTGCACTTTGGTAAGCATTGTTTTAAATTTCTCTTTTTTTTTTTTAATGTTATCCAAATCTATTTTAATTGGTAATACATTAATCTACTGGAAATCAAGTCAGTTTTGCCTGTGAGAGTAAATGGTGAGCGATCTTCCTGTCTTTATCTTGATTTACAAGCTTTTCTGTCATTTTTTGTTCCCTGGGTCCCACTGAGGAAGGGATGCAAGAGCATGGCTGACCCAAGGCTGAGGGCAGACCACCATACCAGAGTATTTTATTTTTATCTTTTTAATTTACTTTTACCTGTCATCATACCACTCCTTTGATCAATAATGTTACTGCACGTAAAAGAAGAACGTGTCTATGTGTCAAGATTTAAAGCTATAGTTAAGTGCAAGTGAAGAATTAGAGAGATTGGGTACACACATGCCATGCATGCTACACAGGGCATTGCTATTCATCAGGGAGACAGCCCAACACTTACATAGAAACTGGTTCCTCTTTCTGTTTAACTTATGTTTGAGTCTTATAAAAAGCAAGTCTTCACGACAGCTTGATGTAACCGGACTGATTAGTTCAAATATCAGAAATGTCTTAGAAGGAGCACTCATGTAACCTCAAGTCATTATGATTCCCTTATAGGTAGGGAAAAGGGCAAGTGTTTAAGTAGAAATAAGATTCCTCTTATTCTTGAATTTTTTCTTTGCTTCCCCAGTGCATCATAAGAAGGGGTTTACTATAGTACTACTAATTATGCTAACATGGGAGCACTATTTTGTCAAAAAAATTCTACATGAGAATATTTAACACAGGTTTAATGTTGCTCAAAATCAGGCTAATAACCTTCACATTAAATTTTTAACAACTATTTTAAAGCATTTGCTAAAGAGGGTCACAATTTCTGTGTAATTAATATTGATTTCAAACAGATACTTTGCAATGAATTTAAATGATGGGAAGAAAAGACTAAAATATTTTTTGTTTAGAGTTTGAAGTACCATTAAGTCATTGACAACCTAAGCTGAGTATTTATTTATTTATTTTTAATGCATTTTCTGATGTTATGCATCTGACACCTTGCCATAAAAGTCATAATTTAACAGAATCATAGCCTGGTTTACAACATAAAAGCCTACAAGCCAGAGAGAACATAGCCCTGAAAGTGGACAATGAAAACAGAATTAAGTAAACAAATAGCAACTACTAGAAGCACACTAAAATTAGTTTTTCTAGCAAGTCAATACTGTTATGAATAAATATGCACATTCAAAGTATTCAAACCCACTATTTTATCACCCTTGTATGCCCTTTTGCAAGACTGCTGCAGACAGGAGCCATAGAAAAGCCTGAGACAAGAGATGAGAGAGGGATGGTGGAACAGTTCCATTTTTCAAGAATTAATTATGAAATATTAATTGAAACAGAAACTAGAATTTGCTACTTGGTCTCCCAGTTGGTTTAACAAAGTAACTCATTCTTTCCAATGCAATGAATATTTAATTCCCCCAACATCATGCATGGAGATTGAATGATATTTGTTCAAGTGTCAAGAATGTACCTGAGCTCCAGCTACCCACAGCTGAAGCTGCTGGGTAAAGGAAAGTACAAATGCTCTCCATGGTACAGGTATTTTGTGAGAGCTTGTGTTTGGGTCCTGCAAATAAAACAGGTCAAGGAGTCCAAGGTGGTTCACCCCTCTTACACAGAAGGTGGGTGATCTCTTTGGTGTGGTCACCTCCAGAGGCAGCTGGACCTGCCTGTCATCCTCCTGAAAGGCCTGGGTTACCATGCAAAGTTTGAGCTCTCTCTCCAAACTCCCATTGTGCAACCTGGTCCCACAACCAGCACACAGGAGACTACAGTCCTCTGTCTGACTGAACTTATTTCACTCACAAATGACAAGAAAAAATGTGATTACAAGAACAAAGAGCATATGTCATTTTTTATTTCATCATAAACTGCACAGGGTACTGTATTTTCATTCAAATTAAAATGAGTCAAACTTCAGTGTCCTTTGTTTGCTACTCATCGATCGCTGTTAAACCAAATGTTTCTCATTCTGTAATCAATACTTCTCTGCAAAAATAAACCAAGGCACTGACAAACAACTTTGCAGAACATTGCAGCATTCCTTGTAGTGGACTTTGTCAGCATGAAAAAACATTACCCAAAAGAATGGGGGAAAAAGAAGTGCATTGCTTATTGTGCTTATTACAATTTTTACAGGTTGCTTACAGCTGAATCATTTTACTGAAGCAAGACTTTATTAAATTAGCCAGCTATTGAAACCAGACCTTTCTGACAGTGGCAGTTAATATGCCTTTGTCCCTTGTTACAGTTTCCAGCTATACTGGGAATACTGACAAATACACTTAAATACCCAAAGCCTTCCCAGGGATGAAGTTACAGGAGTATTTAAAGCACAGTGAAGCATTAAGGTATAAACAGCAGTAACATAAGCACTTGGAGGGTTCATGGAGGGAGAGGTAACTTTATTTCCACATCTCTTCAAAATGAATTATCTTTTACCTGACACAGACTTGTACTATACAGGGTAAAGAAGAAATTTCCTTGATTTACATTAAGGCTCTATATTTTTCCCCAATTATTTTATGGTGCAATCACTTTCCCTAAACTTATTCCTACTACAGCTCTGCAACAGCAAGATATAAATAGTATAAAAAGCAGTATCCTAATTTTAGGCTGGTATCTTCTAGCTTTTTCATATCAGTAAGAAAAAATGATGGTTCTTTGGAACACTGTTCTGCTCCCAAAATGACAGGCTGCCCAAACAAACCAGGAAAATCTAACTGACACTAAATAATTTGTATTAGCATTTTCTAAAACTGCCTTGAAAATAGTCAAAATTAAATAATTTGAAGCAAATAATTTATTTTCCACTATGAAATTTTTATATGCTAACACATTTGGCCTCAAATCAGACTAGCACACATATGCCATGACTTTCAGATGTAAACTTCAAGCTTTGCTTGAATCTAAGATGAATAGCAAGATGGGAAATGTTTATTATTATTAGTGATACTTTAGTGACAGTAGTTTACACACTCTACATTCTTGGGTGATAATGTTGCTCCAGAGCAATTCAAGTAAATTAGAAATGTTTCTTGGTGTATTTACTCCTTTTGAACAAAATAAGATGCTAGCTTTCACTGTGCACTAGCTCAAAATTGCCACCATGTGGAGGGACAGCAACTTAATTTAGCATTATTTATACTGCATTGGTATGGCTTTAATTGCATCTGTGCGACAGAATAACTGCTGTGCTGAAGCTCCTTTATCATTGTGAGCCTGCAATTAATCTGAATTAGGCAGGCTATTACATGAGCAGTTCTGTACATATAGTTGGAGTTGTGATAACATTTATTTTACAAGAAAAAAAATAATTAAATAACTCATAAAATCTTTTGGCACAGAGCTAGATAGTGAGAACCACTGTCTGCCCATCACTTTGAAGAACTCCAAAAGGAAGCTGTGGCTGCCCAGCAGCTCTTTAATTCCATGAAATACCCAGTGACAGGACACGCAAAATCAGAGCCACCTTGAAAAAAAAAAATTAAATACCAAAAACATCCCTCTCATAGTCTACTAGAAGCTAATAGACTGAAATGAACTATGTGGGCCTCTTTTAGCACCTTTCCTGGAGACACACCTACGGACATGGTGGTTACACACAACGCCTGAGAGCAATTTACACACAGGTAGGCTTTGTATAGGTGAAACATCTGCACCACAGTAGCCATTATTCTCTCAGCTTCTTAAAGCTCATCTTTGTGTCATATTTGCAGTGCTGAATGAAGGCAAAATACGTATTTTGAAAATTCTGCCTCCCTAATAAAACTATTGCTATTTATTCACATTCAAAATTTATGGCCCAATTTTGAAGACTTCCATTTATCTTCAGTTCTTAGCATGATCAGTTTTTCCATTTTAGACATTATTTTCTTATAGTTGGAGGGGTGTAGAGAGAATACTTAGTTAACCTGGAAGTCCCACATAGTCAGATAATGGATTTTTCTAAAAATTAATAATCTTAAAATGATAACACTTTAAAAAATTATTTAGCAAATGTAATTGAGCTTCTAATAGCTTCTACAGACAGTTATTAAAGAAATCTCATTTCTCTAAATTAAAAACAATGAAATGTTTTTCAAGTTCAAATAAAAACTTGTGAACACTATTAAGATAGACATTATCTGTATGAACACCCAGTATTTAGAAGTGTGAGGAAAAACACCTCTTTTGATAACAAAATAAGAAACAGTGGGATTACTAAACAATATAATGTAAGCAAATTTTTTCCCTGAAACATCATAGACTATAATTGCTAATTATAATTCAAAATTTTCCCTGAAACATCTTAGATTATAATGGCTAATTATAATTGCACCTTTTTTCATAAGGTGATTTAGTTTATAATAAGATTTCTAGAAAGCTCTAGAAAGCTCTTTGCTTGGTTTTCATATCAGATATATACAATCTCTTCTTACTAAAAACAAAGTTTCATAACCAATGTCACTTGTTTACAATGAGGCTTTTTTAATTCACTTGCAAACAAGCAGAAATCCCCAGCTTGTGTCTGCTTATGTTTCCCACTTGTTTGATTCCAGAAAATTTATAATAACGGTGTTCAAACAATGAAACAGCACAAAAGAGAGTGCGTAGACAAGAACTTGCAAGAGCCAACCCACCTGGGCCAACAAAGTGTCACTTTTTTGATTCACCTACAATTTTCTACCAAATCTGTCATCCTTGAACATTTCCCGAAGGGATATCCATGTAGCAACGGAGGAAACAGAAGGTAAAACGTTGTCAGGTAAAACTGGCGAAAGCTCCTGGTCACAGAAGTACAACCGAGGTTTTGCAATTTGAGCTTTTCATAAGAACAAAACTATATCTGGGAATAAACAAAACTGGCACCAGAACATAAAGTAGTAATACAGTTATTGGCCTGCATTTACACATCTAAATACTTCACAGACTCCAAGAGCTACACTCACAGAGTTGAATGTTCTACTGATGACAAACCTCAAGCCTCTCCAGTCACTTTCTGGACTTATTTAAACAAAGAGGCCATGGGAGCGAACTCCTCACTCAAAAAGATAAGAAATAGTGAATCCAGGTTCAAGAACATGCCTGACCTCATGGGATATTGCCTATATTTGGTTGTCAGAAACTTCCCCTTGGATCAGAAGTCTTGAAGTGAGGGCCAGAAGATTTGCCTGAAGATCTCTAAGTACATTACAAGTTCTTTGGACTTTTTGTGACCTACAACAATACTTTAGAAACAACTGTCCATTGTAGAGGTGCACAAGATAGGCTCTAGACCACATGATTTAAGATAGTTTCCACACTTGCACTTGCTGAGATTACATTTAAGTTTTGGTATGTGTTTCTTTTATAAATAAGTAACAGTTATTTGCTGTCAGTTTGAATGAAATTTCAGCTTAGACATAGACTTGAGGAGAAAAGAGGGAAGGGATTCCTTGAGCTCTGTAAACAAGTGTATCCCACAGCTGATACTCTTTCAAAATTAAGAAATTTTTTCAAAAGGGTTTTTAAAAGCCAGGCATCTTCCAGGTCTTGTCTGCATTGTTTGGAGGGTCTGTAAAAGATAATCCCAAGAACTATGACAGACAATGGTCAGCTCAGACTCAGAAGATTTGTCAAGTTCCTTTTAACCGGGTAACAATATTTTGATAGGTCACTATGTAAACATTACTGCAGAACAGTATTTTTGGCATACTTGCAAACGGCTATGAAGTCTAGACAGAGTGTGGAGAGAGAAGGAATGAATTTGTAGTCATACCAGACTAATTTCTGAAACACTGACACCTGTCCATTTAAGGGGAACTTGCTATAGTGAAATAGCGTCCAGCAGAATTAAAACATAGTCTGTGAAAGGACAGAAGACAAGGTCAAAAGTCAATGAATGGTAATGTCACTCAAGCTACACTGTTTACACCTGGCATGGATTTTAACGTACAGAATCCATATGAAGCAACGCAGTATCTGCAGTATTTACTGTTATGCTTTCTGAAGTGTGCAATGAAGTGACATAGGCCCAGAGCACAAGTAATAAGGAGGGCCCAGTCATCAGGTTTCCTCTAGATCGAACTGTAATGGTAGAAGAGGTCACTGCCCCAGACTGATCATTCCTAATTGCTAACTGGAGGTCACCAGCCTTTCCAGTCTGCAGAGAACTGCCTGAGGCTCAGCACAGGGTACAAGGAGACAGCTCAGCTGAGCCCCCTCAGGCATGTTTGAAGTAACTTGGTGGGCTGTGCAATGCAGCAGAAGATGAAGCACCAGAACAATCCCTATCCCCTCCACTGAGGTGACAGTAACCCCCTGCAGGGACACAGCAAAGTCCTAAATGACTCCTGCTTATCTGCACAGCCTGTGTGCTTGCCTCCTCTGTAACTGCCCAACATGTTCTTTAGATGATATAAATGGTTTCTTTTCTAAAGGACTGAATGCTCACAGAACAAATGGGTATGGGGCTGAATCAAGCTTTTTCACTTGGATCTGTATTACTGAGATAGGAGTTAGGCTGCAGGATACACACAGGATAAGTATTAGAAAAACCCCACACTTCTAAGGGTTTTATTTGGCTTTTATGGGTTGGCCAGTGGAACTGTTCTCTGTTCCTCCAGGGAGCTCTGGGATTTATTTACAGGCTAAAATACCACGTGTTTCTTGCCCGATGCTGGAGAGCATTAGGACTTCTTAATTTTCTGGACTTCTCATTAATGTATTTTTATTTCTTGCTGATAAATAGGATATCAGGGAGTTAACTGAAATAGATCTAAGGCTAAAGAAAATTTTTGAGGCTGAGAGAAGTAGAACTTAACCATTCCAGTCATGAGAAGTGGCTCAGAATGGTTTGCAGTACCACCAGACCCCCACAGATCTGGGATATGCCAGGATTTTAGTTTTCACACACTCTCTACTATTTGCCTTTCTCAGCTGACACATTCAACACCTCTGGCATCACTACATTGCTGCTAGCTACCTTTCTATACAGCATTTCTTTTCCTCAGGCTCTTTACAGCATTGCTCATGAACATGTCAGATCTTATTACAATTTTTCTGTGTTGACTTGTAGAGTCCATTTATGGTTGGTAAGTAACTGCAAAAAAAGATACCTTATTTACTCAGCTGTTCCTTGCATGTATTCCAGAGTCCTATCACTTTAGTATTCTGACAAATGTGTCTCTTTTTCATATTCATCCCTTTAGCACTACAGGCATTGCTACAGGCAGTAGGCAAGTGCTGTGGTTTTTCTGTTGTCTGCCATATCTTCGATGGTATTTTTAACAGAGCTGCCACTGCAACATCTTTATAGTGCTGACAATGCACGCATGAAGAAGAACTGACTCAACTTGCAGAGACCAACCTGAGTTTGAAAGTCTGGTACCTGGTAGAACTTAAAAAAATAAAATAACAATTTTGCATGCTGTTTTTAATTTGTTCATGGGTCAAACTGGAGTAATTAAAAGACTTTGTCTCACCTGATATCATTGTGCAGTGGCACTTTTCAGTAATAGGTTCATTTGAATGTCTGTTAGTGTTTCCAGGGACCAAATTCAGCTCAACTCTAAGCGCCACCATTCTACTCCTTTAGTCCCCTTTCTTACTAGAACAGGTAGTCTGGATACACTTCTGCAGCAGAAGGTCAAAAACAGATATAAACACTCTGACACTTATTTCTCTGATCTTCATTTTCATGTTAATCTTTTTACATAGGATTTAATTGTTTTGTTGTATCTAACCATACTTTATTCTAATTAAAATGTTAATTGCACTTAATCATATACCCGT
Source organism: Corapipo altera (assembly GCF_003945725.1). Lineage (NCBI taxonomy): Eukaryota > Metazoa > Chordata > Aves > Passeriformes > Pipridae > Corapipo > Corapipo altera. The sequence goes on from NW_020884877.1 coordinate 27,726,726, forward strand.
CTCATTTAAGACATTAAAAAAAAAAAATCTATTTTTTTTCAACCTAACAGTCAATGTTGACAAATGCAAGTGTTAGTTTGAAATTCTTGAAAAGGAAAATAAGATGTTTCTTTTTCTACAGAAAATACCAGCTACTAAAACCAAGGAGTGCAGCTCTCCCCTCTTCTGCCCCTTCCACACCTTCAGCCTTAGTTGAAAAAAATCACCAGCTATTAGGTTGAGTTCTGTTCCTCAACAATAAAACATATAATGACATAATTAAAACTCGGGATGTTCCATGTGCATTCTCTACCATGTAGACCACTGGAACAGCAGTCAGGAGAGTCATTCTGAATTTTTTGGTATGTTTTGGCCGTCACATCAAGGTTTCACATCATTTCCACACACAGCTCCCTCATCTTTCACTGGCGCAGATGCTCTGTAAAAGCAGGAGAGTGACCCCTCTGCCCTGGATCGGGACAGCCCAGCAAGGCTTTAGAGGCTTCCTGACTCACAGCTGTACCAGTTTGTCTGTCCACTGGGTACAAGGAGTATGAACAGCGGGTTAGCAAATTCTTTTGTAATTATATAGTCTTCAAGCTTTGGAAAGAAATAAATTCTGCTGCACATTTTCAGTACAGGAAATTTGCTCTTCACCAGTGCTTCTGGGAACTCTTGTAATATATTACTAAAACAAACAGCTCTTGTGACCTACTCAAGCCATCAAGTTTGATAACAAATTCAATACAGGAAAAATATGAACAAACTTGTTTAAATGAGGCTGAGAAGAACCACCCAAGCTGCACTGACCATGCAAGCAGAGACAAGCACAGCTGGGTTCCTGGAAATCAGGTGCAGAAGGCTTTGGTTCAGCTTTCAGTTTTTGTGGATTTACAGGCGTGAATGCCACTGAGTACTAGTGGTCCTGCTCCTGCCCAGGTACCTAATTGTAAGTCAGTAGCTACATGAAAAGAGCAAAACTAAGAAAAGTTTTTTCCTTCCTGTCTCTGTTAGATAAAACACATTTCCAGAGCTGATATTCTTATTTCCTGGGGTTCACAAGGGTGTTTCTGCTGACCTGCTTATGTTTTTCTCAAGCTCTTCTAAAATGCATTAGATCTCATGTGTTCTTCACACCTCGACTTCCACTCACCTCCTCTGACCGATTTCAGTTTGTGGACAGGTTTCCCTTATCAGCTGATGGAAGATACAACCACTGCAAACTTGCCTTTGGACTATCTCAGCGGACAACTCTCAAGGTCCACTTTTAGTATGAAATAAATTTTCAACTTCTCATTAGCGCATGTATTTTCCAATCATATCTACTACATCACAAGTTTTCCCTTCTGAGGTGTTTTATTATGAATTACATCAGGAAATAGCACATAAAACAAGACTTCCAACAACCACCTGGAAATTCTGACCCACTCCTCTAGCAACATCCACAGAAAAAGTTCCTTAAATGGAAAACTGTGCCAGTCACTGCCGCAGGGCACATTTTAATACTTGCTACCAGGAACAGGATGTTCCCAAGAGATAATAATTTTTCTCCAACACTCAGAAATCATTTTTAAATAAGCAATGTCACCATGGATGCCAATCACAAATGTGCATCGTAAAGATGTAATTACAAAATTACAATTGTGTGAACTGTGCATACTGAGCCAAATCCCCTCTCAGTATTCATCCCAAGCCGCTGGGCTGGGACTATTCATGGGACACCAGCACCCAGAATCCAAGCAGCAATCAGCACTATTTAGAAGCCCAGTAACACTCTGCCTCTTCCCCAAAGAGTTCACTTACTTACACAGGTAACAGACAAACAGCGGAAGAGTCAGCTTGTTTTACCAATTAGCAATTTAGATCAGAAATTAAATCTTTACCAAGATTATAAAGGATTTAGGTGGCAAAGGCCTTGTAGGACACCGAAGTTAAAGAACAAGACCCTCAATTAATGTAGCAAAGAGGGGTTTTAAGCACCTGGTTATTTAAAATCACACAGAAAGGTATCACATGGAAAGCACAACTTATCCATACAGTTTGAAGAATGAAGGAAAGCCACTTCACAGCCAGGTAAGGTCCTGTATCAGGCCTGGCACTTTCATTAGTTTCCAGACTAACTACAGAGTGCATCCTGCCCAGCGGTATGGAAATAACACAATCCAAACATCACAGTCATTCCCACAGTCTAGACAGTCTCCTCTTGTAGGACACGCAAGCAAGTCTGATCACCAGTTCCAGACTTGGAAAACTATGTCATGAGATCTTCATTATGAAAGATCCCATAGAATATGAAAAGATGCCTTATCACAATGCAATGGACATGGAGCCAAAACAAACAGAAAGTATGTAAAAACAAATTCCTGACAAAGCAAAAACTGAATTAAAGTTTATGAGACTGGAGTAGGGAGGGGAAAGAAAGGAAGACTCACAATTGCTCAAGTTATATGAATCTGTACAAAGTTACATAATTTTGGTATAGGAAGATATTATTTCCTTACTATGTTTTAATATTTCTTTTAAATCTTGGAGAGAAGTTGCAGAGAGAGATGATTATGCTCTGCCAAGAGAAAAGAACAAAAAAGCTCATGGAATTTAATGGCACAAAGAATATTGACAAGTTTAAATATTGCTCAGATGAGCTGTGACTGGTTTTCCTGTCTACCAGCAAAGTGTTCAGCAGTCAGAAATGGGCCAACAGTTTTTCCCAGTTTCTGCTTTCTCTCTTTTATTCACCTGCAACAGATTATTTTCTGTACCTGTATACATACATTTTGTCTCTGCCCAGAGGGACAGGCCAACAGTACCTTACCATGCTCTCCTGGTGCCATGGGGCAGTTACGGATCAGGGCTGCATGGGGTTGGATGCTGAACAAAGACTTGTTGCAGAGTTTTTACTCTAACATGAGGTAATTTAGAGCACTGCTTGAGCTGTCTCATTCCAAGGGTCAGCACTAACTTCACGGAAGAAGATCTGGGAACATGCATTTAAATAAATGGACATTTAATGGAAGCAGCACAACTGAGCAAAACTCTTGGTACATAAATTTGTCCCTCTTTATACAGAAACTTTCTCTCCCACCTGGTAACTTTTTCTGTCCCATTTGGAGAAAAAAAAAGGTTATTCTCCTGGACCCCTGGTCTGTGCAGGGACTAGTGCCATATATCACAAAAAATAGAAATCATCAGAGTGATGCTGTAGTTCACCTTTACATGACAACAACACTGAAGAAATTAAAGACTCCTGTCTACTCCTGTCCAGCAACAGAAATGCTCACCTCCCCGGTGGGCTTGATTTGACTGAGGAGAAGTTGGGGATTTGGTATTTCTGTACCACTTCATTCTCTCTGCCTTGCTTTAGCTATACTTTACAAGGGAGATCAGTAACAAGCCCAAATCACCATGAGAAATACTGTAATGCACCCCACAGAACCCCCAGAAGAGCTGATACCAACATGGAAACATCAGGAAAAGGGTGGAATTGCTACAATGGGTATTGTGACCAGTTTTGAATCAGCTGACTCAAATCAGTAAGACAAGAGTTTTTATTTGGTCTTACAAGTGGGCCAACACGATCAAAGAGTAAAACCTGAAAACACAAGGAAAGAAGTTTATTTTAAAAAAACTGAACAGGTATGAACCAAGTCTTAGGAAGATAAATTAACTGCTGGCCCCAAAAAACCCCAAACAAACAAAAAAAACCACAAACAGAAAAAATAACACAAAAAAAAAAAAAACACACCAAAAAACCACAAACTAAAAGCTAGTGATTTCTTTAACTTCTTGTAATACACTAATTTCTCCACTACATTGAGAAGAATTTGTAACACCAAGTATATCACAGCAGTTTCACTACTACTAATCCGTGTAAATTTACCTTCTGGTTTGCATAAAATTCAAACTGTTAGCCCAGTGCACAAATTCACCTTTCCTCTTCAGAGCCTCAGAAGTTGTGACAAATTATGTCCTCCCTGAGATCCCTTTCTTGCAAGAGATAAAACCAGACCAAAAATGTTCTGCCTTTTCAGCCTGCAGATCAGTGGCTCTATTCAGGTCATCCTTGCAAAAATATTAATCCACTGAGTGTGTGGCTTACTCGAGTCAACTCCTGCCATTGCCTGGAGGAGCTCAGGATTGCAGAGCTTAACCTTTGATATGAAAATGGCTGCAATTCACTGTTATTAGTGCATGGGCACATCACTCCTATTAGGGGGTGAGGTATTGCCTAGAGCAGGATACATCTGCTTCTAGTCATAAAGCAGGATTTGCTTCATGCTGGAGCCAACTGCCATTCCAATATTCCATACACCCATAGATGCTATGAGACTGCATGTGCCCTTTCTGTACTTACACATCCCCTGCCTTTGTTATCTATAAATGGCAATTTCTACTGGAGGGCAGTTTAGCTGATATGACATGCTTTCTACAGATTGCCCCCTGTTTTACTTTCAAACATTATATAAATGCATTTTGATGTATTTTCTTTTTTTTTTCCTTCATGTTCACTGATTTTTACATAATTCTGTTTGACTTTTTTTTTTTTTTTAACATCTCCTAAATACTTGCAGCAGCTTGCTGAGGATACAGACCACTTCGGTGAGCTCCAAGCTGAGCGGCAAAACTTATTCCTGCCCCTTTGGATATAGTGCTGGTCTCTCCGTGTCGGTGACTACGACAGCATTCCGCGGCGAGCAGAACAAAAAACACCAAAACTGCGGAGGGAGCATCGCTCCCCTTGGAATGGCGAGTACCAGGAGCCCCTTCCCGGTCCCGTGTGTTTTACCGGGAGCGTTTCCCGTGGCTGCAGCGCCCTCTCCTGGTGCACGGGCGGAGCCGGGAGCGCCCGGCCGCGACCCAGCAGCGCTCACCCAATTGCTGCCGCCCCGCGAACTGCGAGGAAATCCTTTGTAACCGTTTATTGTGCGATTCAGTGAATAAACCCGACTGAGAACTGAATTAACCAGGAAAGAGTAACCCATGCTTTGAAGGGCAGCCGGTTCTGAGCAGAGGCAATCGGGATCTCATTGGAAAACGACTGTTGAAAGGTATCATCAAGTTTAGGTCATGGAGAATCGTTAGGATTCATAAAAGCCTTAAATTACAAAACATGAAAATATCTGCATATTTGAAAATTTGAAGCAAACGACAAGAAAATACTCAGGACACAAGGTTTTATCTTAAAACCACCGAAAATAAAATTGCAAAGTTGTGGATGAGGACATTTGACTTAATGAAGTATGAACAACTAATGAGGTCCAGGAGCATTAAACTAGGCTTGTAAAGAATTTCAATAATCATTATGGATGCTAAAACTACTGCTAGTGTCACTGAGTTTTCCATGAGGTCTGTATGATGAAGTTTCTCAGAAAAAGGAGCCAGACAGGATGGCTAGCTGTGTATAAATACACAACTTCACAGAGAGGGCAGAACAAGGGACAGATTGCATCTTTCTGGTTTGGGATATTTAACATTCAAAGCAACATTTCAAAACAGTTCCTTTGCCTCTCTCTCTCTCTCTCTGCTACTTTCTAATTAAAGCACAGACAGATTCTTTCACAGATGTAAGGACCCAGAAGTTGGGAAAGACAATTTAGCCTTTCGTAGCTCATCTTTAACACTTCATTTATTACTAAATATCCTCTACTTTTAAATGACCAGGGTGCTCCTGCAACAACAGCCTTCCCCACTGCCAGAGGCAGTGGCAGAGATTCATCATGCTGGTGACAGCAAGCGCCTCTGCGCTCGTGGCAGCACATTGTGCTGCCATCTGTAAGACCCTGGCTCAAGAGCAACCTCAGGATTCTCCCTCTTCTGTAAAAACAAGGTACATAGTGCAGATGTTAAGAGCTGGGCCTCCGAGCATGCTGACCCTGCTCGTGCTCAGAGGACTCCCTGCTAGCTGATTAATGGGGCACCATTAGTACCAGCTGCGGTGCCGAGCACAGAGCCAGGATGGTGGCCTGAGTCTCAGAGCCCTGGCAGCGCTGAGGGCCTGCAGAGGTAAATGTGGCTCCCAGGAGAGGCACAATTTCCTACAGCCATGGGTTGCCTCTGTAACTGTCCATTTTCAGCTACCTAAAAAAAAAAAAAAAAAGATGGAGATTTGACTATTTTCAACTTCATGTCACCCACCTCAACAAAGCATTAGCAAGGCAGGGTCTGATCTCCTCTTTCTTCTCTCCAAGAACTAGCACGCACATTAAAAGCCTGAATTTGAGTGAAAGAGCAAACTACTGAAATTGCACACAAAACCCACAGGAGTTTTGAAAGCTGAGAATATCAGACTTTCTACTGATTTTAATACCATTTCAGTAAAGACCTTTTCTGCACTTCAACACATCCATCTCCATGTGAATGCTCCAGTTTGGCAGTGCCTGATGAGAAGAGGCAGATCTTTTCAAAGCTGATTACAAGTTCTGTTTCAACCTGGAAAAAAGACTGGATTGCACCTCCCATGGCTTTTTAGGAGGCTGTTACATATATCTAAACACGTTACTTTTAACAAAGTTGTAACAAGCAGAAGTGACTCAGTTCCTTATAATAATGGGACATCTTACTGACGCTGCGAGTTTTTTGATTCCTTTTCTTTTTCCTTCTTCCACTCTTTACTTAAAATACTTGCAGTCTCCACTATTTTACTGCAAAAACTGTTTGTAAAGCAAGAATTGTGCTGATCACATCAAAACTCATTAATATAACTTGTTTTTCCATTATTAGCACCATCTGAGCCTGTTGAAAGCCTTAACCAGGGCTTTAATTTTTCCACAGAGAGCTTTAAATTAATTAGTGGTTTACATGCTAACAAAGAATCTGATACATTCATAAATCAATCTAATGCAGAAGGATTACCAGAGGGTGGAAACCTATTCAATGGGGACCTCGCATTCACTTAACATGGTGGGTTTTTAACAAAAGGGTGCAGGTGTGGAATAGACGGGTACCGGGAAGAGCCCATGATAATCACTTTGCATCACTTAAAAACGCAGCAGGACACATGGTAAATCAGAGCCTAGGGCCCACCCTAAGTGAAACCCATGTAGATATAAAAGGCAATATCATCCCACTTTAACCTTCACAGTTAAATTGGCAGAGTGGTACAATTTCTTTTATGTAGGTTACAGGCCACTGAACTAATGGAAAATAGAGTCAAATCAAAGGACTTGGATGGGAAGTACAAACTAACTAAACTGTGTAACATGGATATAAATACAAGTATCAAATAAAAAAAGGTAACTTTTTTTGTCTAATTATTAAATTAATCCATGTTATTAAAACACAATATAATTGTGTATACTTTTGACACACTTTAGGCTTTTAAACTAGTTTCTGCTAACACAATACTTACTCTGCCATGAGAACTCTGCCATGTAAACTGTGGTAGCATTTTTCTCATATTTTTTCTAACCCAGCACTGTTCACTGTTAAGAAAACTTCACCAAAATGAACACTTTTCCTGGTCATATTTTGTGACCAAAGGTCTAAAGTCATGGACTTAAAAAATAAAAAATACTTTGATGACTAAAGCAGTTTTCAGTCTTTACTATGTTTTGCAGAAACTTGTGATCTGCTTTGAAAGCTGCTTATTTTAATAATGGGATCTCTGTCATCACAGACACCTGCACAGTCCTCATCAAATGCAGTAAGAACTGTACACAGGCAAACTGATTGTCTCCTTTTTCCTTTCAAAATGAGTCAGAAGAGACATGACTAAGAAAATTGTGAACATGCACACTGTGAAATTAAATACTGTGAATGACAGGAAGAGCCAAACAGCAATCCTGGCTCAGTGCTGCTTAAACTTTCAGGAGATGGTTTAGCAGTAAGTAATTCCGCATTTTGATAATGGATAATCAATATTTACTGATGGTGGTTCATAAAATAAAGAAACCTGAGTAATTGTCAGGTAGTCAGTCTGAATTATTCAGTTCTCCTAATGAAAATAAGGCATAAATACATACTCAGTCCAATATATAAGGTATCAGATTTTCCATACAACCATATGGAAAAAATATGACAGATTATTTGTATATTTTTGGTGATGTACATTTATTTGAAATGAAGTATCTTCATTTCATCTTCTATAGTACCTTCCAGTAACAAATCAGTCATGAAAAACATAACTCTGGGACATATTAAAAGCCCGTCATTTTGGGGAGCGCTGTGATGCCCACACACTGGTACCACACACAGCACACACTGTCTGATCTCCAGTTCCAGCTGAAATGTCCTCAGAAAAACATCTCCTCATAAACATGCATTTCATCATTGCTCACCTGATGTTATTCTAACAGACACACAAACCCATTTCTGAGCAAAGATACCACAGCTTAAGTAGTTTCTACAGTGTGTGCTTTGTATTTGTCATTGATTTAATACTTGGCTGCAGCGGTTCCTGTGATGCTGGGTGAACCCGAGCAGGAAGAACAGGGAAAACCCACTGCACCACACGTCCTTGCAGCATGCCAGTGACAGGGCAGCACACACAGGGACAAGGCACACACTCCCTGCTCACTGACCCTGCTCACCCTAAAGATGAGTGCGGTTTACATAATGTGCTCACCTCTTACCCTCATGACCTATCTGTGACAACAAAACCCAAACAATGGGGTTTTTTTTCAAAGAAGTAGGAAACATTAGAGGGTATTAAATGAGGTGCCATACTGCCAAAGGCTTCTGTAATGATTTGCAGTTCCTGGGACACAGGGCAGCAGTGTGGCAGCACAGCCCATCATGCTTCCTGCCATGCTTCTCATCTGCTGTAAGAAATGCTCTCCACGAGACTGAGGGAGACACGAGGACTGCATTAAAGGTGGCATGTGCTGCCACCTGTGCTCTTCCCAAATGAAGGAGTTAGTTCCCCAAAAACCTTCATGCCAATCTAACCAGCACAATAAACAAAACCAAAATGGGAGCCAGTCAAAGCAATTAGCTAATTAGTGATTAAATAAAGCTGTGGCCCGTCACTGGCAGAGAGGCTGCAGGGGGTGCCATCCCTTTGATCCAGAGGAGCAGCCGGTGACAGCACAGCAGAGCCCCTCGGGTGCCCTGTGGCTGGCTGGTACCACTGCCTGGCCTCCTCGCTGCCAGCCCCAGGGGACTCCATGCTGTCCCCAGGGAACGTCCATCACACCAAAAAGAGCAGCACACGGGCTCCAGTGCCCTGCGGGCAGGCTGCTGGCAGCCAGCACTTCTCCAGAGGAAGCCTCGCCAAAAGCTTGCTCGCTCAGAATCCCTCGCTGAAATTTCGCCATGAATGTTTGTAAGGTGTTTGCTCCAAACCCAGTGTGTGCTGCCGGCTCCTTGCCGCACACCCTGGCAACACAGCTACACAACTTACTTCATTCCCGGCCTCCCATTGTGTTCAAATACTCCAGCCCCTGGACCCTTACTGCTCTCGTACTGCTCACAGCCCAGCAAGTTCATTAATGTTAATTAATGACTGCTGTGTTTCATATTAAAATCACCAGCTCCGAGCTCTGAGACACAAAGAACTTTCCATACATCAACTGCTTCAAAGAAATTGTCTCTACAGGCGCACTTGCCCTCGGCTCTAGTTGCAGGATAATTGTGGATATTATCCCTCAGGGAAGAGGGGAAAAACTACCCAGTATTTACCTTGAGGGAAGACTGCACACCCATAGAGCTACCTGTCACCTCCTAATGGGTTACAACACTTGGCCTCCCAACAAATTATGCAAAATTACACCCTAGTTGGCAGGGAGATATGATGAATCCCACAAGCCCATACTGAAAGGTACAAGAAGTATCTGACACTCTGCAGATGAGACCATGAGGTTGGTATATATACCAAAAGCCTTACTAGCTCTAGAAGGTTAATCAGTACTGCTCATTTCATAAAGTTTTGGATTATCTCGCTAAGTATATTTTACACTCAATATATTATACTATTGCTATGCCTCCAAGGGAATGTTAGTTTAAAAAAATTAAAAGAAAATATTTTAAATAGAGTAAACAGCTCTTCCCAGATTTTGACATTTATTTACACTGTAAACTGAAATGCAATTGCAAATCCAATGCCTGATCTTTGCCATTCTTCCTCAGGCAAAATTACTCCTGGAGGCAGCAGGAGTTTTATCTCAGTCACGGACTCCTGGATTGCAATTTAACCTGATAAAAGTTTGTTTCTCAGTTCCTCCAGGACTTCTGTGCCCATGTACACACACTACCCACTGGCCAGGCTTCCTAACTCTTAAACCCCATCTTAAAATCTTCTTGTGGCCAACAAAGCCTTGTCGCAGACCCAAGGCAGACATATTGAATGGGAGAGGGCAGAGACTCCCACAGCCAAGCTGGGCATGCAGCAGGGGCTCAGGGCAGATCAGCCATACCTGCCTGAGCAAACCCTGCTCATCTCCTTCCCTTCTCTACAAGGCACTCAGAGCCCATTCAGAGCCCCTGTTCCAGTAGAGCCCCCACGAGGCACTCCCAGATCTTCAGAGCCAGGTGGGGCCACGGTAGGAGCAATAGATTCAGAGCTGGTTTTTCCTTACTTAAGTAAGGAGACTTACTTAGGTCCCTCCAAATCTCACTTCATTGTATTAATCACTAAGGATTTATAAAATACACTCACTGGAGGCAGGTGAGATTTTAAGGACCCTGTATCACACAACTCATGGAGCATCCACTCTCCAGAGACCTTCTACGGCTGCTCCCCACTAAGTTAAACAAACGTGGGACAAAAATTTTTTCACAACCAACTATGCAACTCACTCAGATCAGTAGCAGTTCCACAGTCATGTTCAAGAAGCTTGTTTGGATTTTAAGGTTTTTGAACGAGTCTCCTTTATCCCATGGAAGCTTAAGACATTTTATCTTAAGACAGGGACATACAAACTCCTTAACAGATGGGAACGGTTCCTTAGATATTAAGTAATTAAGCACACTCAGCACATGTTGGCTCTTAATGAAAATTGTTTTGAAGAGATAAGGCACTCTATAAATTGAGGTTTGCGGTTAACCAAAAATCTGCCATTTCATCTTTTGCTCACAAGGCTAATCTCATGAATTGCTACATGAAAAATGAAGATACAAGAAGCATTACATGATTTACAAAATTATCAGATTGAGGATTTTTTTAAGCTTTCATGCTTGTGTTCTTCCATTTTTTCTGTAGTTGGCCAAGATTTAATAGGCAAGTAAATCTACCACATTTTGATCTGAAATTGCATTTCTGTACTTGTCTTGCTTCCAACTCCAGTAAGGACCATCAGCAGGAAAAGGAAACAGCTTTTCTCTACCATGGTTTTTCCAAGGAAGTCAAGGTAGAGCCTTGAGTTTCCTCACATTTATGAATACATCATAGCAACCCTTTGTTATGTCCAGAACAGCCTTAGTGCTCCGGTGACCACCTTCAGCCTTAGTGCTCCGGTGACCACCTTCAGCAAGACCAAATGTACCGACGGCCGGAGGCAGACAAGAATTGCAAAGCAGTGAGTGGCTGCAGCTTACCATGGCTCCTTCACTCTTACTCTGTGCAACTTCTCGCTGCAGCCGAACCACAGACAGCTTCTCCCTATGGAAAGAAAAGTGTGTGAATAGCAGTTCATTTTTCCCCATCGGAGAGAACACAGCGCTTCCCCATCAAGATGGCATTCCTGCACATCACTGGGGTAACCCTCCCAGCAGGCCCTGCTCTCCTCCTCACGTTTCCCTGCAATATTTAGTGGCTGTATTATTGTTCCATTTTGTGGCAGTTTGACAGAGCTGTCAATAAATCAACTGAATCCAAACATCATTTGCTCCATTCAAACAACAAAGTAGCTCATCATGCCAGCGATATGGAAATAGACTGTGCAAATCAGATTGTGTTATTTAGTTCCCTATAGCCTTGCACATCAGCTTTTCTGCACCATATTACATAAGCCAGAAGGCTGTTGGATCGTCAATAAATACACAAATAAAACTGAAATTAAAACAACCTATTCAATATCTAAACATATTGTGCTGCATTTTGCAACTACTAAATTATTAGATTTTTTTTAATTAGCCTTTTTTCATACAAGATCCTTACCCAAATGTTTAGCTCGACTGAACTAACAATTAATTTGCTTAATTAAGGATTTGGCAATCACAACACACTTTCAAGTACACTGAAAAGTCGTAAGAAAGGAATGAAAAGTAGGGTTTAGCATACATAGAAAAGGAAAGATGTTTTCACAGTGTATGGACTGTGGAAACATAGAACATACCAAGTATGCGAACTGCTAAACCTAGTCAGTGGAAGGTACTGCAGGAACTGACAACTGCAGGAGGGGTATGGGAAGATAAGAATTTGATCTGGAAGCTCAGCAAAGCAGAAGATACTTTAGAGAAAAAATGGGACTTAATCAACCTACCATAATATAAAAAGCATCTATTATAAAATTTGAAATTTTCTCATTCTACTGGGACTTACCAGAAAGAAAGACCTGAACTATCCCAATGCAGCATCCTGGCACTTACCTGGGATATAGAAAATTTTTTACCTCAGTGACTGCTCAGTGTAGTCCCAATACAAGAGTGCCAGTGGCTCAGGCCTGGTGACATGACCCTGTGTCAGAAAGCGTCTGTTCCAGGGCTGGCAGGACTGGCCTGCCATTGCTGACGAAGGGCTCCAGCCATGAGCCTACTGGCCATGCCATTGGCCTTTCCTGACACAGTTTGAGTCAGGAAAGAAAACCTTCCTGCTGTGCACTGTAGGGAAGTACCAAGTCTGGAAATCACACTGCCATGTCTTCCAGTTCTTGCAGGAAAGAAGAGCAGGGGCTGGAAACTCTGTCCCACAAAAACCCTCAAAGGTGCCAAGCTATGGCAGAAGGAGGACTCTGTACCTACTCCTGTCATTGACTGGGTCACTCTTATTCAGCATGAAAAACTAACTGCTCTACAGTATCTTATTCCCAAATTTCAAAAAAATAAAAAAGTATCTTTTAAACCGTTTCTCAAGAAGCATTTCTGCCAAGGAAGATCTCTGCATACCCGCCTAATTACTGTGGGATGACAGCGCTCCTGTCACTCAGCCACAGCTCAACGTATGCCTGGGTCACTGAACCAGTTCCCCCTCTCCATTTCAGTAGATGTGGTATTTAAGTTAAGTCTCCCTAATGGTCACCTGCCCCCTCATGCTTGCTAAACCCTCACAACAATCCCCACACAGCTGGTAAAGTCTGGTTATCATGTTAACCCCAGGCACTGCTAATATTGTGATTTGCAAACAGGTATAATGTTGAAACCACTTAATACTGGCAAAAGTTGAAGATGATACAGCCACAGCCCTGCAGAAGTTGCATTTGTGTTCTCCAGCACGATATCAAGATCTTCCTTTGCACATGTGAAAAATTACGGAACAGTGAGAAGTGGCATTAACACAGCATTGATAGCTTAACACAGGTATCCTAAAAACAGCTTCTAAAAGACACATACAACCCTCCCTCCTCCTTGCTCAGATACTATCACAGGCAAATTACAAAATTGGTTAATCCTATTTTAAGGATTTAGTTCATCTGCTGGAAATAGCCCCTCGCATTTTTGCACTGCTTCAGTGCCCTAATATGTTCTAGTGGAAAAAGCAAATATTCCCTTTGAGGAGGTTTTGACCTTTTAATTGCAAACCAAATGCCTAAAGATATGTTATGAGAAAATATGCGGGGGGGTGAGGAGAGAATAAACAAGCAAAACCCCTCCTCACACCACTCCTCCATACACTTCCTGCCAGTGATCTGGAGAGATTTACTTAGTTATGCCTTCTATATCAGGAATACTCCCACTTCTCTCTCTCCACGTTACCTCCAACATGGAATCAGTTTCACATTTCTGGAATTTTATTAGAGTAAATTCCACTCAACCTCCATGCACACAGAGGGCTCCTCCTAACAATGCCAGGCTTCCCTCTCTGTGTGAGGATCCTGGCTGAAGTTCAGAAAGGGCTTCCTTAGCAATTTTCCCAGTGAAGGAGAGCAAAGACTGGCATTCTCATACAATGTTTATAACATTGCTGATATTAGGAACAAAACCATGTTTCAACAGCAGAAAATGAAAAGAAACCTGACTACCATGTAGGAGAAAAAAAATCTGCCATAGTGGATACAGAGGAGCCATCTGTTCAACAGCATCTACAAATAAGTCAACTTTGAATCAAGCAAACTCCAAGCTCCTGCTTCATCCCTCCCACGTGCAGTGCCCAGGTGAAGGAGCTGTGCACTCAGAGCCAGACCCACACAGATGGTTACCTTCATCTGGGCAGGGTGCACAGCAGAGGCTCAGCGTGCCTGTGGATCACAGTCATCCTGAGACTACTCCAGGGAGCTTCATTTGTGATGCCCTTGGCCCATCGCCCACACTGAGCCATTTCCCACTACCTCTATATAAACATACATGTGTGTAATGGGCAAGAAGTGTGGTCAGAATCCTGTTACAAGCCAACACCATTTAACACCAATTTGCAGTGTTGGAAGTTTTCATACAAGATACATGACAAGAGAGAACTTGTCATGCTCCATGTCTAAGCAGATCAAATAAACCCTTTCGTCACTATCCACCATCTCAGTCAGTTCTTATTAAGGCAACAACTTCAGTGACTACTCTCAGCCCCAATTTTTAACATGGTGTTACAATTCAATAATCATTTTAGTATAATAATAAGCTTTTAGCTGCTTTAGCCTTTCAGATATTTCAAATGCAAAGAACATTTGACATGCAGCTTCAAAGTTAATCCTGTTCTTTTAATCATTGCTTTTAAATAGGAAAAAACAGTAGCATTGTTTTGTTGCTATATAGTTTTGTTTATTTTTAATCAAGCATGTTCCATCCCTATAGCTTGATTAATTAACAAAGTTAATTAGCAAGTGCAGCCAACCTGGAAGGAAACAAAATCTTCTCCAAGGATTTAAAAAAATTAAAACATGTTCATTGAGAAGTTCTCATATTCGCTTTTGAAAAACCTCCAAATGATAAAAGGTATACAAAAATGCTCTTTGAAAGCACAGTTTATGCTCTTAAGTTTGAATATTTGTATTTTAAGTGGCAAAATTCCCAGCCAAGGACTTTGCAAAGAAATAATTAAAGGAGTCAAACAAGGATTCAATTATACCCTTTCCAGATGGAACCAAGCACACAAGTAGTCACTGTGTGGATGGAAGAAAGATACATTTCAAGCCTCAGTATTGCTAGTAGAGATTGCAGGAGCTTATTCTAAAAAACAACAGTTTGAGGAAAGCCCATTTAGTCCAAGAAAAACATAAATGTGCTAAATAATTCTGCAAATTCACAGCTCTCCTTAAAGTAAATTTTCTCCTCTCTCTCCTTTCCCATCACAAGCCCATACCTATCCCCTAATTCTGAACAAATGCTGATAATGTTCCTGATATAGTAACAGATACCGTCAGATCAAACACCACAATAAAAACTACACGGGATACCTGAAAGACTCCATTTTTCTTAGTTGTTATTCTTTGTATTGCCACTTTACATCAATACAACAAACCCAAAAGCTCTAGCAGTGAACATCAGCTTCCTAAATTTTGATTTTCATTTTTATTTTGAAACTTCAGGTTCAGAAGGTGTTAGATACAAGGCTTTGCTCCTCCATCTAACACAGCAAGGTATTACTAAAATAGCCCCTGGATAAAAGTTAAAATATGCTGAATTTTATCCATTTTCCAAGACCTCAGCCATTCAGAATCAGGGTATATTTTCAGTGGTAAATAATGATTTTAGCATTTTAATAAAGAAAAGTAATTTTATCATTAACGAATAACACAGACAAGACACAAAAGAATGGAAAATGTCTTAGAAACATCATCTAAAACTGAAATTAGTGCTTCAGCAAACCTTAAGCTCCATGACCCACTGAGAAGAGAAGGGATCTATCCCACCCTGACATTGCCCTTTCCTGTCCTGATCACACAGGACAGTCCCGCAACCTGCCAGTGTGCATTGACAGGTCTTGTATTTTCAGCACTGACAGTTGCAGATTTCAAACTTCTCTTATTTTCTCTTTCCTAAGTAACTCTTTCCTAAGTAAACTCCTCTGCAGAAAAAATGAATGTGGACAAAATTTAACAGGTATGACAGGTCCCAAGTTACTCATCTGTTTCTCTAGTCACCTTTTTTTTTTTTCTACATGTTTTCTACATGTTTCATCCTGTCTTGGAAACTTTCACTCTGAAGCAATTTCATTTAGAAGTGGTTAGTTCTGCACCATAAAGTGAACCCCAGATTTTCTTGTCATTGTATACCTCCCTCTATTTGTAAAGCCATAAAATCACCACGTGACCCACTGACAAAGTGAAGCTTTGAAAATACATTGAACATTTGTTTTATTATTGGTGACTGTGGTCAAGCAGAGTGAGCAAGTTACATGCCAGCAAGTCCTTCTGTGCTATTTTGGAGAAGAGAAATTCCAACCAAGTTTCCATTCTATGCTATTGCTGTGAGATTCAGAAGGTGAATAAATACTTTGTTCTTACAGGGAAAAAGCAAACAGAAGAATGGCAAAGACTCAGAATCTGAATTTGCAAGGCCTCTCAAACCACTGTGCCTTGTAACCACCCCTTGTTTATCACCAACCAAAATTATTTCTCCTTAAATTTCCCCCCCCCATATCATTACTTGTAGCCACAGCATTGTTTTTCAAATGAACCAGAAAAAAGCAAAACTAAACCCCATTAAACATGGATTAAACATAGCGTGGTGCTAACAACTGACCTAGGGGCAGGGCGCTGGTTTGTGCAGAGAGACACAAGCCTGGCTTCCTTCAACTCTTAGTTTTCCAGTGAGGGTTTCCCATCCGAATGCTGACCAGGCTTGACCTCATCGAGTCTATGAGATCTGACAAGGGAAGAGCCGAGGGTGGAATGGCTGCAGTGAACTAATGCGCCTCTTTCAGCTCCTATTGCGATCGCAGTGGGCAGCGATGCCGCAATCGCCCTCCTGACCGACGGCCACGTACGGCGAAGGCATTTGGTGCTTCATAAATGTCAGCCTCGTGTACACTGAGAAACTGGGCTTTTAGAGTTGTAGTGGTTTAACTAGGTCTGGTAATAAAAGAGTCATCTTGCAAAAAAAAACCAAAACGCAAAACTTCATTGTAAATTTAAGTCTGAGCAAAGGACAAGCTTTATTTAATTGTTTTTACAGTAATTGCAAAGACTGGAGTTATAATAACAGAAGTACCAATGCTGTCAGGCAGAAGTAGAATAAATTGGATGAGCCACCAGCAAGGCACAGGCTCCTATTTACTGCTAATTTATTTGTAATAAAAGATAAGCATACAGAAAATATAATTTACATTAAAGTTCTCTTCTACAGGACATGATTCTGCCAAATCCACAGAAGCAAAACAGGTAGTAACTTACTTAAACTGTATTTTCTTTAAGTGACACTAAGAGCAAAACAAAATTAAAATTCTAACTATAATCTAGAATAGGTATCAGCTAACCCCATGGGCTCCTCACTATTTTCCAGTGCATTTTTTAATGTGTATTAATCTGACGAAGAAGTTCAAAGTTGACCAACTAGTTACTTTCCAGAAGCATCCAAACAAGACACCAAATACAAAAGAAATACCATGGAAAAAAATCACAAGATAACAGTTCAGAAAGGAGGAGGTAAAGAGAGGAACAATGCGAGGGCAGAGCCTTCATTATAAAAGCAAAAACATTGTCTTTGGCTAAAAAGAGAGGCAGAGCCGTGGCAAAGAAATTAGAAAGGAAAGGTTATGAGGAGTCCATGGCAGATTATCATCGAGCTGTTTTTGTGACAAATTACTCTCCCAGCATGGGCTCGGCAGTTGAGGTCAGCTGGGCACCTGAACAGGGTAATTCTCCTCTCCTGAGCACGTGCATGGGGATGGATGGCAATGAATTTCAACAGGAGTATCCTCTCTCTGAGGATGGCAATCTTTATTACTTCATTGACATTTATTGTTTTCAGCACTGAAATTATGAGTGCAAGGCTCTTGCTTTAATGATTCACTGGTATTTCAGACAACATTTCAAATATATCTATCTGTTAGTGTTGGAGTGCCTTCTTCCATTATTAGTGCTGATTTCACAATGCTGCCCACCTCTCAAATTTTGTACATATTTCAGCCAACAGACATAGAGTGGTCTAGACCTAAACTTTAAAATGTTGGGGTTTTTTTCTCTTGAGCTTCAAGAGGGTTTTTAACCCTGGTGATGTAAAGAAGCCAGCAAGCGAAGAGCAAAAGCTTTATAAATAGAGACCTTTAAATAACTTTCATTAGTAATTGCTAAATAATTAGAATGACAATAAACAGAGCCATCAAGCAAGACATGGAGATAGTATCAACCACCACAATCAATGCAGTTTCTTGACTAAGAAAAAAACAGGGGAAAAAAAAAGTGATTCTTTCCCCATGACGCACACATTTGGTTGCAGGAGAAAAGATTAATGTCTGCATGATACAATGCCAAATCATTGAGATAATTATGAATTATACCAAGCAATCATTTCACAAATCTCCTGGATCATCTCACTTATGACCATTATTCATGAGATAATGCACTCAGCCGCAATTTTTTTCAGATATATTCCTCTAAAGTCTTTCTTCTGAGCTGAGATTCCAGGTGGAAGAAGAAAATAGGTTGGGGAAAAAAAGCTGAATTTTTTATGAAAGACAAAAATGGAGGAAATGAGGAAACCTCCCCCCCTTTTCCTAGTCACCTTTAAAGTCTGCAGACAGTAGTGGGAGATACTTGGAGATTTATTTTAAAAAATAGCCCAAACACAAATCTTGCAGCAGGCAAGGAAGTTACACCTGGCTGTCAACTGCAACCTCGACTATGAAACACCAAAATCTAAATGCTAAGAAAAGCCAAGTAAACAACACTAGAGTATTGAACTCCAAAATACATCTAAAGTACAAGTTTTCACATTATAAATTCAATAGTCCATGCATTATGTAAATCTTGTATTTATAGGAAAGCAAAATTAAGGTTTTAGCAGGGCCAAATCCTGTACAGATTTGCTCTCTGCTTAAACCTTTTGATTCAATATATCCCAAATAAACTACTAAAACTCACTACTGCAAATAAATGAGCACTGGATCCATCCCACAAAATTTGTTATTATTATAAGTGGTACATTAACCATAAACCTTACTGTCTCTGTTCTGAAATCCACACCATAAAATACCAAGCAAAAACACTTCGACAAATTCACAATGCAGTAGTTTGGAACTTCTTGACGTAAGTGACTGATTTATCAATTTTAATGTTACATTAACAGTAATATTTGTATTTAATGCTGTATTATTTCTGGCAATAAGTTGCAATCCAAGAAGCATACAGTGGGAATTTGTAATATTAGGCAAGCTGCCAAGTTCTCAAAGACTTATCATCATGGAAAACCTCGGTGTTCAAAGACAAAAAAAAAGAAAAAGAAGGACTAATAGAAGGCAGCTTGGAATATTAGTTCAGCAAAAGAAACTTTAAATTATAATATAGGCAGCTGTTGCACATAGATCCCCACCCTTTACTATAAGAATTACTGCCTGCTCTTTTTTTCAGGTGCTACTTTTAAAGAGTATCTTACACTAATGAAAGCATGTTTAATCGAAGCCCTAAAGTGCTCTAAAATGGTACCAAATTTCTTTCTGAGAATCCTTTCACAATACAAGGCCTAAAGTTCGCACTTCTCTAATTAAAACACTAACTGTACTGTTTATCTTCTTTCTGACAGTATCCTCAGAACAACCACATCATTCTTACCTTTTCCAGTACAGGTCAGTGTGGAAAGTAACATTCAGACTAATTCAGCTGATCCTCCCATAGTAGTATATGACCCAGGAGCTCCACTTCTTTAAATGGGATGATAAGACACCTCCCAGTGTAGCTTGACAGTGCAGCTGTCAAGTGGGTAAACAAAGAGGCACGAGGTCATTGCTACACGAAAGTTTGGCCCATGGTGAACAGACAACAGTTTAAGTCACCACCTTGTAATTCGTCTTATTTCCAACACACACAATTGCCACTCTTCATTTCACAGGATGCTTTTTTTGGTCCTAATCCCCAAATACACCTGCTCTTCTTGCTGGAAGCACCAAAGCCGGTGACATAGGGCTGTTCAGTAGAGCTGACAAGGGCTTGGCAACATATCGGTCACCAACACAAGAAATACGTTGCTAAAGCAGATGCTGCTTCCAAACAAATCAGATTTTTATTTCTGTGACCCTGTGACACTGAAAGCTACAGCAGAGATGTTCTTGCCTACACAGGTATCAAAAGATTATATTTTTAAATGCACATTCAAGAAAGAAGAGAAAGGACTAGACGGGAACCACTATGTGTAAGGATACTTGGCACACTATGCCTGCCCTCCATCTGTCATTCAGCAGATCTCCTATACTCTGGATTTCAAACCAGCCAACAGCTCTAGGTCATGCATCATCACTGGGACAAGTGTAGCTGTTTCTCCTCAGTGCAATTGCTCTTAGCAGTGTCTTCCAGCTTCTGAGTGTATAAATTCTCACTTGCTGTATCCTGTTCATTTTTCCTCTGGGTCAAGCTGCTCTCTAGACTAGATGGAGTCTCAGTTCTTGTGTTTCTAGTTGGGGTTTCTGGACGGTTTGCAGTATCAAACCTTACATACAGATACAGATTTATACCATTTTTATTGCATTGTTTCTTGTATTAGTTTTGGGGCTTTTTTTCCCCTGTAGTGGGTTGACCCTGGCCAGATGACAGGTACCAACTAAAGCCACTTTCTCACTCTCCCTCTGCAAATGGACAGAGGAAAGAAAAAAAAACAGCTAAGGATTCAGGATTCATGAGTTGAGATAACAGCTGGGAGAGGTGAGTTACTGATTACTTTCTCAGGCAAAACAGACTCAGAGTGGGGATATTACTTAAGTTTATCACTAACAAGAGCAAAAAAGTGAGAAATAAAATAATCTTTAAAACACCTTCCTTCCACCCCTCCTGCCTTCCATGTTTTCCCTCCTCCCCCCCAGCGATGCAGAGGGATGGGGAATGGGGGTTGTGGTCAGTTATTGTTTCTGCCACTGCTCAGAGACAGGAGTCCTTCCCCTGCTCCCGTGGGGTCCCTCCCACAGGAGACAGTCCTTGATGGACCTGTCTAGTGTGAGTCCATCCCTCGGGCAGCAGTTCTGCCCAACCTGCTGTCCCGTGGGTAACTCCTCCATGGGGTGCAGTCCTTTCCCAATGAGGTGTACCAACATGTGTCCCTCACAGGGGCCACAAGTCCTACTCGGGAAAAACCTGCTCCAGTGTGGGTTTCCCTCTCCACGGGCTGCAGGTCTCCAGTAGGGCCCTGCTCCATCTTGGGCCTCCCACGGGGTCACAGCCTCCTTCGGGCATCCACCTGCTCCAGCACAGGCTCCTCCATGGGCTGCAGGTGGGTTTCTGCACCCCGATGGTCCCCCATGGGCTGCAGGGGCACAGCTGCTCCACCCTGGTCTGCATCAGGGGCTGCAGGGGCCTCAGCTCTGGCACCTGGAGCACGTCCTGCCCCTCCTTCTGCACTGACCTTGGTGTCTACCTTGGTGTTCCCATGTTCTCACTTTGCTCTTCCCTGGCTGGAATTCCTTCTGCACCACAACCTTCTGTTCTTAGATATGTTATCACAGAGGCGTTACTATCGTTCCTGATTGGCTTGGCCTTGGCCAGCAGCAGAAAGCCTGTCCTGGAGCTGGCTGGCATTGGCTCCACAGACAGAGGAAGCTTCCAGCAGCTTCTAACAGAAGCTATTCTTGTAGCCCCCCCCACCTCCGCTACCAAAATCCAGCCACACAAACCCACTACATTTTCCGAAGTAAATATTTGGAACCCGGAAGGTATCTCCTGCTATATGATGAATTCTCTGCTTTGTAAACCAAACAGAACTAGCTGTGAATCCCACACTCCGTGAGCCATTTCTAGCAAAAATGAATTATTATTTTCACTGAGCCTGGACTTCAGACGACCTTGAAAAATGAAAAACAAAGGAATAAGCAAGCAAACAAGGTTTTCTTTTAGCAAAGGACTTGGAAGTTGAGCTAACAAATCCCCCAATCACTGGTTGCTCATATATATTTTTTCTCTGGAGATTTGTCATATGGAGATGATGTGCTGTGGAAATTCTTTTGAAAGGACATGCATTTCCCTAAGGGGTTTTTAATGAGAATTTATTGCTCATGAAAGATTCAGGATTGGCAACACTTCAGTCTTCAGTTAATGATCTTTGTTTATTAACATAAAATGCATCACACTTAACAGGAGTGTAACTTTCCCAACTAATGCATCAAAGCACAAAAGAATTCTCGATCCTTCAGTCTTATTCCCTGAGGCTGTCTGAGAGGGTGTTAGCTGAAATTTATATGGTTGTCCTCTAGGAAAATGAAGTCAGAACCCTTGTTACACGTAAAGCTGAAAACTATGGAAACATTTTTTCATAACCAAAATTACTCAGACAAACTAACAGCAAGAAATGGCAGTAGACTGCTATTACTTCTAACAGCACCTATTCCTTCCACACAAATCTTTTACCAGCATCGGAAGGTCTTTGCTTAATCCTAATTCTAATTACTTTTAAATTCCATGGGTAACATTCATGGAAAGTGCTGATTCCACACCCTGTTAGTAAATTACTTTAGAAACTCAAGGAATTTCCAAAAGAGTGATGAAGGCTACAGGCAACTGGGTCTGAAAACCAGAGATCCCAGAAACACACCACTAAGCCACCTCTCATATCTTGTATTTCTAAGGAAATAAAAAGGTAGAAATGCTTAAGAAAAAAAAAAAAAAAAAAAAAAGGACAAAATGGGGTGTAAAGCACAAAATCCAAACACATTGTTTTGGATACTAGGCCCAACAGGATTTCGACACTAAGCTCAACCAAATTCCTAGAACCTCCTGCTTTCTTCATAACTACCTTTCCTTCTGTTCTCTCCAAGAGATACATCTAGTTCTCATTTGTTTGCAAGAATGTTTAGAAAGGTTTTTCTCCCAGCTCTCTACAAAACCTTTCACTTTTCTCCTACAATTCAAAAAAGATGTCTGATCTTGCTTCATTACTGGCTGACCTCTTACCTCTGTTTTCAATCCTTTGTTCCCAGAT
This sequence comes from Corapipo altera, assembly GCF_003945725.1. NCBI lineage: Eukaryota > Metazoa > Chordata > Aves > Passeriformes > Pipridae > Corapipo > Corapipo altera. Next base: position 27,749,781 of record NW_020884877.1, read on the forward strand.
CATCACAACAATTCTTAGTATTCTTTGTAATCTCTTTTTTTTTTTTGGGGGGGGGGGCGTTATGCAGTGTGATGTGTTTCTATCCATCCAGAAAGCCCACAGCATGAGGATTTCACATTTTCTTAACAGGCTGCGCCTACTATTTCTTTTTGCTCTCTGAGCTATATTTATTGCAAACTCTGTAACCTTCCAGATGTCACTCATGTCCTCTTTTAATTGAACACTGAAATAGCTTGAAAAAATCATGTGGCTAAGGAAGAAGATCAAAGTGATTTTATTGTGCTTTATTCACTGTAGTCCTCTCTCTTGATTTTTTTTTTCTTTACACAATTTTTCAATACTTACTTATTCTGGTACAAATCACTAACAAATGTGCAATGACCTTGCACTCACAGAGAAAATACAAAAGAGAATCAAAGTTGCTCAAAAAGAGTCCTTTTCTTCACTACTTAAATTGTTTTCTTTTTGTTGTTTCTTGTAATTTCATTTTGCACCCTCAAGAATAAGAACACTATTCTAGTAAGACCCAGAAACAGTGCTCAGTCAGGTGGACACATTTCTACTGGGAACTGTCTCCACTTTAAGGCCAGAGCAGCTGAAACTCAGATCAGGCCCCTGGAGCAGTGTTTTCTGTTGCAACCCATCACTGCTCTCCTCCATCAACTCACCTGAGAGATTAGAGATTTTCTTCTCACATCATTTTACAGAAAATCAAACAAACTGAACAGTGAGATTACACCTTTGGGTACAGCAGAACAACAGCTCCAATTTCCTTGAGTGTTACCTGTACATCTGTAGACTGAGAATTGGGCACTGGGATTACCAACCAGTAACACAGAGTACTTTGTACTCAGGAATTCATCAGAATGAGTCCAAGAATATGCCAAACCAGTCTATCATATATACAGAGAGAGAGAGAGAGAGAAAGAGAGAGAGAGATGCTGTCCATACAAGGGAAAGCATCCACATATAAACCGTATTGCTTCCATATTTGCTGTGAAATCAGCTATTCAATTTTACATGTCTATATTCATGGCTTCTGTGATTAAAAGCATTAGTGCATCTATTCAATCATTTGAATGTATACTGTAGTAGTGCAAAAAGAAGGAATAAACCAATTATGAAAATAATTTCAGGTATCCATCCATTTTTTGTAATTCTGAAAGTAAAAAGCAGTTTCCTAAAGGGCTTTTGAGATCAATTGTGCCAAAATGATATTTTGTAAAATTATTCTCATTAATTGTACTTTAAGAGCAACAGGTTATTTAATGATATGCAACAATTGGTTCTTGGGTCACCTGCAAAGAGCTACTGGAACAAACACATCACCTATGGAACATGTTTTGGGTAGATACAGCCCCTGGAGTTGTCTTCCAATAGGACTCTCAGGAAATGACAGATAAAATAATTGAAATAATTATTTTCTGAGAGCATCTCTCAAATGTCTACATAAAACATATTTAAGAGGTATCAACAGGTAATAATTGCCACATAGTTTTCAGTTTCATGAATGTGATCCTATTTATTGAATGAAAAGATTTGGAGAGAGAAGGTAATTCAGACTTTCCTAAAGATCTCTGTGGACTTCCATAACCTACTAGTTTTGTGAAGAAAAAAACAGATCAAAGCTAATAACAGGGATTTTTTTTTTTTTTTTTTTTAATTTAAAGTGATGCTGTAAGAAATATCTTTGGAAAAAGTTATAAACTGATGGACTTCCCCCAGGCTAAGGAATGTGTTTCAGTATGCCTTGAACAAAATAATGTTCTCTGCACCACATCTCACCATGCCAGGAAGAAAACAAGCAGCATCCTGAAAATCACTTTGAAGTATCCTTCAGTAACCCAACACACAAATTCATATTCATGCAGCCTTACAGCAATAAAATCAGTTCCATGCTAATGATATAATTGTTTCTCCTACCATCCTGTCTATAAAAGAAGACTAGATAAAGTCAAAGGCAGTGGCCTCTGGCTGATTATGTGTTTTGACAAATTAGATGATTAACTGAAACCTCAAACTCAAGATTCGTGGTCTCAGTAGACTTAGAAGAGGAGAAGAAAAGCTTTGCTGCTGAAAGGACACGGATCTACAGGGACCTTAGCCCAGACAGGGAGTGCTGTTCAAAGAGCAGTGTTTGTACTGCTCACACAGAGGCTGCCACTACACACAAGCTTATTCCAATATAGAAATTACAGCTGTCACTTTAAATAATGGAAGTAGCATATGGTAATATATGCAAAATGCTTCCCAACACGTTCAAGTAGAGATGGAGAAACTAAGTTATCAATGACAGTTTTACCACATAATACACCAATGTAACACTTAACAGCACTGAAAATGAAATCCAGACATATCAGTGGAGCAATGGCAGTATTTTTATATTTATGAAGCTTTTTAAATTCACGTATAGTCAAATCACAACTGCAGTGGCTGCCTCAGAATGAAACAGAGAAGACTGAATAGCAACAGGCACAAGATCCACTTGTGATGCTCAAGCTGTTTTACTGGTTAAAAATCACATCCTCTGGTGCCCTGAACTTGCTTCAGTACATCTTTAAAACCTGCTCTCTGAATATTAAATGAAAAAACACTGTCAGGTGAAACTTGGGTACTGTCTATCTTTCGGATGGTACAGCTCAACAAAGTTGGGTCAGAACTGTTACTTAAAACTTTTCCAATTATTTGTGATGTGACCATTATGAAAATGGTACTGCCATCATTTTACGAATAAACACAATTAAGAAAAAAAATCTTCCAGTTCAAAATCTGAACCAGGGAAGCAAACACCTTAAGAAAAACCCCAAAAACCTCTTGGGGAAGTTTAAATTATTTTTCCATAGAGACATCAGCCAGATCTGCTCTGTGAATGAGGCCAGCTTCTTGAAAGCTCAAATAGCATCAACTTCAATGGAAGTTCAACTTCAGCAAACAAAACAAATAATTTAAAAGATATGGACGAATAAAGATTAAAATGTCTTAGTGTTCAGGAATTTCCAAACTTATTAAATGCATATTAAGAAATACTTAAAATATTAACTGTCTGAAGTATTAAAATGGAACCATTTTCAGCAGTTCAAATGCCAACCAGACACTTAGGCAAATCTACATTTCCCCAGTTTTCACAATAAATAGCATGTTTTGAAACCAGTTTGGTGTTTGAATAAAGATCCTTGCCATTTGCCACAGCAGAAGGTTTCCAGGATTGTATCTGGGTAATGAACTGTGCTCTGAAATTACTTATAGTCATCACCACAGTCAGCTATATCACCCTTGGTAGGAAGCAAAATTAAAATCACACAGTGCTCACGTAGCATTGCCGCAAGTATTACCTCATTTACAGAATCAGGAAAAGGTATGTTCCAAATCAAAGTATTGATTATTTTAAAATTTAATTCCCTGGTCAAAAGCTATAACAAGAAAACAAATCCAATAAGGGGAATTTTCCAATTAAGCGAGCCTAATCTTGATTTTAAGTTACTTTGATATTAGAGATCATAAAACTAGAACCACACTTTAAGTATCCAGGTTAAAAAAGTAGGAATTAAAACAGCCATATATAAAATTAGTGATAAACTAATTTTATAGGTAAATCTCCTGCTTCACAAGATGGCCAAGCCTTTAGTATATATGAGATCAAAACATTTGACAGAAAGTGTTGGGCATCTTGATTTTTTCCTGATTACACCTAAGGTATATGTTTACCTTCATTTCAAAGCATTGGGATGGGGCTGCAACAAGCAACTGCTTTAAGATCCAACACCAATAATCTGCATTTTTCTTAACAGAAAGCTAACAGAAACAATCTCCTCAATACCCAGGGTTCATTAGCCAAATTGCAACTGTGGCTCTTAACAATGGTTTAACAAGAGTGCACAAAGAGCTGAAAGTGCTTGTATATGCACAATATATATTTCTATTGGTCTAAGTTGCTACACAGGTGTTAGAGCTGCTCTGAACTCAGGGGATTGATAACTAAGAGATGTCTGTGTTCATTTTCCTTCCCGAAAGTTTCCAAAGCTTAGAGCTTTGGAGAACACAGTAGCTTCTCCTTTTTCATCAGGCTGCAAGAACCAGCAGATTTTGATACGCTAAGATGCTTCCATGTTGACATATTTTTCTTAACAAGATATTGTCTTAATTAGTTTCATCTGCCATTTGGAAGTTATCTAGAAGACATGTTAAGGATTTTTTTAGTGAAGCAGAAAAAAACCATATGTTTTTAGACTGCAGATTACTCCTTCCTATAAAACCAGTACCTGCTCATCACTGTACATCCAACAAAAACAGTTTTCATAATTGACAATGAAAGTTGTTATCATCTAATTTCATCCCTTCATTAAACACTGTCAGTGAGGAAGCATGACCAAGACACAGAGGGGATTTTTTGCCCTTCTGCTGGCTCTGGCCACAAAGGTAAGGCCTTGCACCAGGAGCGCTTCCACAGACCTCTGTCTACAAAGGTCTCACTTGGCATCAATGCAATGTCCCAGTGTGTTAGATGATAATACAACTACTTGCTAAATTCAGCATTATTTTAGTTAGCATACTTCTGCTTTTCTCACAATCTCAGATGTAGGAAAAGATAAACTCTCAAGGTGCATGAAGTCTATCAACAGGTACTTTCCCCCAGCACTGTCCTGTGAAAACATCATAAAAAACCGTACCTATTTATAGACAGTGCTTCCGTATGCACCTATAAAAACCACAGCTTTGTTTAAAAATCCTGAGCTTCCAATTTCTCAGAATTGCAAGTGACAGATAGAGAAAACAATTTATTTTCTGGATAGGTACTGAATAATTTTCATTTTCCCCTACACACAGATCATGATCTACAAGGTTTCCCAAAGATGTATTTTCTTTAAAAACAGCAATATCTTTTGGAGCATTCCCTGCAACAATACCAATCAACTTTCCTTTTATGAGGAGAATGTTTCTAAGTAAATGCACAAAAGTACCTGACGGCATCAGAAGTATTAATGAAATATTTTAAAACACTATAAAATTATGTCCATCATACCAAGCAGTAATTTAACACTTTAAACAGGCGTCCAGATGGCTGGTTTCAGTCAGACCATTTCCAGTGACATGTATTTAATCAGATGAATTACCCCAGACAAATAACCAGCCTGGATTTTTAAGAGCAGGACAATGCCAGAGCGGGATCGCTAGAGCTGGAGATCAGCCGGGTTTAGAAATTACTTCAGGCTGGGGCTCGCCAGCCCTTGGCAGACCAGAGGCAGCAGGGCTCAGCCCTGCTCCCTGCGCCAGCAGGATGACTCAGGCACCTGCTGGAAGCCCCAGTGGCTCGGCAGGACCTGCGGGACATTCCCGCAGTCCCGGCCGCAATCCCCCAGATGGGCTTTTAATTAGCGCCCCGCCGCCTCCTGACAGCCCGCGATCCCCGCAGCCAGAGCGCCCGCAGCCTCGGACACAGCACACCGCCTCCGCCGGGGCCCAGCTGGCCAGCCGGGAACCAGACAGGGAGAGTTTGACTGCAGACGAAGGGGAATAAAATTCTGTCACTGCCACAAAGCAAAATGTCCCTCTGACTCTCCAGGCTTTTTGGTCTATCTCTTCTTCAGCAGACCTCCAACCACAATCATGCTCTGGCCGGACTTTTTCATTTAGGTTATAAATCTGCTCTTTCCTCAACGGTGAGAGGACTTTCCCAGGAGCTCCCTGGCCAACCACCAACCACTCACATTGAAGAGCAGAGCCATGCTTTCACCTATTTAACTGTACCCCACAATGCCCATCCTCTCTATGACTATCTTAATTCCCTTCACATCCTCTCTTTCTGCATTTCTCCAAAGCACTCTGCTTTTCACACGTATTTTAACATTGCTGAAGCCAACAAACTCTCACAAATTCTAATACATGTGTTTTGGTGATTCTCCTAAGCAAACTTGGTTTGACCTTGAAGTCGATTATGGTCAAAGCCATTCAGGAATATCTGTGTACTGTCCCTGGACATCACAGAAAAGGACAAACCTGGGGAGTGAGAGCCAACATTACAATCTCTGAAGAGGTTAGAGCACAGTAACATCAGCTGGATCCAGAACTACAGAGAGCTGACAGAGCCCCTTCCGTTATTTTATACAAAATGAGAAAAGGTGTCATAAATTTTCACAAATTGCTCAAATATTACAATCTGAGTACTCAAATACTTATTTCTGCCTCAGCAATCTGCAGGAAATGTGCAGTTTGAGCTGGCAATAGAACCACATGTTAATGACTCCCAGAACCAGCCTCAACTTTGAAACAACGTGCCTTGAGCCTCACTGCAGAATGAAATTAAGACATTACCCAGGCTAAGTGCAAGAAATAATCCCATATTTAATGCTGATTGTTACACAGAGTAATGCTGTAGCATTTACTGCCCTTTTTATGCTCTTGTATACACAACAGACAGAAAAAAATTGTCTTTCTTTTAAACTAGTCAAAGTTTGAAAGCTTTCCTGGAAGGTAAGGATTTTATTTTTTTTTAAGGGAATTAAAAATCTGGATCAAGACATTCACAAGAAGCAAAAGCCAAAGTCAGTGCCAGCCTTGCTTATTTTCAGAAATAAAGTTGAGCAGTCTCAGGACCTTGTCATTTTGAGCATAGATTGCATTCTAGCATATCAGATGCTTCAGTAATGGGATTTTGTAAATCTGAAATGCATTCACATTGTGTACATAAAGAAATCTCTTGATGTCTTACCTAGTTTAATGCTCTTTTTCCTCATATGTACCCACCCATGCCCCCTGCTTTCAACAGCTAATAACCAATACATCTGATGAAAATTAATTGTCTTGACAGCTTGCATAAAAACTATAAAGGTCCAAAGGAAAAATGCTGTGGCAGCATTTTCTTTCTCTGTAGGACAGTAGCTATGGAAACTATCTTCAGAGGCCAACTGGCCGCCATCCCGGTACAACACAAAAAAATCAAAATGCTACTTTTACTGGGTTAGTCAGTGGCACCAGTCTTAATTATCAACCTCTACAACGTTGTTGCACTTCAGCTACAGTAAAATATCCATTGATTTCGTTGGGAGTAAAGCTGGTATGACATTATAGCAGTGTTACAGGCCTGGATAATACAGAGCCTTATGAACTGTCCTCATATTGATAATTATTATGATTACCGGTCAAAAAGAACAAATAAAAATGTAAAAAAAAGACAGCTACCTAAAATACCAATGTGTAAATCATCCAATTTCTTAATATAAAATATTTTATTACTTATTATGATAGAAATACTCAGGCAAATACTTGCAGCCAAAGAGGAAATCTCTAATCTTATTTAACTGTCACATTTCACTAACTGAAACTCTTATCCTTTGGGAAGGGTTTTATCCCATATAGCTAGCCTGAACAAAAGCTGTGATTTCTAATACAGTCTGACAAAATCATCATTTTTATGAATGCTGAGAGATTAGGAAGGATTTTTCCCTGAAAAGGTAAGATACAAAGGAGCCAGAGGTTGACTATTGCAAATGCATGTGGCAACTTTCACTGGCAGCTACAGAAGAGTTCCTGTAGGACAGCAATCACAGGTCACTGATGAGACTCAAACTTTTGAAGAAATATGTCTTCCATCCAGAATGGTATTCAAAAAGTAATGAAATATTTTAGTCAATAAGAAACCTACCTATAAGGAAGGAAGCTGGAGTATGAATATACCTCAAGTATATACACATTTCTATCATTACAGAGGTTGGTATTTCACTCAACTATACAATTTTGCAACTCTGTGGTGCTCTGATACCTTTCTGTAGTTTTTCTGGAAAACTCCTTCTGTCATTCTTATTTAAATGGATTACCCAGGCAGGACAGAATTATATAGACCAGATTTATGTTCAATTAAGAGCCAAATTTTCCCCAGTGCCCATGACATAGACTGGGTGTGGGTCATGGGCTGGGGGCTGTGGAAACACAACCTCTTGAAGGATTTGGCTTGAAATACTCGCACTTTGGCATGCCCTACAAAAACAAACATGAGTGTGTTTGAGGCCTTGGGCTGGCTGTTAGCCTATTATCCTGGTAACCCCTGAGCATCCACAAATCAATTATGGTCTCATTCAAAAAGTGTATGCTTATTGACAGAAGATAACTATAAATTAAGGCATGGGCCTAAAACACAGGATATTTAAGCAACTTTAAAATTTAATTTAGCTCACAGATTACAAAACACCATTATCCATGGATTTCTAGATCTCCATCCCGCTATTCCACTAAGAAGCCATGTTCCACCTCCTCCTTACCTCAGGAGGATCTCCTCGTAAATGCTGAGACACAAGCAGGTAGGATGGATTTGCAACAGATTGTGCTGGTGTAGCCCCATTTTGCCCATTGAAGATGTATCTCTCCAACCCAACTACTACACTGGCCAACTCATTTCAAATTGAAGCAAAGCATGTGATTTTCAGGCTATTAAGCCAATATGAATTATTATAAATATCAAGTAGCTCAAGATCACGTTCTCTTCTGCATTTTCTCTTGCTCACAACTAAAGATCAAACGGCCTGTGTCCTTCTAATCTTAGTCATGACCTTCACCAATCCTTCAAGTGCTGTATGATTTCCCACAGATGAAGGCTTCTTTCCCTTATAGAGGAAGGATGTTTGAGCTGTATTTATTGAAGATCTAGCAATTCATGTCTGTTCCTTGTTTTTAACAAATTAGCACAGTGTTGAGCAGCTTTCTCTAAGAAGGAGCAGATGTAGTCTCAGAAATATGTATTTACTTGCACTGCATATTAGACAGTCAAAGAAATAAATTAAGACCATCAATGCAATCTTAATCCAAATTGTTTCACTTGTTGACTGAGAGCCTCACCATATGGGAAAGGAGCTTTCACTGTAAAAAAAAAATAAACAAAACAAAACCAAAACCCCCACAAACAAACAAACAAAATCAATCAATCAAACAAACAAACAAAAAAAGGAGGCAAGTTTTCTGCAGGCAGAGAGAAATTCACTACTGCTTCAAATGGCAAAGAGAAACTCAGGGCTGTGGGTCATGATTTCATCCTGTCATGTAAGAGCCCTGCATCTGAAATATTGACTGCGGGGAGAATGGGAGGGAAGAGGGCCATGCCATGCTTAGATCCCCTCAGCACCATCAATAAATCCATGCCTGACTGGAACTATGGGTTATATTTTAGATCTAACAATAGCTCTCATTAATTCACTTGTTACCTTTACATAGATATATCAGCAGAAGATTGCAGCAAAACACAACAGAATGATTTATTACGTGCCTCATATTGAGGTTTGATCCAGTTACTACTAAACAAACCAGGTTCCATTTCAACTAACTTGGATCTGACTCAAAAATATGTGGTCCATGCTGCCATCATAAAAGAAAAGAGGAGATTAACAAACTGAAAGGACAGACAATAGGGCTTATGTGCCAAAAGCCTGGCTTCTTTTCCTGTGGTAATCTCATAAGAGACACCCATGACTGAAAACCTTGTCTTTCCTACCATCCTTAAGACTATCACAGCTACACACTGCCAAGTGAAGATGTTAAGGGGATTAATCCAGGCTCTAATAATATTTATCCAAGCATTGCTAAAAATATCTTTCTTAGAAAAGCCTTTACATGACAAGGGAGAGATAAGTTCACATATTGATACATCCCAACCTACCCAACCTCTACTCTAGCACAAAACCCAAAATCAGACAACAAAATGCACAATAAATAAATAATGTTTTTATTACTCTATGAAGTAACACCATCAGTGACCACTGCCACCCTTTCCTTTAATGGTGCACACTTCATCAATGAATTAGAGCATTAGCTTTTACCAAAATTTTTTTAACCAGCTGTGAAAAATTATCTTCACCCCAGAAAATCGGTCCCAGTAAAATAAAAAGATTTCTAACATCTGTTAATACCACACTTACCCTCTACAGTTTTACAACTTGGTTTCATCCCTCACTGAAATACATGCTGCTGCAGATCCAAATATCTTTCTCTACTCTGCTTTCACACTTTGTAACACCTGTGTTATGAATCTAAAGACCGAACAGGCTGTTCCACTGCACATTCCTTTAGTTCTGACAGTGTCCTAACATAGCTTTTCAAATTTGCACTTAAGTATTTCCTGCCTTTAGTTAATTCATGCAAACTTGCAGTTCTCTTCCTGAACACAACTTCACCACTTTCTTCCAAGAGGAAGTCAATCAAAATTCAAGAAAGTAATTTTCCACCTCCTCACCTGCCAAGATCATGCTGATTTCCCAGTCCCTCCTCTTACCTGGTCACCTTACTCTTTTTAAGAGTTCTGCTGCCCCTGGTTCTGGTTCCTTGCCACACAGGTTTATTACAGTCTTTCCTGGCTTAAAAACAGTTATCCTTGGTCTTACTTCATTCTCTGGAAACATTGATCACAATCTACATTGCCACTCATCCTTGCCTTTTTTTACCCACATCTTTCCTATCAAAATACCAGAACCAGTGTTCGACCCTCTGTGAAGCTGCAGTCTCAGAAACCAAATCCTATCTCCTTATCAGGGAGCCATGAAGCCATGAAGAACAAAGATCTGATTTCAAAATCCTAGCTCAGACCAGGGGCTGCTTTACATGGAGCCTGGAACCTGAAACTTCAGGATGTTTTGGACTTTCTGGGTTTCAGGTACAGGTTTTGGACAGAGGCAGCCCATGTTCACCAGTGAGGTGACATCAGCGTTTGTAGGTTCCTCTTACACAGCAGTTACACACCTGTAGGACACAATGCCAGCCACAGAGAGTCTCAGCAGTTTTGAAGTAACTCTTCAGATATCTGACCCAGTGAGAATGTCAGGCTTTGAGAACAAAGACCTGATTTCAAAAGAAATCTACTCCTGCTCTCTGACTAACGATTCCTTATTTTTCCTTGTACTCTGTAGTCTAATTCTCTCATCATTTGCTGACCTGTGTTTCATAGATACATTGTGAAGTTTTGGGGACATTCTCTCTGATGATATTTTAATTCATTAAGTGCATTTGCACTGGCAATTTTATGTGATGAGGGGCACATTTTTGGTGAAAACTTGTCTTGGGTCAACATTTAAGGTCCTGAGCACACCATTAATGATCTTGTTGATTCCTCCTGCAGTTGTGCTCCAGGACAAAAACCAGATCACCCCAAATATAACGTAGATGCAAGGTCCCCAGCAGGTGACTTCCTGGTGCATGCCCAGGACCTGCAGCTGGTGCAACTTCTTGGGCCAATGAGGAGAGAGAAGGGAGGTGTGACCCTGGACCCACAAGGTATCACAGCAAATAATCAAGTTCTTTTATTTGTCTCATGTCAGTTGATAATACCTGTGCCCCTATGGAGTCCTCTACTACAGTGTCAAAGAAAATGTAAATATACTTCTTTGACAAGAGTGAGCATTGAAAAAAATAAAAATCAAACTATAGAAACATACTATAACACTGTAATTATTCATCCATATTAGGTAGTGCTGTAAACAATGACTAGATACTCACTCATCTATGAGATACAAGTTCTAGCAGTAGTAGTAAAGCCCATGTTACATGGCAGAGAGTCCTGCAGCAAAACTTAGAGCAAATTGTTCCTGCTTTTATGAACTGCAAACACCCACCTAGAGCTTGGATACCAGAGGCATTCCCAGCAGTCCATTCTATTACCGCATATCCTATTTACATGAAAAAATATTTTTATATGCTTGAAAGCTGGCATGTCAGATTCCCATTAACATTAAGAGGAATGACTGCAATTCAATCTCATTTTCAGTAGCCACCAGGAATCACTTTACTACAGATGTCAAGAAGACCAAGACATATCACATGGTGAGTGTGGCTCCACTGGTAACTTTGGGCTTCTCCCAAACTCAACAGAAAGATGCATTTATTGCGCTGGGTTTGGCCTACATTCTCCTCTTACCACATTTCACACAGCTATGCTCTTAGTCAGAACACTGCCACCCTTCAGTAACTCACTGGGGTCATCATTTTAAAAATTGCCAGCTGGCTTTTATACCTGAGACTAGGAACATTCACTGGAATGCAAACACACACAGTGGGCATGGAGAAGAGGTACACAGGCAATTAATTCAAAGAAGGAGAAAGGGAAATACAAGGAAAATTCTGTAACAGTCAATGTCTATTGCCACAGAAATTACTGTATTTATGGCAATGAAACCTGAAATTATAATTTGAAATCTTTAAAGCATATAGCTCATCTTCAGGAAAAAAAACACACTCAGAATACGGATGTGGTATACTCAGTCACAAGCAATTTTATCATCAAACATACAATGGGATAAGGATTTTAGCTTCATGTAGCGGCTTAGACAAACAGCATGGGTAAAACCTTGGCACAGAGAAGAAATGAAAAGTCCAGAGGATTCAAGTGGGCATAATGAGAGAGCAGCTGCATTGTCTATTTAGAATAACACAGGCCACCAGGAGCCAAAAGCCTATTTAAAGGGGTTTATACACAATGCAAGGAAAATTATTAGAAGGTGAAACAGAGATGTACAGGGATAGCAACTGGTAAATGTTTGGCTCCGATACTTGGAACCAAATGAATTTAAGAGAAATCTTATGAAGAGAGATGGGGAAAAGAAAAACATTTCTTTTTGTTCTTTCACAGCACACAGCAGTGTTGAGAACTTTCCTTCAGTGACATATCCAACTATTTTTTCCACATCTTAGTTTTTCCTTCATTTCCTTCTTACTGGCATTCTGATTATTCCTAGGAATAATTTCTGTTTCAGATGTGAACCGCCAGTGCACACACCACAGCAAAAGAGGTAGAAGTACTTGACTCTTCTTTATGAGTCATTAATTTCTGTACTTTAAAGATTCTCTCCTCTGGAAAAAACCCTTCCCATTTTCATTTTAAGGGGTAAGTATAGAAGAAAAATAAATTCTCAAAGAAATAGACAATTCCAGGATCTTTGACTTTTAGAAAAATTTTGCATACGTAAGTCTTGCTACAGAACACTCAGTCTTTCTCTTAATGTCTAAATCATTTGAATATATTAAAACTATATGTATTTTTTTAAATTCCACTCACATCAGCTTGACACTGTATCCATCATCTAATATCCTAATACTGTTAATTCTTTGGTCATTCCTAGGAGTTTCTACTACACAACGTATATGAGATCAAAATATCAAAGAGTTAGAACCAAAACAGAATTTTGCTGCAGTAATAATCCCTCTAGACCTTCTTCAGAATGGAAGCATAAATGCAAAACCTACCTGGCTTGTGGCTGAGGTTTTTACACAAACATTACTAAAACTGCCCTTTCATCATCTGATTTCTGAGCAGTGGCAATTCTGCATTACTGCTCTGACAGCCTCAACTTCACCACCGTGCAGTTTCAGGTAGAAAAAGAGGCCTCAAGCGTCCGTGGAAACATCAGCCAAGAGGAGAAATACTATTCCTGTGTCTTAAATATTAGTCCTAAGTAAGTTCCATCAGACCACGTGATTACATTTTGCCTCAATAACCAAACTAACAGCAGCTACATACAATAATTCCTGAGAATTGGAGCAAAGCAAAAGTCGATTGGGTTGTTGTGGGGTTTTTTTGTACAGCATCTCTTTGCAAGCTTTAATCCTGTGAACAACTACAAACTTGCTTAACTTTATGCACAGAGCAGCCTACCTGTTTCAGTGCTGTAACTGTAAGGTTAAGCAGGTGTTTAACTGGTTGAAAAATCAGGGTCTTAAGCGGAAAACTAATCAGTGTAAGAACTGGATTTATGCACAACACCTGGCTGCTGCTGCTGGGCTTATCTGTGTAGGGATTTATCTGGCAGAGTCAAGCTGTGGTATAGCAGTAACACTCTACAACAGTTGTAACTAACCCTACATGGTTCAGAAGAGAAGTTAACCATTACTAATTACTACAGAAAGGGAGGTTCCTCACTTAAGAAAGAGGGTGACACCAAGTAACTACAAAGCATACATTTATACTTCAGCAGGCAAAACTTGTCAATAAGTATGTGCTTCATGAAATTGACAGCAAAAAGGCAGATGGGGAAAAAGTTGAAGTGGGAATAACTTTCGTCCGAAACTCTCTAAAAAAGAGACCAGATTGAAATAGCCAAAAAGTACATGCAACATTTCTGAGACTAAGTCTATAATGTTCCTGTCTAGGATGTTCAGTGAAAAGGGGAAAGTATATGAGAGATGCCGAAACCACCCTGAAGATTTTGTATTTTTCATTTTTCCATCAGAGTTCTTCATTGAGCATCCAATTCATCCTTCATGATCAGCACACCACCGCGCTGGGGGGACATGCCATATGGCTCGCTTTAACCGCGTAAATTGTACGCTGTGACATGAATGGAACTGCTCCATGGACACAGTCAATCACCAGTTTCAAGGATTTGACGGAACATGGATTACATCACACGCTGCAGTCACTCTGGGAACAAGTAGAGCTTCAGGCAGGGCCAGGACATAGCCAGGATCGGGCTTCGTTCCGCACGCCTGAAATCCACTGGGCCACAACAAGCTTTGCGAGCGCTTTAACCTGGATGCCTCAAAATTTTATTAGAGTATTTGTAACACAATGGCAATCTAATAATGCACTTTTCCATACTACTTCCCTGCACAGCACAGCAAATTTCAAGTTTTAAAAGAAACATGTAAATCTACAACAGCATGATGGCATTTTTATTCTTGCTACTGGCAAGCCCCATCTAATGCCAGTGGCATTAATCCCAGTGTTCACTAGCAAAAGGAGCTAAGTCCTGGTAAATTCAACCAAGGGCACTGGTTGTTTTATGCTGAAAGGGAATGCTGTATTTAGCTTATATGATTTGTTTCCTCTTTGAAAAAAAATGGAAAAACACTTGTGGTATTCACAGCAAAAAAAAAAAAGAGTATTTTTGGTTCATCACCAATGACCAGCATAAAAATGCACTAAAAAAAATCCTCAGCATTCTGATTACTGCCTAGTTATTCCCCAAACACATTTAAAACTCTAGACTGCCCATTCCAGCATTTCAGTGCAATTTTTATTGACCTACTAACCTGTAACTCTGGGAAGCCTGGAGCTAAGAATGCAGTAATGGCTAGCAAATACAAGTCTCCAAACAGAATGTAATAACCTTAAGTAAACCACTGCCAAGCAAAAGTCCTGCAGATCAAACAGTTCCCACGAAGCCTTATGCTATTAACTAGCAAAAGAGTCCCATGATATCTCCATAGTCATGCACAATAACAGAGCACTGCGCTTCTGTTTACTTACATAGCTTATCTGCAATCCGGTAATGTATACAGCCAACCCCTCCGATGTAAATCACTTCTCTATTTCATGTTACTTCACTTGTTAAAAACTTTGCTAGCTTTCTAATGATAAACAAGGGGTTTATCTGGAATATCTATTTTTAAGGGATGGGCAGTGGACATTTATAAAACCATTTCAATAAGGGAGTCAATTTTATTTCATTATATGAGAAAAAAAGAATTGCTAACATATAAAATAAAGTTTGCAAGATGGTATTTGTGCAGCTCTGTATTTTTGCTGCTGCAAGGCCCACTCACACTTACTCTACCGTATTTCAGTCATTCCCTGGGTAACTCCACCTCGGAAGATGGATAGTGGAAATAACACCCTACTAAAGCCAAAGAATCTACATCTAAAAGCCTCACGGCCAGCAGTGGGTCACTCAGCACTCTGCGTTTACCTCACGCCCTACTGCTTTGTGTACTTCAACTCATTTCAGAAAGATCTCTGCCTAATAGACTTTTCCATCAGTACAACCTCCATCCAGCGATCAGTGCAATGTGACGGGGTCAAGCCTTAAACAATCGAGTGCAAATATAAAACAGACATAAAGCTCGTTAGGATGCTCCTGCCAGAGGCACAGAACGGGAACAAAATCTGCATCCTCTGAAGCAACAGGGCTCGAACGCAGACCCATCGGGCTCCTTCCCTACGGCTCAAGGAGGGGGAAAAACGCAGGAAAAAAAAACGTGTTGCCATTCCGCGGCCGAGGAGGGGCTGAGCACCGCGGCGGGGCCGGACGCGTAAGGGGCGGTGCGGGCTCCGGGCGACCCGGGATCAGCGTGGCCGCGGGGCTCCTGGGGGCGCAGGGACCCGGCCATCCTCCCGGCGCTGGATGCGGCGCGGCCGGCGGGGCGGGCAGGAGACCGGGCCGGCGGCGGGATGCGGCGGCAGGTGCCTCCCCCCGCCCGCGGGCCGCGCCTGGCCCCGCACAGCCCCGAACAAACCCCGGGCCTCGGGCGGGGGAGCGGCGGGCGCCGCCGGGGCGGGCGAGGGGCCGGCGGGGAAGGGGAGGAGACGGCGGCGGCGGCGGGGCGGGCAGGAGGCGCGGCGGGCAGGTGAGGGAGGGGAGGGAGGGAGGGGAAGGATGGGATGGGGGGGCGGGCGCGGCCGCTCCTTACCTGGTGGGCGGTGGAGCATCCTGCTGCGGGCGGGGGCCGCGCGTCCCGGCGGGCCGGGGACCCCCCCGCCGACGCTCCCCACCTGGGCAGAGCGGCTGCCACCCCCCGGGCCGGCCGCCCCGCCGCCTCCGCTCGGCTGCTCCGCTTTGTTCCGCCGCGGCGGCTTCTCCTGCCGCTGCCGCCGCAGCCGCGGGACGCGTAACATGTGCCTGGGGAGGGCGGGCGGGCGGGTGCCCGGGGTGGCACTTTCGGCGGGGCGGGGAGCGTGGCGGCCGGGCCCCTCCGCCCCCGGCCCCGCGGAGGAGCGGGGCTGTCAGATCCAGCCCATCTGCCGCGATCGCAATCGGTCGCAACTGAATGGCTCCGGCAAATCTGCGGCGGCAGCAGGGGCTCGCCGCGGCGGGGGGGTGGGGGAGGCCGGGCCATTGTCTGCGGCGGCCCCCGGGTGCCCCCGGGCTGGAGGCGGCGGGCGGGGGCTGCCTGGGGACCGGGACGGGCTGTGCGGGCGCCGCGCAGCGTCGTCCCAGCGGTTCCGGCCCCCGTACCCGCGGGTCCGGGCAGCGGAGCCCCTCCGCCGGGGCAGCCGCACGTGCGTTTGCATATCAGGGAGAAAAACCCTCCTTCCACACAGCCCCAAGTGAAATGCGCATCTCGAGCTCATACTGCCCCGGCTGTCCTCGAAAATTAGGAGAGAGGGCACGCGGAGTGGCAGAACAGCCGGGATGATGACTTGGGACGTGCCAAGGGACTGAATGTACCCAGCGAGGTCCTGGCCCTGGGGCTGCTGAGGGCCTGATGTGCGACACGCAGGTAGAAGACTTCAGGTGGATGGAAATTTCGCAGGCATGCACGGCACGCTTTTAAACTGAGTGTTGTAAGAAAAAACAGTTCCAAAAGAATCACTGAAAGCCTTGGCATCTGGTAGTCAAATATTGCAAGTAAAAAATTTTTCCTAGTTACAAGAAATCTTACGCATGATCTGGTTATTTGTAGACACGGTACATGTAAGAGAACCAAAGTGTAGAGTGAGCAAGAATTCAGGAAGGATTTCCTGGTTTAACTAGAGAAAGCATGAGACAGGTCTTGAAAACAACATAAGAAACCCTGACATGACACAAATGAGACATAGTGGGTACACTGGAGTAAAGAGACTGCAGGAAGCAGGGTGCAACGTAAATCCTCATGTATGATGCTGAGACAGGAATCAAGGGGTAGAGCTGTGTTTGTCAATCAAAGAAAGAACTACTGGAGAAGTAAAGCTTCAAGAATGAAAGTGGCAGAAGTTTTTCTGGATTCCGAATTTGGAGGTTTCCAAGCAGAGGAGTGATACACTCTCAATGAGTAAATCATTGGATAATGCTCAGGTTTTATTTAACAGATTGGCTGTGGCTGAAGACAATGCAGTGTGTGCCAGAAGGAACCTAAACTTGTGGCACTACAGAGAACAATCTTTGCAGCCAAATATATGGCAGTGGTGTCTTCAATAAACCCATAAGCAGGTCTGTTAATGCAGATTTTCTTCCAGATTGGCAATTCCTTTTTCCCATGTAGAATGGGAACCTCCAAAATTTCTTGAATCTTTCAAACTTATAAATTGGTCCTTTACAGGACAATTAGCTTAGACAGATACCTTGCTCTCTTTGTAAGACCCAATCGCTCAGTTTTCTGAGGGATGATCTAAAGTCCCAGGCTAGAAAAAGTTATTGGGTTTACTTCTGTGTACTATGCTGTGAATCACAGTAAGATACTACAGTGGTGTTCTTACAACAAAACTCTGTGACAGAAAGCTGCAATAAAACAGGAACTGGGCATAGTGGCAGATACGCAGTAGAATTTGGGGGTTCCAAATGGATTCTTACTCTCCATTTGAGCAGGGTTTCACCATTTAAACCATGATCCTCTGCAAGTCTTATAGTACTGAAATAACGTCTGCTGATGTGTTTTAATTGCTTTGTTGTGCGGGGAAATACCTTGAGCAACTCTGCAAGAAGTTTTAACTACTGTGTTTAAAATATGTTAATTTTCTGCTTAAGTGGAAAAAATAATATCCCAATAAAATTTAGTCACACTATAATGCCTGTTGCTTTCACAGACAACCTAAACTGCCTACTCAGATTCCTTTCTAATTAGTGATTGAGACTGCAAATGCTAAATGGTTTTTAAGACTCAGCTAACATACGAGTGGCTGCACTGGATCTGCCCAGAAGGTCTGTGTAGCTCAGTCTCATTTCTCTTGAGTGGCAAACCCCAGATATCCAAGAGAAGATACATCACTTTGCCAGTGGCTTGGGCCACCTGGGAGCTCAAGGATCTCCTGACCCAAGCTTGCCCTCTGTGAGTTTAGTACATCCCATTAGCTTTCTTCCATGACTGTCCAATCTCCAACTGAACTCACAGACACTTTTAAAATCTATGGTATCCTGTTGCAGATGCTCTGATCTTTGTTTACATGAAAAATCTCTTCCTTTCATTTGTTTTTCACTGTGCTGTCTGTTACTTTCATCTGGTAGCCTGTATTTCTTGCATTGAAAGAAGCAGCAGACAATCAGCTTCTCTCCATGCTGCTCACGTTTTAGCTCTGTCATTCCCCTGCCTAAGTTACTGCTTTTTCAGACTGAAGAGTCCTAGTTGTTCCATAAATGAAAACTATGTTGTGCTTCTGATTACCCTTTTCTGCCCTCCTCTGAACTCCAGTTTTGTTTCACTTGTTCTGAAGTGGAGGACCGGAACTGCAACTGGTATTTAAGATGCAGTAAAATCACTGGCATAATTATGGTCCCTTCCAAGGTGTGGTACTACTTAAAATACTATCTTAGTCTAGTCAAAAGTCTTTCTATCAGTTTGTAAATTATTGCATAGAAAGTTTTTATTTAAAGACCACATCTATCTTTCCATGATTCTCCTTTCCTGAATTCCTAGTGAAATCATTGGAATGGTTTCACCGAATCTGCTGAATTAACCAGGACTAAAGGAATGAAAAAAAAAATTGCCAGTTCTTTAATTATTTTCTGGCCTGAGCTTACATCCACTGGAATCAAGAGTGACAGAATTGGTCTCCTACTCTGTAACTTGAAGTGATTTAGAATTAAAAAGAACCAGTATTTATCTACAACTTAAAGCTATAATTACAACTTGAAAGTGTTGTTATGCATATTGAGCTGTACTATATCTGACAGCTGAGATACTGTTCTTCTGTGTCTCTTTAAGATTAATGGTATCTCAGTTTCATACACAGCAATAAGTGCAAATGTTCCAAATCATTAATTATTTCTTGTCCCTAGGCTTGCACAATTTTGTCTAGCATAGACATTTACAAGATTATACACCAGTCCTCAAACAAAATTCATGACTTGGCTTACCATTGCTTCGGAGTGATACAAAAGCAGTGCTCATACTTCAAAACACTAAAATGAAGTAGATGATAGCACTAGCTTGATACATTACTGGTAGCCATAGTTTTAAATAAAACAGCGTAACAGCTGGCATGGACAGATACGATAATTTTGGGGAATTTTTTAGTTTTCTCTGAGATACCAAACTACTGTTGAAGGGTCAGATATTTCCTATACTGACTTCTGATTGCCAACCGGCATAATGTGCATGTGGAGGTGATGTACCGCTGCTCACTCTTTCAAATGGGAGAGACCTGGAAAAGAACGGGCATGTTGATAGGTTGGAAGTGACTGATTTGCACAGTAATCAATAATGCAAAAATAACCATATAACCTTTAAGGCAGTCTCTGCTTCACAGAGAAACTTCATACTTAAAAACCTGGGTGGATAGAAACCTCCAGAAATGCAGTTATTAAGTTTTACTCACTTCTTTTCCTTTTATTAATAGTGATTTATTTGCTTACATAGGGCTGAAGCTGTGTATGGGTGATGTAATATTAGATTTTCAGATATTCTACCAAAAGGTTGCTGGCACTTAACACTGGTGGTGCTTCCAAAACCCTGTTAAACATGGGTAGGGTAGAAATCGCGTGAACTGACGTCATTTATAGAAACAGTTGCTCTTTCAGCCTGACACAGGGCACTGTTCAGTGAGACCTGAGGCAGCGCTGCCCTTTTGGGGACTTCTATTCAATTATGGGGACGATTGCCTGCGCGTCCGGGAAAACTGCCAGGCCAGGCTACTGCACAAAAAGCCTTGCAATAGTAGCTGACAGGGACACTCATGGAGCGCCCTGTGCTGGCAGAAAAAGTCTCCATCGCTTGAGGAGAGGTTCCAGAACAAACTGGTCCCCAATAACCATGTTGGAATTTCCCAGGACAGATAGGTAAGCAGGACTTACAGGGGATGTGCAGTCTGGCTGCTGCCTTGTGCTGACATGTGTTACCATCAGCTCCTGGTGCTAATGGGTATGTTCAGCCTAAAAAGGATTTTGTGAAAGTTCTCTGTGGATCTCAATGGAAGTTTACAATTCCTTCATGGGAATTCTGAGTATTTTTTGAATTGGCTGAATATGGGGTCAAGTGCTGCCACTTCACATTTCCACATTGCAGGACAGAAGTGAAAAGAAATCCTGACATTGCTGTCACAGGGAGAAGGACAACATTTGCCCATTTTTTCAAACATTTATAACAGTGTTATTAGAGGAGAAGAATGATTGAGAGTGCTTACAACCTCTGATGCATGTTTCTGGACCAGTCTCTCCCAGGGCTCTGCAGGAAGATAAGTATTTCCTTTGCATTTGATCTCTCTTCCTCAGTTGGGAAGACCATAAAAATACAGGAAGCCTTGCAGGAATCACGCCATATGTACTTGTTTCTCTCAAAAGATCTTAGGAAGCTCGCGACTTGCCTGGTAGAGGACTAGGAATCTAGTGGATTTATTCTAGCATTATCAGGAAATGAATAATTTGTGAGGTAGTGTCAAACATCCTTAGTAGTGGGCAGTACAAGCACATGTCAATTCTGGCAGTACATGGAAGCAGATAGGCTTCTCCCTCTGCCATCTTTAAAGTTAAAGCAAGCTAAATATCCTGCAAAACCTAGCACATCCTTACTGCTAAGCATTTGCTGGAGATCAATCTAGGTTTTCTATTTTTTGCTTATTTAAGTTATACTTTCTAGATTTTGCTTAGCTAATCAGGTGGTAATAAAACTAAAAGGCTTGTATTTTGCAAGCTTTTACTAATTTTTTAAAATCTCAGGGGAATATCTACATAAGCAAGAGACTGAAAATTCTGAGCTGTGCTGATTTAAGTAGGAAAAAAATATGCTCAAGTCTTTAATATGTGATGAATGCTGCCTTATATTTGAAACCTTGTCCCTAGTGGAATCCATTACAATAATGTTTATACAGGTTTATGCTATAAATGCACAATATTTTCCCTACAGCAAAATATGTTGGAACTTACTCCTGATTTAAAAAAAAAAAAAAAGTGAATGAGTGATATCACAAAATCTGGGTTGCTATATAAGAGTTGGACCCAATGATCCTAGTGGGTCCCTTCCAACTCAGAATATTCTGTGATTCTGTAACATAATTATGTCCTTTCATTAACAAGTGAAGCAATGGAAAATTTAATTTGTTAACATAAAAATGGCTTCATATAGCAGGCAGAATTGACAGGAAGCACACCTTGAATCTCCTGCACCACGTGTGAACAGGAAGCCAGCCAAGTCCTACAGAATTAAGGGAAACTTTCAGAAAGCTGTGAAATACCTCCCCCAGCTCTTCCAGCCTGATTACTGTCAGCACTGGAGCTAGGCAGGAGGTGAGGTGAGCCTCCTGGGTAAGGCCAGCTATAGATCTAAAACCCACTTCTGCAAAAATACACCCCACTACATTTGGATCTTTAGGTGCCAAGCACACACAAAGCCTGGACAGAGGTGCTGACTGTCGCAGTAGAAAGCAGGAAGATGACAGTGGATGGATGGATCAGTGCAAACTTAACATTAAATAGCAGGAAGAGGTGATGTCATAGCAATATTTTGGTTGCACAGGTGTCCTGCTTTCAACTCCAGCAATATTTTTCCTTTAACAGGCCCAGCCAGATGACACAGGATCTACATCCATGGTTTTCTCTATGTTAAAAACTGTTGCATCAGCAGAGCAACATCAATGTACTTTAAAACAAACTGCCTTGAGAGAATAGGGCGGAGCCCTTCTCTCCTTCTTCCTGTGCCACTACCCATCCCTTGATCATTTACTTCATACTGTGGAGTGACAAGAGCCAAGGACAGGAGTTGCAGAGGACACTTCCAAAGAAAGGTCTCCTCTTCTACACCTCATCATACTGTGAACTGTAAACACAAGAAAACATTACTCCATCACAGAACATGGAATAAGATTGCCACAAATCGTGTTTTAAGCCATAGAACCTTTTAAAGATTCAAGCGGTGATGCAGGAATTTCATCCCTTAGACTGGAGTGAACAGGCTGACCATACACAATTCCCATGCTGTGACACGAGAACACAGCAAAACTCTGGCTTACATACAGATCTCTTGTATAAACTCCATTACTTACTTTTCTCTATTAAAAAGGAATTACCTTATTTCTTGTTTCATCCTTGGGGCTGAGGAAATGAAAACCATTTCTCACTTTGTGTGGAGCAATGAGGCCCTGTTCTCACTTGGGGTCTTAAAACTCTGGCTTTAATGTAATTTAGGGGGGAAAAAAAAGATTGACCATTACAGAATGAAATAGAAATGCTGAACTTGATTATTTAACTTCTCTTTCATGAGTTAAACTGATTCACAGGGAAAGGTGCTAACCCAACTTGCGTGACTTCATATAAAATTTCTCCCTGGCCTCTTCTACAGCTACCATCAGGACTGCCCTGTTTGTAGACTTCATTAGCGAAACAGATCAGTGAGGTACCATTCCTTAAAAATAACAAATTCATAAATTCTCCATTTCTTCTTCCATAAACCCACCACCCCATCTAAAAATGCATCTCACAGCCTGTATCTGTGCACTGCTCATTTCTATAATGCATTTTGACATCCTGTGTTTATGAGAACCCAAATTCTCAGTTGTTGCCTTGATGTACATCCATAGGTTTTCCTCTGCCAAATAGGAACCAGGCCTTTGTGTAAAGATACAGTTGGTCAGTTTTAGAGAAGACTTCAGGGAAATGTCACTGTTACTTGTACGAACTATTCTTTGCTCTGTGAATAATGCCAATAAAATAATTGGGATTATCTGAGGAGTGAAATATGATTCAATTTGGATAAGCATGGCTGTGCAAAGACATTAGTGGGAGAGTAAACACTACCAAATAATAAAGAGAAAATACAGACAGTTTCCATTTGGAAAGGTTTGATTTTTAAAAAAGGACTAGATAATCTCAGAGCACCAACATTCAGTAATTGTGTATTCATTTCTTGTAATCGTTACGTTGATCTGTTAATTGGCTTCATATCTGAGAACTGGGGAGTGTGATGTTTCAGATGAGCAGGTGCCCCAAGGTTTCCCCACATGGCCAGACTTTGGGGTCAGCCCATGTTGCCCCACGCGGGGACGCAGCAGTTGTGCAGCGCGTCCATGGCGTGCCTGGTGCTGCTACCTGAGCTTCCCTGCTCTGCAGGGGACACAGACAAAAAACCTGCCACTTACACTTAGCTGCAGATAAAATCACCTCAAAGCATTTTTTTTTCTCCCTAACCCTAAATAGCCACTACAGTAATATGTATATCTGCGTACACAGAAGAATTTGTTCTTATAAAAAAAATCTAAACCAAACGCGGAACCATGCTGGGATTATACATTTCATTTCCCAGCATACAAATGAGGATCTAATTTATCTGGGCTGTTCATGCATTTTGCTTTTAACAAACACCCATATGCCAAATAGACCTTCCACATACTTCCCTGTTGGAGTTTTTTTTCCTTTCAACTTGGTAGGGAACATTTGTGATCCTTATTCTACCAAATATATCTAAAGAATATATTTTGCTCAAGGCCTTCTATTTTATAATTTAAGAGAAACAAATCAATTCATGGCTCCAGCAGTCTCGCTATTATGACAAGCATGCATCTGTGCAAAAATACCCCAATCCCTAATTAATTACAGAATGTTATTAAGATTTAAAAATTTAACATTGGTTAATTTATTTAATTTTATAAACACAGCCATATGAAGTTACTTTTTAAGGACTACTTTTCCATTTTTTGCTTGCAATTTTAAAATCTGGGTAGCTTAGCACAGATACAGAGTTATTTGCTTGTATCAAGACTGTTTTCTGTTCAGACAGTTCCCAGTCCTTTATGTAATGACTTTAATAACTAAGGCTTGACTCTTCACTCCTGACTCATGCAGCACTGATGGGCAGTGTTAATGGGAGTTTTTTCCAATTAAAGGAAACAGGCTGAGAGTCATGTTCTTTAAAATTAATACTTGCTATGAATGTATAATGCCAAAGTCATTTTAGGTCATATTTCTCATATACCACAGCACATTGAGTTGAGCTTAATTTTAAGTCAGCTTAGTAAATACTCCACAAAAACATGCCCTGTCAGAGTTAAAGTGACTCACTGTGGAAACAGATTTACTTACTGACCAGGTAAAGAGCTGCACATAAAATTACTATCAACTTTATTCAGATGAGGACAATTATTTTATATGACTAATTAGTGGAGCTAATAAAAAATTTGAACAGGTGTAAACTTCTGTGAGGCATCTATATTTGTCTGAAAGACAGTGATACGTCTTGATTTGAACATTGAGATAAATTATACTCAAATATGCACTGCTTCTGCTGGAACAGCAACAAGTGGTCTAGCAGCTATCCAGCCTTTTCCCTTGGTTACATGTTCAATATTTATAGTGGACTTACTTAGTCCATCAGGTTCATTTGTAATCTTTAAACTATCCTCTCTTAGTTTTCTATTATCCTATTAAAAATACAATTTATAAGGCAAACAGTAAAAACTTTGCTTTTCTCTACATTTGTTAGTCAATCTAACCAAGTTTAGTCCTGAAGAAGTATCTTTAGCAATCGTGCTGCAAGATGGGCATTGTACTGGGGAGCCAAGGGAAGTGAGCAGTTCTCATTCACAGAGAGTACAATGGCAGTGCTTTTTGTGGCCTGTAACTACATCTGCACTGCTCACTGAACCATCTACATTTACACTCATCTAAAGAAAAGCACATTTGGCCAAAAATCAGATACATTTTTAATTGGTATCTTCATGCGCATATTTAAACACTAATCCTTGGTAGAAATGCTCATCTGAAGCAGTACTGTGAGCTCTGTTACATGAGTTGGTAGCCTTATATGATTTTTATCTACATTTTTTGTGGTTTTTCACACATAAAGTCACAAATCAGAAGCCTCAGCTTTAGAGACGTATATGATGTTACAATGTTAGTTGGAAGCATCTGAGTACCTGTGGTGACTGAGTGACCCCTAATTGCCAAACTCACCTCTGCTCTTCCTCAGTCAGCCCCAGCTACAAATACTAAGGAAACTAAAAGGAATACATCAATGTTTTCATGGATTTTACAAATTTACCATATATATCCAGCAGTGCTGTAGAGATGTAGGGGAAAAAAAACCCAACAAAACACCACCCCAGCAAAACAAAACACTGACAAAGAGATGAGAGACAGGTGTTAGTGGCTAATAGCACAGAAACACCTTTTTCCTGGCTTTATCCATTACCAAGATGATGTGACTAGACAGGTGGATCAAGAAGCAAAGTAGAAGGAGGCTTCATGCTCTTACCACACCTGACCACACCACATCAATCTCTGTCCACTGATCTTAGACTACAACAATTTTAGAAGATGATTAATTTCAAATACAGTCTATTACATTAGCATCATATGCCAGAAACAACTTTTGTTATGAGAAACTTAAAGACTGGGTTAAAATGGGGTTTTGGCCCCAAGACCTGGCTGCTTAGACCTTAATTCCCCTTGGGCCAAGTAACTAAGCCCCTGGTGAAAAAAAGATACTTGTGCAGAGCATGACCTTATTTAGCTGGGGTAGCATTTGTTTTTTTTCTCAGCCTTCATTACTGTAATATCATACATAGGGTTTTTCATTTGTTTGCCATGCAACTTATTCCCCTAAGATTAGTCTTTTTCTAGTCAAGCAGTTTAAAGCTAATCACAGTTGTTATTTTAATCTGTGCTCACCATTAAGAATTCTTGCAAAGCTATTTTGTTTGTTAGCAATTATGGTCTCCCAATGGAAGTTCATGATTACAGCAAAAGCAACCTGTTTAATACTTGGCACCTCTTTAGTACATAGGCATTAAAAACAGGAGAACAGAAGCATTCTAATACTTCTGATGAAAGCAGAGCAAATGACATACTCCTTTGAAAACACAGCACTGGAGAAATGCCATGCAGTTCTCATGTACATTTCTGCTCCCTCCCCTCTGTGTTTTACATTACTGTAATAAGGTAAGAAAGTGCTGTTGAGCCTTCATTCATTTATTATATGATGGTCATGTCTGAAATGTAGCATATCCTCATGTTTTCACCAAGGCAGACTAAAAACTTGGTCCTGGTTCCAGTAGCACTACTAATAAAATTCCTTGGAAAGGTCTTAAGACCAGGGTCTGACCCCTGCATATTCAGGCAAGCATCCTATGCTGAAATATGACTTCTTTCTTCTGTCGAGAGGCTTAGTAATTGCTGCCACTGATCTATGCATCAAGACTTAAAAATTATTATCTACTGTCAAGGTCAATTAGCAAAGATCACATGAACAAATTTTTGCTTTTCATGTTGATTGTCCATGTGATTCTACCATAAAAATTATACATATTAATACCCATTAGCTGAGTTAAAGCATTAAATGAGTGTGTAAGAAACAACACTGCAAGGGGATCCCCCGCTCCTGACCCAATTCTGTCCTGTTTAAAGTTATTTCCAGATGGGATAGGGCAGAGAAATCTAAAATAATCTTTTTTTTTTTTTTTTTAAATTGATACATGGGGATACACAGCCACTATTGTGCATCACTTCCAGTGATAAATGTTGGTGATTTACACCGACAGGTCAAATTTGTCTCCATTGGATAAATGTATTTTGTTTAAACATGAGAAAGGGGGAACCACTGACGAGTCAAATATGCCATCATTTTCATCATTCTTCATGTGAAAATAACTACTGTGAAATGTTCACTATAAGAAAAGCTATGTTAAGGAAGTCTGCATCTTCACAAACTAGTGAGGTGCCTTCACTCATTGCCAAGGTTTTAAGGATGAAACATCTGAAGCTGGGCTAGAGGTCTGTTTTAGTAGAAAGCTATAAAACGTGACCTGACCATAGTCAGTTCTCCTGGGACAGCAATTACAGCAATAAATGTTTCACAGCAGATGCTAATGCCATGTATAAACAGTCATCCCCTAAAATGAAAAGAAATTTTGGCCCCCACATGTCTTTTTGGGTCCCATTGTACTTGTGTAAATGTAAGGGAAATGTAAAATTGATATGCACACCATGACATCGGCTTTAGTCTCCTCTGTCTTAGCCTGGCCCCTATAAATCTGTCCCGGCTGTAAGTAATGCTGAAGGAGCTAAATGCTCACAATTTGTGTCTGTCGTTTTTATGAGCTCGCCTGGAGTAAAGTGGGGGTTATTGGTCAATGTCAGGTTCAGCACCCAGTGACCCACTGGGTTAAAATCATGGTAGTCACAAATCAAGAGCATAATGAAGTCTGAGAAGACGGCTATGCTGATTTATTAGGACATCTGTCTGGCTATAGACAGCCGAGCACTGCCCCTGTGTAGTGCCAGCTATTAGCATAATCCTTGCCAAGAAACTTCTTAGAGATTTAAACGAGAGAAATAAAGTGTTCAAAGTGGACCGGCAAAACCAGAAGGGTTTTTCTTGTAATGCTCATTACAGGTCTTAACTTTTTATGCCAACACCCAACAAAAAAAGAATGAAAATAAATTAATATTAAAAATAAATTACTGCTTTGAGTTTTCCAAAACCACTGAATTTTCAGAACACATCTGAATGTCTGTTCATAATAAAATGAAGTCACTACCCCTGCTACTTTTCAAAGACTTTTTAATGTTTTAAATTTTTATTATTCATTTATATTTAACCCAGTGGTGTCATCTGCATATAATGTTATCACCTTCATTCTTACAAAACTAGTCTCTGTAATCTTAAATGAAAACTTAGGGGGTTTTGTGCCAATTACTTTGACTACTTTTTTAAAAAAGGCAGGAATTAAGCACAAACTTTCTCAGTTTTGTGTATAAATGAGACTTAGTCCATATTATAATGCTGTATGCTGTAAATGCCGTAATGCTACTTTATTTCACATAGGTCAAGAGGTTTGTGAGGTGCATATCAACTAGTATTGGCATGTGCAAAGTTAAGGTTTTTTTGTACATGAGAGGCATTCAGCTGAAAAATCAAACAGAGCATTATTTCTCCCTTGATCAGAACTAAGGTGAAATATGCTTCTTAATATGAAGATTAAATTATTCCCCAAAGATTACTTTATATTTGACTATGTATTTAAAAAGATTGTCACTGCTCATATGTTCTTTAGAAAAAAATAAGTTAAATATTGCATTTGAAAAAAACTGCTGTGAATGTTGAAAGCGTTTCATCACTGGTATTATTCCATTTCCTCTGTATTAAATGTTAACTTAGGAGTTAAGCTCATAACTAGATAAAACATGAGATAGTGAGTAGTTAATAAATAGGTGCTAAAAACTTCAAAATATAAGGTACAAGCAAACACCGCCATTGTGCAGAGCTTTTTAGACCAGCTATGACAATAACAATTCTATACAAATAGAAAGTCTGGAAGAATTAATTCAAAAATTATCAAGATATAATTAACTCATTAAGGCTGTGAGACTTCTGAGGCTCCTGAAGATTAGGTAATTTCTTTGTTAGCTTTTATCAATAAAATTCCCGTTGTAAAGAGGAAACTACATCTGGAATGAAGGGAGTACCCTTTCGCAAGAGCTGAGGACCTCCATCTGTGAGTAGATGACAAGTACAAAACCAGAGGAGTGCACAGACGTTCTAAGGTCTTACAACCAACTTACAGAGGGTCTCAGAGTTAGAGATCTTCAGAAGTGCTTGTGAAATTAAGATATTTGCTGTAGGCAGCATGGAAACACCCACTAGCATGTGGGTTTGCTTGAACCTGAGTGCTCTCTGCTTTGCTTGAACCAGAGAGAACTCTGCACAACGTGAACAGAGAAGAAATAGAAAATCTGGACTAGCAAGAGTCCAGATTTGCAGTCCTACTGCAAAACTGTAAAGCTGTGGTTATTTTAGTTTCAAGACTCCCAGTTGCTCGTGCTGCTGTGCTGACGTTTGGGCTGTAGTTTGTGTGTTATTCAGTGAAAACACTTATATTCAAGAATATAAGACAATTTATTAAATTCAGTCCATTTAAAAGAATCTGAAGTAGAGTTAGCATCCATTGCTTAGAAACTTTAACATGAAGAAACCTGTGCATGTGTGTAACTGCCCTGATTAGCAAAGGCAAGATTCAACTTGTGTGTGATGCCCTACTTATTTCATTAAATAAGATTTGTTAGTCTGCGAGGAATTAAAAAATGGAGAAGCTGAATACCCAATCATTTATTTGAACTCAAGAATGAAAACTATGAAATGCAGTATTTTTTCCAAAATAGCAACATAAATAAATGTGTGTGTGCATAGTACTTGCCTCCATAAATTCCAGCGTTGTTCTTCCAGCTGAGTCACTAAATGCTCTATGTATTTGTTGGAGTCCATATATTCCTAAATGAAAAATTATTAAAAGGTTAGCTTTTCAATGTCAAAAACATTTGTAAAATGAGTCAGTTTGTGGAGTCCACTTTCATTTTGCTCCCTAAGTTATCCAAAGTACATAGAAATCACAGTGATGTAAAAATCTAGATTAAAGCCACTTTGGGATTCATACCATGCACTTTTCAGAGATTATTTTAGTGGAAGACAAAAGGGGCTGAGGATACCCAAGCAGCACAAATGAATTAGTGAACATGTAACTACATATCCCAATGTAATCTAAGCCCAGAATAATCTTTCCTGAATCCAGACTGAAAAATAACTTCTTAGCAGCGCAGTCACTGTTTCAGTGCACATTTTGTTTACTTTAGACATAAATCAAAGTGAACTGAATATCTGACTCAAATATTTATTTTTGTGGACAGTATGAAAAATATTATAGCATGTACCCTATTTGAAAATGAAGCTATAATTCAGCTCCAATATAATTTTCCAGTTCAGCTTTTGCAGATGCTATAACTTGCAATATAAGCTATATGAAAGCCCCATACTTGTGTCTAGACAAATTTTTGATAAATAATCTCGATCAGATGAACAATTTGGATTTTTTTCTTATTGAAGCCTATTCTTTAAACTCAATGCAAAGAGATGATGTTTATTCTCAGCAGAGAAATCTTTCAGTAATAGAAATATACCACTTCATTTCCAGGAGGAAGGCAACATCAGTGTTATTTATATCAAATATTTCAGAATGAACCCACAAAATAACATGATATGATATGATATATTTGTATGACAGCAGTACCAACACAGCCACATTACTATTATTCTGAAAGCCTATCAGTAATAATATAACTCTCCTGAAATATCTCAGCAAAGCAAAATTATGTCTCAAGCCTCATACTTCAGGAAATAACAAGTTTTGGAGTACTATATAGAAAAGAATCCATCTTCACTTTCTGGAGAAAGAAGCTCCATTTTCATAGCTCCACTGTTTTACCTTCAGACTCATCACAAAACCACTTTGTGGAGTTCTTGTTTGTGTTAGTAGTTGTTTCTTTACTATTACTATTTTTTTGTGTAAAAATATGGATATTTGTTGCAAATTACTTGGTTCTTCTGAGCCATTTACCTTCATGACCAGGAATATGAGACAGCCACCACAGGGACACTACTTCATCATATCTTCTCAAGGTAAAGATAAATGTTAGCTCATTGTAATGATCATAATATTTTAAAAAATATACATTTTTATTTTTCAGGACTGGAATTGTTCCAAGTTTTTATTCCAAGTAATTATTTTATTGTTCTGTTTGAGAGAATTAGTGAGTGACTGAGAGAGCAAGAGAGAGAGAGAAAGGTTCCTCAAAGGTTATCATGACACAAAGCATCTCATCTGTCCCTGGCACAGATGAGTTCAACGATGCTCCCAAGGAGCCTGTGGAAATGCATCTCAGTCATATCCATGAAAAGCTTTGGTTATTGTGAAAATTTGCATTAAACTCTGAGGCTGCCCGAAGCTTAAAATTTATTCTAATTGCTCTAAATAGAAGTATCTTGTAGATGTTTCTTTCAGAAAACATTAAATAATGTAAATCCTAAGAAACACCATCAACTTCAGTGGCAATTAGCAGCAAGCTTCTTCTAAGCTAATATAAGTAAAGTCATTCTGCAAAATTAGAGTTCACAAAAATATACTGTACAAATAAATAATGATGATTAGTTGCAGTATCAAGTTCTTTAAAACAAGTTGCCTTTTTTAGATAATTTTTTTACTACAATGAATCTGGCATAAATTAGTATTAATACCTTTACATCTTTTTAATGTAATATTAAACAATATTCCTGATTTATTCATCAGTGCACTTTGCCCTACAGGCAAAGATAGGATCAGCAGTTTTATTCTGCATAATTCTACCACAATAATGTAAAAAACTCATTCTGAAGCAATTTTCTCAAAAATATTGTCTAGAAATAAAGGCAATGGGGGAAAAGGAAGCAATATGTTTATTTTGTATGACTGCTGCTTTAATGTTGAATTTTTCCTGTGGCAAATCAGAAATATTATTCTGTTTCTCTTTGAAAACCTGCAATTCAGGAGTATGTGATCTGTCAGTGTGAAAAAGTTATGTAAAAAAATCAACCATGATTTGATCAGAAGATCGTGGTTAGCAGTACCTCCTTTCTTCTGGCACACTCATGTGCCAGCTGTGTCTGAAACAGGCTATCTGCTTCAGACATCTCTGTTCCTAAGACCAGGTTTTTGCTCTTTTCTGTTATCATCTCTCCCAAAAGGCCAAATTCTGCAATCTCTGGATCAGTATCCAGTGTCATTATTTTCTCAATGTGAAGCAAGTCGCAAACAGTCACTTGAGATTTACAGCAACTTTTTGATTTAAAATAACCTGGCACATTCAGTGATAGCAGAAAATGTGAGTAAACCCCCAAAGTAATCACACTTGTTTATGGTTGGACTCAATGACCTTGAAGGTCTTTTCCTACCTACATGATTCTATGACTCTGTTTTCACAAAGACAATTCACACAATTCAGTAAAGTACCAACATTTCACAGTAACCAATAGATCACATTGAGAGGGGTAATATAAGTATTTTATGTCTTCCTTGGAGCAATGTCAGACAAATGCTTGCACCATGTAGGCCTTGAGTGGCATGGCTAATTGTGGAGTCTGAAAAATTACATGGACCGTCATTTTCTGATGTGAGCATATGACTCCAGGAGTTTGCATTAGTGGAAGGAGGATCCAAGTGACCCACAGATACATGAGAAAAGTACCTTTTCCTTATCAAAACAGACACAAGATACAATAACTGAGTAAGGATAAGAATCATTGAGGTAGACACAACTGGTGCTTATAGTAAACACTATTAAGACAAATCAATCAAATAGAAGAGAAGGGCCGTGAAAGCACAGAGGCCCCAGGGTTTCAAAAGGGGGTTACAATTCTGCCTGTTAACCCTAGAAGGCTGGACACTGAGCACCTGCAAAGCTAGAGGGAGTAAGGCTGTGTAAGGCCAAGTCAACATTTCCAAAATGATGCAGCATTTTTAATCTGAAGTTGGAGACTTCGAATTGGAGCATTTTTATACATTTGATGACATTACATAGCAATTGTGCTGGTTGTAGAATTGCCATCCATGCTGTTATTCACAAATGGACCAGACCTTGGCAGCCTGTGCTGTGCTGGCTCTGCTTTGAGTCCCACTCCAACCTCCAGTAGTTCCTCCCAGCTTGCAGGATTACTGAGTTTGTGATGCAAAAAAAATAAAAAATCCTTTTCAGCATAACGAGTGAAACCTACCCCTTTTCTTCTCAATTACTTTGCCTCCAGCCAGGAGAATTTCACTCCTTCCTCTATCCTGTGATGGCATATAACTCCACTGTTTTGAGGAAAAAACCTTCTGTAATACGTTTAAATGCAATAGAAAATTTTTCTAACAGCTGCATGTATTCTGGCATGCAGAAGGAGTTGGTATGCAAATGTCACATACCAGCTCATCTAATTTAGAGAGCATCAGAGAATTGCTTTACCCAAATTATCACTGGTTTGAGCTGAAGCACGAGCCTACAAATACACCTAAATATGTTTTCTGACAGAACTAAATATCTCGTTTTGCAATGCTTAATTGTTTTGCTAATTTTTTTATTTTTCTTTTCTTTGTTAACTGGACAGCTGTCAGGAAAAAACAAGGAAGAGAAAGGAAATGAAGTGCCTCCACTGAGGCCCAGGATCCACTGCTCAGTATTTTGGTTGGTTACATGGGTATTTGTTCTGGCATATCCACATTGTTGTGCTGGGCAGGGTATCAGAAATTATACAGTCCACAGAACATTTTCCCATCCATTGTTACAGAGCAAACCCTTAGAGCAACCTTAGGCTTGCAGCTCAGGAGTCCCTCACTGGAAACTGGAGGTGATAAATTCAAGCTAAAGAAATAGCTCGTAGTCTCTGCCTCTCTTAAGGAACTTGCACAGCTTGGTATCAAAGAGAGTTTAATGAGCTTAGCGATATGTGAAAAGGATTAAGGATACCAGCAAATCACTTGATTACATACTTAATTCAATAGGGCTACTCACATGCTGGAAGTGACCACGTGCTTTGGTGCTGCGCTGGGCAGGGGGCATGGGGAGGTGGGCAGGATGGGGTGGGACTGGGTCAGCCTGCAGCAGGGACACCCCAGCTCCCCTAAACCCACACACCTCATCCAGGCATGCAGGGACATGGCAGCTGCCCCGCCTGCCTCTGCTCTCCCTGTCCCGAACAAGTTCTCAAGCTTCCATCCAGCCCTGAGTGCATGGCTAGGATGCCTGAGCTGTGCAGAAAACAGGAAAATTGGGACACAGACTAGGCAGACCAGTTTTGAATGAGGGCTGGGAGGTAAATGTTCTATTCAGCCCTGCAGAGCCTGAAGCATACCATTCCTCTCTGGCACATCTGACTCTGCTCCCAGTTCAGTTGGAATGGACACTGCCCAGACGGCCCTAACACACTGTTCCACAACACTACCCCTTATTCCCTTAATATTTGTATGTGGACCAGACAGGAAACCACCAGCATGGATTCAGGCTCTTGTGCTTCACAGAGGAAGACATTGGGCACTGGGGAGTAAAGAAAAACACCAAACGAACAACCTGACAAGCACACAGATAAGTTCCCCCGAGTGTCTGCAGCCGTCCAGCCCTCGAGACCGCGAACTCCATGGAGAGCTCAAAATCATCTGTTACAGTTCAGAAAGTCGCATTTTCACAGGGAATGGTTATTAGAAATCAAACAACAACAAAGCTGTCTGCAGTCAAACAGCAGACTGTTGCAATTAGGAAATGATGTTAACAAAGCAACAAAGGGGATATATAAGCTGTTACATTAAGCGTGGAGACACAAGTCATTTTCGAAGGATCTTGGAAGAGTGCCCTGGGGTAAAGCTTTAGAACTAGGGAAAGTGACTTCAGAGACTATTATAACTTCTGTAAAATATTTATTTTTGTTTTCATCCTGCTGCATAAACCTCTGATAGAAAATACTCTTTTCCAGCAGCCTAAGAGGACACATATATATATTTATATAAATGTATTCTTGTCTGGACTGTTTTTCATGTATGAAACAAATATAATTGAGATTTGAGTGAGCTATCTGCTGCACACTAAAAATGAATCAGGTACAAAAAAGGATAAAACCTCTTTGGATTAATATTTCTGTCACTCTCTTCAATACCATACCTGGCTAGACCACTCAGCTTTGGTCTTAAATAGCAATGAAATGTGTGGCTTAGGAAAAAATTGTCTCTAAAAACTGCCATTATTTCTGATATATTCTTTTCCTACCTGATTTCAACATGTTATTTTAATTGCCAGTTTTATTAATAACTGACATGAAAGTGCACATTGAGAACCTCTGCAGTGGAGCAGAAGGCTGACAAGAGCCCTCATGCACATTACACCATTATGGTAAAAACAGTAATGATTATTTTAATAAATATGTTGAGCAAATATCTTAATTATTCAAAATCACTTAAGCCTCAGTGAACAGTTCATATTGCATCTCAGCTGCAGTGATCAAAACTGATTTACCAACTCATCTGAAGCCAGTTGTTTTTGTAAAAAATCAGCTGGGTTTCCCTCCTGCTGCTGCCTGGCTTCCGCTTTGCACTCTATTAACAGGCACGATCCAGAGACGGCAGCAGAGTTTAATAAAGCCTGAAATAGCACGAGCTCATTAACTGATGGACAGATTCTGCACCCTGTGCTCTCTGAATACAGGGATGCAGGGATAGTTCTCAGAGGAATGCTATCCAGATCTGCAGCTGGCACACAGAACCCTGCTGCATTTGAGTTTATGCCAGTTTGTCCCTAAAAAAAGTTCAGGCTGGGGTGTAAAACGTGGGTACCCTGCTACTCAGTGATACCTGATGGGGAGAGAGAATGCTATAGTTTCATGCTATTTTCCATTTATGCTATATTTCCATAAAACAATCTGTTTTCCAGTAAGACATTTTCAACCAGAAAATCTCATGGCTCAGGCATGCATGTGCAGGAGAACTGTAAGGACCACTATTCTGCAAGGGCTCTTCCCTGCCTTAGTAGACAAGGAGGTTCTTTGGCAGGAATCATCACCACCACTATTCAGATTTCCAGATGTTTGGCTGGTTTGGGTACTTATAAATAAGGAGATTTTTTTGTACAAACGCCTTTTACTCCAAAAATTTAGCATTCCTGGAGCCTGAAAGTATCTATGGGCCATGGGAGGTTTGTCATTTCTACTTAATACTGGGCAAATTATTCTGTTTGGCTGTGTAAGGAAAGGAAACTGGATATTTTGTCCAACAGGCAAATCCATGCTATTTTTAGCTGATTTTCTTTCCCCCAAAGAAGTATAAATCAGTAAAAGCAAATACAAATGTAGAATTTATTAGAATCGAAATAGAAAAGGATGATATCATAGCAATAAAGTTTGCATTTATTAGTCATCCTCTAAGTCATTGAGCTTTTAATACACATTAACAGCTTCTTTGAGCAATAGGTAGGAGGAAATGTCCCCTACAGCATCGACAGGTGGATGTCAATGATTTATATTTGGGGCCAAAACAGCCTCCATAAAGGCCAAGTCTCCATGGATACCCATCTGTCCTGAGTGTCACTCACTGTGAATGAGGTTCAGGTGGCTTGTTAGGGCCTGATCCTGGGTGACAGGTAGGGAATAAGAACCACAGCAAATGCAGATGATAGTGCAGAGTATGGGCTGTGCTCACCTGTGCTAGTCCCAGAGGAAGGAAAAGCACCAAGAACTCTTTGAGCTTCTAAACTACCAAAAAGTCACAAAGCAACATTGGAGCAGCCCAAGATTTCAGCAGGAAATTGGAAAAACTTGCCTTTTTGCCAGGAATATGGACAAGTGGTTGTATCAGAGCACCCTGATGGTGTCTCCTGTACAGGCTTGGGGCTGCTCTCCCATTTACCTCAGCCTATGGAAAGTTCTTGTCCTCAGTGAGTATAAAACTTCTCTATATAGTGAAATAGAAAACGAACAAAGTGGAGCTTAGCATAGTGGTACATGTGAGAGTTCCTGGTTGTTAAAAGTTATTGATGACCGTGTGTAAGTTAAGGAGGTGTTAGAGTGGCACAAAAGTTTATAGCCCGGCAATTCCACAAATGAAAAGTGACTGTTATTTAGGGCAACAGGAATTTGCTATAGCTAAAACAAGTATTCAGAGTTAAAAAACAACCACAAAAAAGAGTACAAGAAGATGTGCAGATTTTATGAGTTTGCTGCTACACAGTATGTATATTTACATGAAATAATTAGCTGTAGTCTTGTTTATGTCAAATCCAATTTACATTAATAAACTTCACCCAGCAAAGACACCAATGCTGTGTGAAAATGCCCAGAAATGTTAGCAGCCATAATAATGCAGAGTAAACACTAGAGCATTTAATTAATCAGTTTTTGACATTAACAAGTAATTACAATTTCTGAATCATTTCTGTGATGTTTTTTGTGAATATAAATTAACTACAACACATGGAAGAACTGCTGATAGGAGGCATCTGACTTACATAGACATATGGCACTTGCATGTGACTTCCACTGTCTAAAGAAGAGAAGGAGTTATAACAAGGATAGAAAAACATTCCTCAAATCTATTGTAGAGTTGTGGAAATTGAATTCTAAGGTTATTACAGATATTTGGGATTCACAAATAAAGACGCTTCATTCTCGGACTGTATCAGACTTTTTAACTCACTTGGAATAACCACTGTCATCCATCCAACAACAAATACCTCGGGACCTGAAGTTTTCTCTACCATTTTCTTTAGCTGCTTTGTTATCACTTGTCCTCACATTTATTCTGGCAGCTTCTGATGAGGAACAATGTACATGCACACAAATCAAGCCTATTTCCATATGGGTTTATTTCTCCTTAAAAAAAATTTAAATAAAGAAGCAGTAGATGCTCATTAGTTCAATCAGTAAAATTCCATAGTAAAAAATATAAAATATACACTATAAATTATAGAATCATTAAATGGCCTGCTTTGGAAGGAATCTTGAAGACCATCCAGTTCCAAAACCTTCTGCCATGGACAGGAACACTCTTCACTAGACCAGGTTGCTCAGCAACATCCAACCTGTCCTTTAACACTTGTGGGGGTGGGGCATCCACAACTTCTCTGGGTTCACTTATTCCAGTGCCTCCTAATATCTAATCTCAACCTACTCTCAGTTTGAATCCCTTCCCCCTCGTCCTGTCACTACATGCTCTAGTAAAAAGTCCACCTCCCTCTTTCTTGTAAGCTCCCTTCACATACATAAAATATATAAATATAAGTTTAAAAGTCCAACACAATACTGTAGGCATATCAATCTGATGATCCCAAAATATGTCCAACCATCAGCGGATAAAACAAGATGAGAAAAAGTTCTGAGGATTTCCAGCTTCTGATCCCTGTTCTAAGGACAAAGGTAACCTGGGGTTTAGCAAAATCTGAACTACCAACCCTTTAGTGTCTGTATTGATGGAAAACAGGGAATCTGCAGATGAGCAGAGAGAAGTTGATGTACTGCACTGGAGGCTGGAACCTCTTTCCCAGATAGGTTTTGCTTCGTTTCTCCTACCACCGTCTTTTGCCCACCTGCCACACTCTGGTCTAGCCACAAACTTTTTCACACAGAGGAGGAAATTTCTTAAACTTCTTATAGCACATTTTGAAAATTAATCTCTATATCAATGACCCTGTTTGCAACATCTCACCGATGCATAGAATCATGGAATCATAGAATCAACCAGACTATAAAAGACCTCCAAGATCATCAAGTCATATATATAGTCAAGAAAAATTTATCTCCAAGTTAATAAGGCAGCATTGCTCAGGAAATTTCAGAAGCTGCTTTCAGTATTCCACCTCTTCCTGGTACACGGAATTTAGTGAAACTACTTACATCCATCCATCTCAACTGCATGATACGTAAACAAAAATACATGGAAAAATGATGGAACATGCAAATAAATATATTTCTAAATATCCCCTGTTCATTGCTTCGCTTTTTCACTCTGTGCTTGTACAGAAAAGAAAAAGAAATTAATCAGAAGCTAACACACAAATATACCTCTGCATTTTCATAGTTTATTACAAACAAAGTACAAGCTATGCTCACAGGAAGCTCTGTCAGCTTGTGGTCTGCTTGAAGCAAATTATTGTCGCTGTCACTACCAGGGCTTGCAGCGGGTTCAACACTGGGTTTTGACTGATTGCAGTAGGCAAAGGAGCCTAAGGCATGAATCAGTTGTAAACTGTTGCGTGAATCACTCTTTTTCTTCAACCAAAATTCCAACTAATTTCCATGAGATATCCAAGAAAATAAAAACATTCATAAATGCAACAGGACTGGCCCTGCTTGAAGGTATTTGAAGGTAGGCAAATAAAAAAAAAAATCACTACCACATTCAATATATTTTCTTGTAGGTAACCATTCAATTCAATACGTGAGGAAGCTGATCTTCCTGAAGAGTTTTGCAAAGCAGGTTTCCCATGAGGAGCTCTGATCCCAAGTGCTGCAGCTCTCTGACAGCCACCGACGGTCGCCGCTTATAAGACGAGCTCCCAGTCCCTGCACACAATGGAACCTGACTTTCTGGGTTGGGGGATTAGTCATAAGAAGTTTGGCATTTCCTAAGTGGTGTGTAGGCCAGACAGCATCATGTGATACTGGTTGGAGATAAAACTTTTAGCGTATAGTGTAGGGATTTAGTGAAAGTGGATTTAGTGGAAGGAAAATGTTTTGCCGTAATGGTAATCTGTAAGCAGAGAGTTCAGTAAAGTCCCAGAAAGGAAATAAGAACTGGAACATTTGTGTCAGCAAACAGCATACACTTATGTTGTGTAGGCCTGTTAAACACTTAAGCCAAAGCAGTGCCTGTAGTTACAGTCACTAATTCCCAATAAATTCTGAGTGGAACAGAAAGCACAAAAGCACTGCAAGGACAATTTCTTTCCGGGTTGCAACTCCAACCCCATTATCCTCACTAATGCTATAAACATTTCCAGCCATAGATATCAGTCTGGGATAGTGGCAATTCCAAATATAGGAACACACATGGACCAAATGGGAGACGCCCAATGGCACCATGGGGCATTGGCTCAGGCATGGTTCCTGTGGATTTTTATATGAGCACAACTCTCCACCCCTCCAGTTTGCCTTGGTGACAGGCACATTTTAAATGGCCATGCAGCAGCCTCTGTGTCCCTCTGAAAGCTGGAGAGAGCTGTGCACCAGGCAAGGAGGTGAGGATAAAAGGTTCCTGTGATGGAAATCTGACAGTTAGAGACATGTTCCCAGAGCAGCTGTGAGGCACAGAGAATGGATCTTGTGGGACAGCCTTTACTGACCTGCCGTCAGAACTGGAGCAGGAAGATCATGTCCTTGGGTGAATATGGATGCCAACTGTTGAGTTTAATGTGTAGGAGTAACAGCCTAACAGAAAGACTTCCATAAAATATAAATTGGAAGCTTTTCCTCTTCACTTAAGTTGCAAAGAAAAACTCCCTCTTTGATTCCTGTATATAACAATTGTATTAATAATCATTATTGTCTTGTGCTTTTATAAGTGATCTGACACGCTATTAATGGTTTGTCTCCTGAACACTTGTGACTTCAGCGTGCCATGTATGGTAGCTGCTAAACAAACATAATGACACTGCTCCATTTAACGAGACTCTATTTCCTTTTCATAAAAATTAAAGTGAACCTTTAATTTCATTCAGCATCATAGAATTCACAGGTACAATGAAGTACCACTGAAATCAAAGCTGTAATTTAGCTCCTGGTTAACACTAATGTTTCTGCAGTTGAATATTGCAGCACTGAATTGCAGATCCATCTCAAATGTTATGTACCTAGAGATATTAGTTACAGTTATTGCAAAACATTCTGTTTATTCAAATCAGATTGAAACAAACACAAACTGTAGTATGAAAGGCTTGAAAATATTTGTTTAGATAAATATTCATTGTCAGCTGCTACACAGAATATATAGTGACAATTCAGACTACATTATAGCTTTTTGTTTTATATACTATCTTGCCAGTTAGCATTCAAAAATGTAACTTTAAAAATACCTTAAATTTTATGTGTGAAATAGAAAGTGATATACTTAGCTGTCTATGTTTCTTCCACATGAATCTTTCAATTTACAGGGAACTTAATGTGAATTAACAGTGGGAATATAAATGTAAACCTTCATTTTTCTGGTAATATAATTTTTTCACTAGCTGCAGCTTACTGGAAAAGTTCTTTGCAATATTTAACTGAATTACATTTTAAAGATCTTTATCATCATCAGATGGAAAATCTACGGCAACAAGTGGTGAGTCCTGTTAGTGTACCCGCTGCTCTACTGCCGACTTTTGGATGTTTAGACAGTGTGTCTCTCTTGGGAGCCAGAGACATAGACACAATTTCCTGCAGAAGCCTTGGCTCCCACTATTCTGAGACACAGAGGACAAATTAAAAAAAAAAAAACAAAAAACACACAAATCAATCCTGCCCCTAAAAGCATTTTTTCCACTAGGGTGACATCCTGTTTCCAGTGTGTAGGGGTGTTATAGGTCAGTTTCAGCTGGAATCATGCCAACCTTGGTGGAATTAACTGAGGGCATGTCAGTCCAAAATGAAGACAGATGAGATGCACAAAGTAATCAGGTTTTTCTCTCTACTGTTAGTGCATGATTTTTAGAGTAATTGGACCAAAAGGTTTTCAAACACTGGTTTAAAAAAGTGTCATTTGCGGATAGTAATTATTTTACAAAAACACCCTGGTATATAATGACCTCCTGCTGTTATTTAGAATTTATTAAGCATCTCATGTTTCTGAGTATTCAAAACTGGTGGCAATAATTGATATATGACAGAAAGGCTGAAATACTGCATCTGAACTGTGTAGGTGCTCCATGCATGAATCACAGACAATTTATTGGATGATCCTCACAAGAGCTGATGATTTAGATTAGTTTCCATAAGCCTTAGGATGTCTGCGTGCTTACACTAGATTGGAAATATTAAGCACATATGAAATCACAGGAGAAAAATAAAATATCAACTTCAATAAACTTTAAAAGTTAAGAGAGATCCCAGCCCAGAAAGTGCTTTTTTTCCTCTCAAACCTTCATCATCTACACTAACATGCCCTTGAAAGGTATTATTATTCAAAGGGTTGATTAACGTGGAAGGCTCTGCCTGACAGAGCCTCTCACAGATAGTGTGTACAGTGGGGCAGGTCTCCCAGATGTCCAGCTCCCACCTGGGGAAGTCTGCAGAAATGGTAGAAGCTTCTCAGCTCTCACTTCTCACATAAAGAGAAGCCTACCAGTTCAGTGTGGTTTTCAGGTGTTACAGACATCAAGGTAGTCATAAGATTGAACCATTGCACCCACTGAGCCGTACCCATATCATGTTGTTTGGCTTTGCTGTGAAAAGTGCTGAGCATCTGCAGGTCTCATTGATGCTGCAGAATTAAACTTATTCAGGGAAGAAAAACCAATTTCCAAACTTTAGATACAGTCTTTAATCATTCATGTAAAAAGCATTTCTGTAGCCATCAACTTGACAGTATTTAAATGAAAAGACACTGAAAATCTCTTGTTTTCCAACAGGAAATGTGTTCAGGGATTGGCATTTCACATGTATGGAGAAATTTACAATAATCATATCCTGATGACAAGTCTAGGAGAGGATTTACATCTAACAGGAATGATCTAATTTATCTTTCATAGAGTAATACCCAGTGGCTATTGTGAAC
Organism: Corapipo altera; assembly: GCF_003945725.1. Taxonomy (NCBI): domain Eukaryota; kingdom Metazoa; phylum Chordata; class Aves; order Passeriformes; family Pipridae; genus Corapipo; species Corapipo altera. The sequence continues at coordinate 27,792,649 of NW_020884877.1, forward strand.
ATTTTATTATGAAGGAAATTAAAGAAAACACCAAGAAAATTAATGTTTTAAGGGAAAGTCATATGCTCCATTTAACTCTTCTTTTGACTGTCCACAGAATGTAATAAGTTAATTTGCTTCTTTTCATATGCCTGAGTAATAGAAATAACACTTTTCATAAATCACTTACAAAAGCTTTAAGAACAAAAGCAAGCTAATTAGTATAAAGCTTTTGAATTATTTCTGTATAAAAGTATATAATGGGCTTCTGCAATTTCCCTCTTGAAGAAAAAGCCCTTACGTTGAATAACAACCTTCCTCCTCTTCTCCTTTCCAACTTTTTCTGTCTGGATATCAAACCTCACTACACAACAGTACTATCTTCTGGTCATATGGGACTCAATGGAAATTTTGTCACAAACTTAAGTGTCATACAGTCACTGTTTGGATGTGGGGACAGTGGCACGCTATGAAAGCATGGCAAAGTCTCTGAGCAGGAAGGTGCCTCAACACTTCACGATTGAACACTTGTAGAGAAGCACTCAAAAGTTTTGCTGGTTAGCAGAGCCATTTCTCTTGTCTCACCTTGCTTTCTTCCAGTCATCCTTTAGAATTCTGATTCTTATAAAAGAAATTTGTTCCAGCAAAAGGTTTTTGTGGTAGCAGTGAAGGGATAGGGCCTTAAAAGAGAAGGCCTCCTCCATGCACCTGGGGTGTGGCTAAGGCCCTAGGCCTGGCATCCCAACCAGTTCTCCTGCTGTAGGCTCTTCTGATGAGGATGCTAAGGGTAGGATTTCAGACCATGCCTAACCTTGCAGTGTTTACTTAAACAAGCATATCTCGGGGCTCAGTATATCCTGGGTCTTTCAGTCCACACACTCTTACCTGTGTCATTCCAGTTGTTGAAAGGAGAAGCACATATCACAAAGGAATCAAAACAGCACATGGTTAGATCACAGAATCACAGAATATGAGGAAATGGAAGGGACCTACAAGTCCAACTCCCGGTCCCACACAGGACCCTCCCCAAGAGTCACACCATGTGCCTGAGAGTATTGTCCAAATACTTCTTGAGCTCTGTCAGTCTTGGTGCTGTGACCACTGCCCTGGGGAGCCTGGTCCAGCACTCAACCACCAGGGTGAAGAACGTTTTTCTAATATCCAACCTAAACCTCCTCTGACACAACTTCAGACCATCTAAACAGCTAAAGATGTAGATAGGCACCTAACGAGATTTTAATGAGAATGAACTCATTCTGCTTCCTTGGAGGTTTCTAAAATGCCTCTAGACTTTTTGTAAATTTTCAAATCTGTCTCCCCATTCCTTCCTGTGTATCCAAACAACTTTACTTTTCTCTTTCTGGGAGAGGGAGGACAAGGAAGCTCAGCTGTCCCTTGATACTTGTATTCATACCACATAAGGTAAAAAAAAAACCTTCCTCTGTACGTATTTGAAAGACACAATCACTTATGTGGATTGCTGAATCCCCCCTTATATTACTTTATATTCACGCATCAGATGCCTGGGGCCAGAAGGACATGCTGAATATGAGAGAATCTGTCTAGCCACAAAGTAAATACAGTGCACAGGAGGATTAAGACAAGGAAAATGAGTCTGCTGTTTTAGACTGCATAACTTTTCAGGCTCTCCTGCAATGCTGAAAAAAGTTAAGAAGTTCACAGAGATTATCAGATCTCCATACTGGGGAAGACTGAGTCACTGAACAAGTCCCATTCTCTGGCAAGACCATGGCTGAAGGTAAGATGTCCTCTGTCCTTCCAGTCCTTTAGCCTGATTACATCCATCTTCCTAACCTGACATCCTAAATACCCCAAGTGTGTACGTGCATCATACATGCTCACACACACATGCACAAAAAAACAAAAACAAAAACAAAAACAACCAAACAAACAAAAGCTAATTCAAGAAGTGTTTATTTAGTTCAAATTCAGTGTCTTAATCTTATGGCCTGAAACATTGGAGAGGCCCGTTCCATAAGAGAGTCACACAATCAGCTCCAGCAACATCTCAGGCAAAAGAGATTTTTTCTGCTTTGGCAGATTGCACTCCCTGTGCTAATATGTATCAGCTGATGGATCTCAAGCCATATTGAATTGTTTTATATTTTGAATTTTAATGAAAAAGACCTTTAGATTATTTATCTCCTAAAATGCTTCTGATTAGAGCTTCTTCTTTCAAATCCAATACTAAGTTATTAATCATGGCAGAGTTTTCTTCTTTCCAAAAATCAATAATTATTCATTTAGACATGATTAGTGCTACATGAGGAAAATATTTGTTTTAAAATAGGCAGCATTCAACTCTTAACAGATATAGTACATCATAAATGTAGCTTGGAATTGGAATAATGTGGAGATGTACTATTCTCCTGGGAGATCTGAGGATTTCCTCCTCATCTAATTTTTAATTTATAGCACTGATATGCTCTAACTGCTTTATCTGAAAATGGTTATGCACAGCAAAGATATGAGATACATTAACATCCATCAAGAGGAAATTCTTGAACATGACTGCAAACTCCAGAAGTATTTACTAACCTACAATCTGTATGGGATACTTTCATAATGATTATTTGTATCCCCTCAGCACTTTGGGAAAGTTTGCAAAACAGGCTATTTTCCAGTGGATGGCATTGCAATTCCAGTGACACCCGAGTACAATACTAGGCTGGATATCACCATTTTTACTACCAATTTAGTTATTCTTTTCATCACCATGTATTAGCTCCTGGAGAGACAGTCAGACATAGAGCCCAGCTCTACTGCTGTATGAAGGCCAGCCCAAGGTCAGAGAAAAGCCTCAATCTAACTGAGGCTGAAGTCAGGACTGAATTTGGAAACGAATTCTGAGTTCAGGGTCTGTGCGAACAACGTCAGAGAAAGGGATGCAGTGGGATATCAACATCAGATATTCAGTAAAAGAGGTATAATATTACTACTGTCAATTAAGATGATAGAACAGCATGTGTCTGTATTGCTAAAAGTGAAGAGTGGTATCAAAGCCCTTTCAGTGCTCACTCTCTCTGGACCAGCCCACGGAGCTGCTATTTGTCCTCACGCTGCTTGAGGCACACAAAAATTCTCCCTGTTTAGTCAACGTGTGCTACCCAGGGCAAAAACAGCAAGGAAAAGGAACAGTAAAAAGTTCACACCATTATTTGGACTTGTTAAATTTCATCTGTCAATTAGTGTTTTAATTTTGTGCACTTAGAGGCTTGCTCATGCCTGCAAACATCCTTTCCAAGACACAACTGGTGACATTTCCCACCTCCTCGTCTATTTTTCTCCTGTTGCTCATGTTATGACTAAAAGCAGCAGGATTATATTTTGCTCAGTGGGAAATATGTCACCTGCTGTTGAAAGGAAAGCAATTATTGTGTCCTCGCTAAATCTCGGGCCTATTTGTGTAGAGCTTTAGAGCTTAAAAATATAAACATCCTGCTCTGTGCTGGTGTAAGTGGTTAGGCACTTAGGAATCCCAGCTGGGATCCCCCTGGATGTCACCTTCAGAGACTGTTAAGCACAGGGGAAGATGCTAAACACAAGTGCCTTTCCTGTAACTGTGTCTAATCACTGGAAAGTAAAAGTTAACAATGTGCTCCTAGCTCCTGCACAGGACATCTCAGAACACTGTGTTCTCCCTCTCCCCCCTTACTCCAGGAGCCAGTTAATACTTTTCAGCTTTACTGAAACAAGATTAATGTCTACCCTGCATTTGTGCAGTTGTTTTCATTCCTTTTGAGTGTTTTTATGTGTCTGTAAACCTGTCTGGCAAAAGGACAGGTATTTTATTTGCACACTGTCAGATGTTATTTCTCTGTGCAATCTCCTGCTACCAAACAGAAAAAGTCTCAAAATCAAAATGACAAAAAAAACCCAGGAAATTTAAATTTGCAGCTGGCCAAAAGCAATGAAAGAACCAAACTCACAAATTGTGTGTATATATATGTATAGATGTAAATTCACACATGGAAGGATGTGCAGGTGCGTTCTCTTAAAGTAGTTTTCAATATACAAAGTTTGTTTCTCATGAGTCTATTGTTATTTAAATATTATTTTTCCCATAGAAGTGAAGAAAACTTATACAAACACTTGAAAGGAAAAAAGCAGAAGTCTGACTGAATTTAAGAAAAAAATTAGTCTTCCACTGCTTCCATCAACGCTGCCTCCGTACAATCCTAAGCATCCACTGCTCAGATTATGTGACCAATACATCTGTTCTAGAACAAGCAGCAGTCACAAGCATTGAGGCCATGTTGCTGAGAACACAGCTGCGTTGGGCAGGGCACGTCTCAAGGATGAAGGACCACCGCCTCCCTAAGACCTTGCTTTCTGGTGAACTTGCCACCGGCTGCTGCAAGAGAGGAGCCCCAAAGAGGAGATACAAGGACTCCCTGAAACCACATCTCAGCCTCGGCCATATTGATCATCATAACTGGTCTACTCTGGCCTCCAATCGGGAGGTCTGGAGACACACTATCCATAACGCTGCTGCTTCCTTTGAGAAAGCACGCAGGATCACTCTCGAGGAGAAAAGACAACGCAGAAAGAATCGTGTCTCACAGAATTTATCACCTAAGGAGTCTTTCTGCTGTGCCTTTTGCAACTGGACTTGTCTATCCCATATTGGCCTTTTTAGTCACCAGCGCACTTATAGCAAATATGGGTAGAGCCCTTCCCAAATCTTCATTCACGAAGCCTAGCCATGAAGATGATGATGATTCTTCCACTAATTATGAAAGGAAGTTTCTAACACTACTGATCAGCATCCTAAAATCTAGGGAAGAGGATCTCAAATCAGTTCTAGAGAAAGAATCAGTATTGGGCGTCATTTCAGGTAATAAAAGGGTTCTCAATTTTTACTACCATGTGATTCCAGTCAATAATAATAACAACAATAATGGAGAATTATTTTCCCTAATATAAATTAAAGTTACTTAATATTTAAAATAGGGATCATCTACAAACACATTCAGTTACATTAGTCTATGCAACTTTGGTATCCTAGAAGAAAATACACCTTTAGGCATATTCTCATTTCTAACAAAGCAAGCAAGTGCAAGTGGGAAAGCCATTTCTTCATATGAAGCACTAAATGTAGTGACCATACTAATAAAGAGCTGTCCATTTATAGGCATTTTCTAAATATCTGTCTTATGTTAACCATTTTGGATGGGCCACAAAGGTCTAGTATGTGTTTACTCAGATAAGAATTATACTTTTGCTATCTTCTCTATCTTAACAAAAACACACAAATTTTCAGTGAATACACGTTAGGGAAATTGTACCCCTATGCACTGAGTAGAGAGATTCAGACCATAGTATTTACATAATAAGTGAAAAATCTTCCCCAGTTCAGATACATTGCAGGCTGCTCCTTTAACAGCAGCAGAGAACTAGTCACCTATCAGCTCTGCTGTTGAAATGCTAACAGAGGTGGAGATAACACACCGTTTAGTTGCTGATAGTGTTTGTCAAGATTCAGAAAGGACCCAAATCCTTCTCCAGTTCTGAAGGCTGAAGGTGACATGTATTACCCACTACACAGTCTATAGCATTCATAGCATGCTGCAACTTAGCATTTAAATTTATATATATAACACTAAAATATGCAAGGAAAACTGTATGAAAAACACTAGATTTGTGCTGTTTACTAAAAAAAAAAATAAATCTCTAATTCTATTTGCAGTGTTTTGTATTATGGACAGCCTTTTCTCTATTTTGTTTTACCATGAGTGTACATGGTGTGCATGTATATTCAGTGTATACTTTCCCAATTTATCTGAGTTGAAGAAGGAATATTACATAACAGACTATATGTTCTCCTTCACATGATCTGCTAGAAACAAGGGCTTTTAGTATTTGACTAAATTCAAAAACTCTGGCATAGGTAACTGTTCAAAATTGCAGCCTATGAACTAAATTGGTATTTAACAGCTTGACCTATAAAATCTTTACTGAGCTGTGATACAGCATATGGTCTTTGCTGAGATATACCAAAAGATTCAGTGATAATATAAACACAAGGCTAGGTTCTTCCTTTCCAAATCATTTCGGATACGAGCTGCCAAAATCTACAGCATATGGATGTATTTTTATTTCATTTCATTTCGCTTGATTTATCTTCTGTTTCTCTTCTGTTTCTCTTTTCTTAAAACGTGCTGGAAAAACTGACTTTTAATTCCAGAGTCATTATTACACCCACTTTGATCAGGGAATCACAAACATTTCAGTATGGCCCATGAAAGTTCATGAGGTTTACCACGGCTCTTGAAATACCACTTCGTATCCTCAGCTTTCTAACTTTGTATGGCCTTCCAATGTTGAGTCACAACTGGTATCATGGTCATATCTACAACAAGTTTGTACTGGACACTGCAGAGGAGAAATACTATATTTCCCTTCTTTTGTCAGCTGTGAATAAAAATGGTAGCAGATCACTAATCCTTTCTCTATGGGCAGATGGCTCTTTGATGTATGTACTCATCAACAACCAAAATTCAGAATTTCATTTGGCTTTATCTTCATTCATTATGTATTATTGGTCTCTCTTCATTTAACATCAAAATTGTAAGTAAGAGGACTGACATTCTTTATGTTAATCGTTCAATTGATTACTCATGATTAATAACATTTAGCGTTTATATAGTTCTTTACATCTCTAAATTACTTCATAAATCTTAGTTCATCAAAAAATCTGAGACTTCTTACCAGAACTTTCCTTCTAGTGATAATGTCTAACCAAAAGGAAAAAAGCCAGTGTCACAGTGTTATTTGTTAAATATTTAGTGGTTTGAGGTACCAAAGCAACTGAGTGCATGAGTTTGATGAGGTTTTGCATTTCATTCTCATGTCATAATTCTTGTCTTCTGCATACATGGAAACAAACAGACTGCAAAGGGGGTGAGAAATGAAAGAGTAGGGCAACATTATGCCACTGAAGATTAACTTACTGGAGGATTTTATACGACACCTACTGTTGCCCGACTGCCCAGTACAGGTCAAATATCAGAAAAAACTTCACCAGCATAGTGTGTATCTAAGGTTAACTTGTACAGTTTCAGGATGAAGACTAGTCATGGACAAATTGCGTCTCTGTGGTTCTCCATATTCCACACTGCTTGCTAAGAACCTGTTGTTGGTGTTTGGCAGATGTTTATTAACAAGTTCAAGGTAACAGACTCCCAAGTCAATGCCCCACTATCTGAAACTTATAGAACTTATTGCACCAGTTTACTTGTACGCACTGCTGAATTACCCAACATAATGGCCCTAAGTGATGAGACAAGGGACTCAAATGAGCACACTCACAAAGTTATAGATATCAACAAAATTTCCTTGTAACAAGAAGGGAAAAAAATCAGCAGAACACTGGAGTGACTTAAGGCAGAGGCTGTGCAATTCAACACAAGTGTTCCCCAATGGATGCAGGTTCGTTGCTGGCAGCCTGGGTGCATTTTAGGCCTGACATAGAGTGTCAAGAACTTTCCCTTTACATTATTTCAGGAAAATGAAGAAGTTTATATATCACCTTAGTGTATTTTGTAGGAAGTTTTAAGCATGGAGTTTATCCAAGATATACACAAGTTTCTATTTAAAGGAACCTATTCTACTTTAGGCAAAACCAAAGAAATAGATGTTCTGTATCTAAGTGAAGACAGTTTACATATAGGTTTGTATGAGAATATATTTTGCTGAAAAAAAATAGGATTGTTCTGAAAGTGGTCACTATGTCACAGAGCAGTGCATGGAAATATATTCACGAAAGAATCCTATTCTTTTTTATAGGGAACTAAACACACCTTCATGCTAAGAACAGATGCACAGACAGAACATAAAGAGGCCAATGCCTTTTTCAGTGCTGGCCAATCACGATCACTAGGGCTGCCTACTGTATATGTGCTGGGTCTATGTGTTGTGACACATGTCAGGACCAGCTGTGCTCCTGCCAGCTCACATTAAATACCAGTGACTCTGCAGCTATTTTCTGCCTCTGCGCTGCATAAGAAAACTGACTATGAAAATTTGTCTTCCATGGGACAGCTCACTTGAGTGTTACTTATTGTTCAAGCACTTGCCTGGCTGAAAATTCAAGAGGTGTAAAAAGAAATAATTTCTTGATATTAGTTGTACAACCACTGTGTTAACAATCATAAACCCAATAAACAATTGCAGGCTTCAAAATGTGCTGTTTAACTGAGGCAATTAAAAGCAATGGTCCAGCATCAGTGATAGCTTTTAGGGGCCAAACGAAATAAATAAACCAATTAAAATAAGTGGATGCTTAACCTCAGACCTTCACATGATGTTGGGTATTGCTTAGAACATTTCTGCCAGTTTACAAATGATAATGTCATTACAGTAAAATTTTTGTCATTAACTGTCCAGAAGTCAAGACAGCTCCAGCAATGTAAGGCAAAATACGGTCTCATACCTGTAAGAGTAACCAGACTAGACTGCAGTTCCATTATTTTATACAGCCTTTCCATTCAGTGAATCTAGTTAGAATTTGAATTAAATGCAGATGCCACAATGCCATCATACCACCATCTTCACATGGTGACAAGCCCAGGTATAGTGTGTTATTACCAAGACAAAAAAGCAAGCTGGCGCAGCAAATGTAACGGCACTTCCTTACCTAACCTTCTTCCATATACCTTCCTTTTTTGCTTAGGAGCAGCTTGATAGGAAACCTGTTGGAAACTGCTATGGCAAACAACCAGCCCCCCTCCCCCCATCCCCAGCAATATATGTCCTTGGGGAACAACTGTCAGACGATTTATATTATTCAAATATGTAATACAAACAAAAGGCTAGGGTTTTTTTTCCAACTTTCAGAAATCCTTACATTATAAGAAATTTTATTATTTTATGATGCAGTTGAGTATGTTCAAATACATGATTTTGTGTACATCTGGAGAACAATTTGCTCATATAAACTTCTAATTTTACAGAACACCCCTAAAAGCACCTGAATTTTGCATAATTGATACTGAAGTTTTAGTCTGGGAATAACAACTTGGAACATTTTAAGTTAATCTGATTTTCTGTATCCTCTATAGGTTGCAAAAATCAGGGCTTATAAGGGCATCTCTGGTCAGATAATTAAACTTTGGTGTTATGGAATGGTCACTTTCTTGAGATTAAAAGCAGATTTTATTGCCACAGTAGTTAGAGATGTAAGTCTTCTCATGACATTCTGAGGCACATTAGCCAAAAGTCAAGTACTATGAATGTCTCATTTCATCCTGATGGCTGTTAGTGTCAGGTTAAATATTAAAATGCAATAAGCCCCTATGTTTAAAAAAAAAAAATTATTTAATTGACAAGAAATAATTTAAGTGTCTAATTTCTGTTTTGCTTGATGAAAAGTTTGGTCATTTACTCCACTAACAATAAAATATTTGAAACAGCAGGACCAGTAACAATAGTCATGCAATTCATCTGGACCATAAACACTTCAAAATACCTACTTTACCAAGAATGTTTTGAATAAAAGTGGTTTCCTTTTGAAATAACTATGCATTTCATCCTTATTATAGTTAAAGCAAATATATTAGATCCTTGACAACACAGGAAAGGCTACAAATGAACTAACAGCCTATTTTAGACATCTTAACATGATTAGCCTGTATCATAAATTGTGCAATGTATCAATTGTATTATGATTTGCTGGAGAGCCTTGTCTGTTACAAAAATGATAGATATTTAGGCTCCTGTGCATTTTTGGGGTTTTTTTGTTTAATTTTAAAACAGGTCCCCTGGGCTTTTACTTAATAAAAAACAAATACGTTGCTCTAGTTGTAAGTCATAAATAAGCCTGGGCTTGGGTCAGGGCTAGCAGAGGGATACTGGGCTCCAGAGGCAATGAAGAAATGCCAACATTTCACATCCTGCAATTTTTGTGCATGACTTCATGGGGATGGGCGAGCGGGTTGGTGTGATTGCAAACAGTTGAACAAATTTCACCGGGAGCCCTGGGAGCTCCACAGGAGATAATAAAGTGCAGGCATTCAGAAAGAAATACTGAAGGCAGATCATCAGGGTCTCAGGAGGGAGTTTAAATTTCTCAAGAGAACCCCATTACAAGTGAGCACACCCTTCACAGCTGACCTCTTCTGAAAGGCTTTTAATCTTGGGCCGTCTCCAGACTTCCAAGCAGAATAACCTGAAAGTCTTCCATCTTCCTACATTCCCTAAGTATTGTGTGCCAGATGATCTCTTCCCATTTCTTCAAACTAAAATGCACTAAAATGCAGAGAGGACAGAGATGGAGAAGTCAAGGTCCTCTCTTTTCAGCAGTACTGACTACAAGCCTTTCAAAAGAACAGGCAAATTTTACTGCAGGATTTCGGGAAATCCCTGAATCCCTTGAAGAGTCATTCAATTTCTCTCAGGGTTTATGATATTTAAAAGGTAGCACTGAATCCATCTGAATTTTATCTTTGAACTAAGCATTTAAAAATTTCTGTTTCTTATAAGTCACCAATATATAATGCACTGCTGTCTCCTTCCACCAGGATAAGAACAGGGTGAACAGTAATACAGGAGCAAGATTTGCCTGTGCTGCTGCCATCGAGGGAGCTGGGGCTGGCAAAGAGAAGGTGACTCATTCATATAAGCTCCCATTTCTATAAGCTTTGTCACTGGCAATGGTGTGGGATAGGTTTAGGCTTTAGGCAGGGGGTGCCAGCACTCCTGGGCACTGGTTCCATGCAGCTCTTTCACTGAAGGCTCAAGATTTCAGGAAGCTCAAACAGGACTTGGGTTTCAGGAAAGAAATATGGCCTTTCATAAAATAAGGGGGAAAATCTCAGAGACCAGTCTTTACCTGAGGATTACCTGAATCCCCTGCTGTCAGTTCCAGAAGCAAAGTCCATTATTACACCTCTGCTGCTGCCTAGAACAAATTTCTGCAGTGTAAATGGAAAGATTCTTATTATCTGGCCACAATGGTGATTGAAAAGTTTGCACTTTGTAGGAACAGCTTACTGCTCTCAATTGCCTCATCATTGATTTTCTGCAGGCCATGCCTCTCCTGTCACGCTGCAGACACAAAGCCTCCTTCCACAGGGTTAGTCCGGATGCAATGAGTTTTACTGCTGCTGCAGCTCACTTTATGCCAGTGGAAATTTTCAGAGATGGAGCCAATGGGAAAACCCATCCCATTCTCCTTGCCAGCTCTGCCATTTACTTCCTGCAATCCACCCCGCTGTGTTCACACAAGGGCTTGATTTTTCATCAGGAAGGTAAAAACCCATTGCAGAGGACAGAGTACAGAGAGGATGAGACAGTGAGTGTCCCTCCACTGATGGAGACTGGCCATATCAGAACTGCACACCTGCTCGGGAGAGGCACTGAGTGTGCATCGTCCTGCACCTGGCAAGATAGGTGTACAGGTGTCAGTGGAAAATTAAGAGTGAGAGAACCTGAAAAGCTCACAGGATAAATGTGATTATATTTTTAAAAGCTGCTAAACCTCAAGAGCATGAACTCAATATATATATATAAAGTAAAACATTTCACTCCATCCCGCTTATGCTCAGAATTTCTTTCCCACTGATATGCCAAAATTTGAAACACATTTTCAGAGAAGGCCTAAATCCCAAATAGATGTGTGACCTTTAGAAAGGCAGCTCTGTCCCTACAGTCTTCTCATTTTCATCTGAGCAGCCGTCTGTTTGGCCAACTAGATGTCTGACTATTAAAAATCCAATCTCGGGGAAAATGGTATGATTCAAACAGAGTGGCTGTATACTTTTTCTCCCTCACACAGAGAAAAATATACACGCTAGCACCAACCCATCTGCCATACAACACAGGGAGATACAGCCATGGTTCCTCTGTCTGTCAGGCTCCAACCGAACTGTGCTTCCCTCCAAGTTGAAGTGTAGCGATAATAAGAGCATGACAAATTGATCATCTGCTGTGGCCAGCCCTTTGACTCTGCTCTATGCACAGATTAAATTCGTTGGGAACATGAGATTAAAGCAAATCTGAACTTTAAAGACCAGATTGAATCACTTGCTGCATCTGCAATAACTGAGTGGTTCCTGACTGGCAAATGTGGGCTATTGCTTTCTTTAGCTACACCCAAAAAATATCGAAAATCAATTATAAAGATGATAAACTTACAGAAATTAGTTACAACTAATCAACATATGAAACGTTTGCATTATATTGTGATCAGTATTTACCAGTTGTTTCACATTCACTCTTGTGGTTGTTACTTTTCTGTGACTTATCTGTGTGTGCTAAGCCAATTCATCATAGGGTAATAACAATGCCTCACAAGTGGCTCAGTCTACTCACTTTCTGGGATTAAACATTATCTGTTGGCCCTTTTGTGCCTAAGAAAATAAAATTAATTTTAAAAAATACTTTTTAGTAAAACATTTATTTCATGGAGCTCCCTGAACAATGTGCTTTGGCATTAAAGGAAACTGAATACACAGGTTTGGGCCTATGCCACAGCAATATAGTGGCTTAAGAAAATGCTTTATTGACTGTGGGCTTTTGTGACTGCTTAGCATTGTTTTCCTTTTTTCTTTCATTTTTTTGAGTTATTATGTAAAAATGAGTATACATGACCTCAAGTAGCTAGGACTGGCTCCCCCATGTTTTCACACACACCCTCTACATATTAACCCATTTGTCATCTCCCATTACCAAACCTTGTACACCTTGGCACAGGAGCACTGTTTCGTCTCCTATGGAAGGAATAGCCCACATTTTGGAAGCTGCAACAACAGAACTGAACTGAAGGGGTTTCCCATTAAATTCTCAAAGATCATGCATAGTGACTGTCAGCAGTCTGTGCTGAACTTTGGGACACCTCCTTGCAAAAGCACATGGTTTGGGCCCCCGTTCTCATGTCTGCTAGATACTGAAAGCAGAAGACAAAGGATGTGCTCATCCTGCAAAGGGCGAGAGAGCTGTCTTCTAGTTCAGAGGGTGAGTGCACTGGGTGAACCACAGATATTCTGACCCTTCCTCCAAGAATACAAATTAGTTTATGACTATAAACTGTGGGGTTGGAGTTATGGAAATGGGCCAGAAGGTTTAAATCAGATCCCAGTGCAAAACACTGCTTCTTAGAGCAAATGTGGTAACTGGAGTATGGGAAATATTAAACAGATTTGGACCTCATTTATGGCCACACAAATCTGTCTTTCTGTACTGATTCCCTCCATATGTAATTTGCTATCATTATGAACCCTCCTCAAACCTTAAGTTAATATGCTCAGAGGAGAGGACAGGAGAATCCTGCATGGTACTAAAGGGGGTATAATACTCCAGCAAACCAGAATCTTCCTTTACACACTACCCAATTCCCTCCTTTCTTCCTCCTCTTCAATCCAAGTAACTTTCCAAGAATTCTGAAATAGTTAAAGTTTATAAAAACCTGTCAAGACAGCCAAGATGAAGTAACATGAAAACGTACTTGAAAAATGCCTTCTTATTTGGCAAACCTGCTGAGAGCCTTTTATCATAATTAGAGCTGCTAAGGAGCTTTATAACTACTTTCCATGTAAGGTGGTCATAATATTTGAAAAACAGCAAAATTCCTGTATGCTTTTCAAGATCTGACATAAAATGACAAGAAACACAATACCTACATCCTTTAGACACATTATGGAACAGAACGCAACATCAACACAAAGCCAAATACAAAAATTAGAAAGAATTTTTTATTTATATAATCTTCAAAAAGCTGCATAAGACAAGCATAAATATGTCCTTGGAATAAAATGACAATATTTTGTCTATCCTCAGATTTGCCAGCTCATTCTAAAGTATTTTAGCAATGTCCATGAATGATTATTAAGGTTGTCTTAGATGGTTACCCATTGACCTGAAGAAAATGTTTATGACCTAAATAGATTAATTATATTCTCCTCTTAAATATCATTCCTTCAGGACTAGTTATTGTTGAGTGTAAATGTACCACTTTATATGCAAATAAAATGGACTGAGAGTGAAATAAGAACTTCAGCATATATCTACTGACAAATCACCTTATTATGTTTTATATTAGCAGATGGAACATCTTGTGGTATGAAATGTTAATAGACTTCAACAGGATGCGGTACTTGCTTCCTTGTTTCTAGAAAATCTTAGTCAAACTTTCAATTATTTCTCTTAGTCACCTTTGCTTCATTTGGAAAGGATTTTAATTGAATAGTAAGAAAAGGGTATATATTGAATGCAAGAAAAGTATCTAAAACTCATTAATACCTAATATTAGTAAACCAATTTAGTCAAAGTGATATAAATTTAAAATAGAAGCTACTGTAATCTTGAACGCTCTATTGAAGAGGGTTCAAAACAACTAATTCATATTATTGCAAGTCAGTGGACTTGAAACTCAGAGAATCTTGGGATAAACTTTGCTTAGAGTTAGCAGAGCTCATCTTTAGAAAGCCAAGGCTATTCCACTTTAGCCTACACACTTCACTCACACAAACATTTTTAAATAAAGGAAAGATCCGGCAGACCTGAAGAGACCTTACACCTCTAGAAGGTGTAAGAGCAGAAAGGTGTCTTGATTTGATTCTCACTCAGGACTTTCACAAGCATTAAAAATTATTCCAATTAAAAATTATTAATTACTCAGGGACGAGAAAAACACAGATTAGGAATGATGATCAAAACTTGGTTTAACTTTTCTCATCTGTGAGCAAAACTGAGAATCTTCAATAAGACAAATTAGCAATGTGGAGACATTAATGGGGTGACATACCAAAACCACCTCTGCTATTCCTGTAATCTGCTATTTGAGGAAGGTAAACTTGGAATGAAGTTGCATAAAATTTTAAAAGTAAGAAGTTATCCATTATTATGTCTTAAATTTGTCCTGAATTGAAATAAATCTCTGAATTTAAATAAAGCACATAGCATTACTTGAATGGAAATAGTTGAATAAAATTTTATGGATCAGTTTGCTATATCTTCTTCTCCAATACTTTTAGCCAAACTTTTGATTAAAGTAATTATACCAGTTTTCATATGACATTAGTCAAAATCAGATGAAGTCAAGCTGACTGGGTTCAGAAGAGCCAGGTAAGATGTGGAGCTCTGGATCAGGCCATGATAATTGAAAGAAAATCACCATCAGAATGATTTAATCATAGATACATCTTGACACAGAATTTTTGCCCTCAAAGAATGAACTTAATTATGGAATCTACTGCTGGGAATTCTCAAATACTATTGAAGCTGAAATACTTAGGGCCTTTGAGATGCCCCCACTTCTGAGATGGACTCACTCCAACAATGGGATCATTGGGTTCATCAGCACAGGAATACAGAACCAGAATATATAATCCATGTGTTGCATTTACACTGCTAATGTATTTGCTAATGACACAGAATGATTACATCACAAGTGAGTTGACTGTTAATTTAGGATGCTGTATAAAGTACTATCAGCATAGGAAGAAAGAAAAACCACTGCATTAAGTACAAAAAATTTTAAAAAATTGTTCTCCCATTCTCTCTCGAAATCCTTGTGCAGTTTTGGAAACAAAAGCTATGGAAAAGTCCTTCTTTCACTAGAAATCTGTTCATGAGGAAGGTATTGGCAATCTCTGAATTCCAAAGAATAGATAGATTAAAAAAAAATTGATTGATTGATTAATATAGATATAGATATATAGATATATAAACAAGGATGATTACAAAATTCCCTATAATGTTTTTAAGATACTTGTAATCAATCTGTCCAAACAAACTAAGACAAAATTTGAAAAAAAAACCCCAACAAATAAACCCTGCTGCAATTAGCTCTCGCATGCCAATTTACAACTCAGAGATCATTTTTACAGCTGTAATAATCCTATGAAAGTGAGATAAAACTGCTGCTAACATTCCTCAGACTGTTTTGGCACTATCAGGAACCTCTATATTATGAGGAGATATTTGAGCCCATCATCTCCACTTTCAAGATTATGTACTGACTTAATCACTACTCTCCAAATACAAAGTAGGCAAGCTTTCTGCCTTTTGTTCATTTTTTACATCTTAGAACAGTTATGTTTCAGTCTTCTATACACCATCTACTCCCACATCTGTCTCACTCTATATAAGTGTTCTTTACAATTCCTGCCATGCTTATTTTTGTTGCTACATTGAAATCTTGTGCATAATCACGTGAGGTTGCTATGGAGATTATGTGTGATTTGTCATGAGGAAAATCTATTGTGTTTGAGATAATTCTGCACACTAATGACCACTGAATCTTTCTCCTTCCCTGCCCTGGGGATTAGGAGAAACTACCTGCTTTCATATTCACAGCTACAAACCAAACAGATTTCATAAACAGAAAAGTTTGTGCACTGCACAGACGACAAGGATGTTCCTTCTTTTAAGTAGATGGATTTGAACAGGTGCAAGGTGATGGTTTCCCAAGATGTTGATGTCCATGTTTTTGAAGAATGCATCAGAGGCAGTTTTCAAGTGTCTATAAAGTTAATTTTTTCCTTTGGTGAAAATGTCTATAGTCAACACTTGTTATTTCCCATGAAGGAGATCCGGTGCAGTATAAATTCAAACTAGGTACAACTGAGTGGACAGAACTTTGAAAATTTTGTAGACACCAGTGCTTTGAAGCATTAGGTTCTCCATTCCCGGCTCTGTGTCCTTTCAGAGCTGGGCAAGCTCACAGTGTGATTGATTACTGCACATCAGTCACAAGCAATTCAGCCCGTCCAGCTCGGGCTGAACAACAGCTGAAGGTTAACACACAGCTTTCAGCCAAGGTCATGGGTTAGCCCTTCCTCACCCCAGATAGCAACTTCCCTCCTTCCTCAGCCTGGGACTATCTCAGAAAGCATGCATATTTGCATAGGAAGCGCACAGGAAAACAGAAACACACCAAACTTTTCCACCACGGAAGATCCAGCCAAAGAAATCACAGGAGTTTGGAAGGAAAATCCACCCCATTTCTGCCAGAGGAATTAGAGCACAAAACCAGCAAGTTTCTGGGAGCAAAGAAATTGCAATTAAAGGAGCTATTTTAAGAAAACCTGTTCCTATGACAACTCCAAAATAAAATCTAAAGCCTCCAACAGTCACAGACTCTCCAGTTCACATCATCATTGTGTGGCTGCCGTTAACTTAGTGAAGGTGTGATGTCCTTTACTACCCTGGTATCACAGAATGGAAGGGAAGAGGCAAAAAGTATAGAGGCAGAAAAATAATGAGATCTTTAAAAACTTCAAAACATTCATCATCTTCTACCATTCTTTCATTCCTCATAAGGGACCCTCATCATTTTTGCTGCCCTCCTACATATCACCTTGCAATTTTTACTTTTATGCAATTACTGAGTGTTCGCTGGCTTAAGCATTTCTCAAATCACCAGTAATAGAAAAAAACATTAAGATGCAGCTTGTAACAGAAGGACAAACACACCCTGAGGTGTATGTATCTTTATGCAGAGCAACTGCTAGCTTCCCCACATGATCTTATATTAACCTACTGCTCAGGACTGCTCTTTATGAACACAGGAATACATCTGAAATGGGGATTTTTTAATTAAAAACTGACTTTTGATAAAAAATATAGCTACTACAGCCAAGACTTTGAAAAAAAAATCCATATGACACCCTTTCACTCAGTGGTTTACACTTCAGAAGCAACAGGACTTTGAATGACTCTTTTGTATCTCCCATCCCCTACGCTGCATGCTTACCGTCCAGCCTGGCTGAGGTTTGCAACACTTTGATTGCTGCCCCACCATGCTCTGAAGGGGTAATCTGCTTCAAAAGCTGCATAAATTGATTGCCCTGACTTTGATGACATTAAAAAAAAAAAAAATCAAGTTTGTTCTGGTGGTTCATAATGTTGCCAGAACCCTTGAAGGAATTTGCAGCCTCATTATACATAACTGGGAATACATTATTCTATATACCATTGATGTTATGATGGTGTTGAATAATAGAGCTTTTTAGTGTTGGAAAAGCTCTTCTACAGCAACTTTTGAAGGAAGTTGATAAAATACTACTCTGCATTTTTAAGCACATTTTTTTCTGATTAGAATTAACACAGAAGTCTGAAAGAGTTCTTTTAAAATAAGAATGAATGAGAGAAAAGGGAAGAACATTGGTTAAAAATTTAACTGTGTGCCTTCCTTATACAGCTCAGGTTTTGAAATGAAGCATACAATAAATTGTGCAGTTCACTGAGTCCGAGATATATGCCAAAAATGTTCTCTAAAAGAAAGGGTGAGTAGAGGTGATCTGGAAAGGGCTTTTAATCTGTGTGATAAATTGCCAAATGCCATTACATTTAAAGAGTCTCATAAATGCAGCGTTGGAATAGCAGAAATAAATAAATAAATAAATAAATAAATTATGCCCCATCAAAAAAGTAGTATAAACAATTACATGAATTAATAATAAGAATCCTATTAATGCATGCATAATCTAGAGAAGTTAATGAAGCCAATTTAAAGTTTTACTAATGTATATTTGGTGCTTTGAAGTCTAATTTTCTAAAGAGGTCTTAATGCTCCTTTTCACTATTTATTTCCTTGACCTGCCCTCCATTTAAGGAATGAGCTCTTCTGGAAAGAAGCATGAAATTTAATGGAAAATAGTATTTTCTACAGGATTTTAGAAATGTATTGTGAGTCTCTTATTCTTGTAGAATACCCAGTGGCTTAAATAAACAAACCTGTAAGAAGCACAGAGCCATCATTTATATCTGTAACAACTGAGAAACATGTCCATACAGCCCTTGGAAGCCTGGTAGAAGGATTTGCTGTTTCCAGTATTCAGATCCTATTATGTCATTACACTGGAATAAAAAACCCTTGAGGAAAAGCTTCATATTTGGCCAAATGTTAAAGAAATATTCAAAGGGGAACCATCATGTATATAGATATCTTCAGGAGAAGACTTTTACACCTTAGCATGTTCATATAGGCAAAGAGACCCATCTTGATCTGCAATGAAGAAATGAGGCTACAAGTTAAAGTTCTCCTACACTTCTTTCTAAGCAGCAGCTACTCTTTCTGGATTTCCAAGAAATAATTCCTGGTCACTTGATGGTTAAAAAAATTAAAAGAGTAAGTTCTGAGCAGAAAATAAGAGTTATGAATAAGACGCATCTACACATGATTAGAAATAATGAAACCCAAGTCACGGGTAGTTCTACAGTAGAGAAATTAGAAAAATGTGTTATTTGGCATCAATAACCATTCACAGGAACGATAAGTTTCCCTATAGTCTGGGAAAAAAAAAAAAAAAAGGTGGAATTTGAAGTGCCAAAGATTTACAATTGCTACACTGGAAAAGTGCCAGAGCTGAGTGAACAGGGCAACTTGCTATTCTGTAAGAAATTGGGCTTTGTGATATGACTCTGCAGAAATGACATTTAAAAACTCCTGGTGATGTCTGGTTTAAGTTGCAGTGCAACTGACAGTGATGTTAGCAGCTGACATCAATCACAGACCCAGACTTCAAGATGGAAAGAATAAACAAATATGTGAATTCTCTTAAAAGCACAGTGATGATATTGGTTGCTGATCTTTTCTCCTCCTCAAGAGGTATACTTAGTTATGTTTTGAAATTCTTATCTTCTTTTCAGTAAGCATATTAGATTCCTTCGTTTTGCTGTGCAGCAAATGGTAATTATTTACCTCTTAAGAGAAAGTATTTAAGAAAATAAAATATATGAGAAATTGCTGATGAGCATCCCATCTATGGCAAGGACTGTATACTTACATCTACATTTACACTTCCAGTGGCAAGCTGGAATTAGCTACGTTTGTAGAGGTTTTCAGTCAAATGACAAGAGTTTTTGTTGCTCTTACGGCTCTATCTTACCTCAGTCTGAACCACGGGACAACACTCTACTATGGTTTCAAGTCTCTAAAATACTACTCCTGATTGTCTCTATTCAACCCTGGTTCCCTAAAATCTGAATGTACCTTTTCAAAGCATCACAACACTATTTACCTTGTTTGGCTGCAAACCAGATAGTAGAACTCAACATATCCTCTAAGGTGTGAAATTTAATTCAAAAGTGTTCAGACCCATCTCAGCTCTTCTCCTTCAGTTCAGCAATATTTTTCTCACTCGCAAAAGCATAAGCTCATTACGTGCTGTCCAACACTCATCAGAAGATTATCATGTATTAATTTTCAAACCTAATACTGCATTTCTTCCTTGTGATAAAGTTTCTCAGAAGAGAGCCACAAATTACTTTAGAGTGGCAATTTGTAAAGAAGATTAGTTTGGCAAAATGGATCTGAAGAGTTTGTTTCTAATTATTTCCATAAATGAACTTTATAGGAAATTCTAATAGGAAGTTCCAATAATCAAGCAAATTATGCCAAAATAAGCTCTAGCGTTCTCCACCTTTACATAATACATTTATTCCATTAAGATCTATAGACATTGTGAATAACACAAGAGTCCTAAAGTAACAACGAACACTTATTTTATTATCCAATTTATAAATTACACACATCATGTATTTGTGTTTGGAATGCATGTAATCGTGCCTTATACCTAAAGGAGTTTATCACATTAGGTGGACTATGGTATGCATTTGTGATCAGTTCTAAGTATTATTTCACACCTCAGTGCCTTGAGCACAATAAGGAGAAGCTAAAGGCTCTGGCTATCATTTTGCATATGCATTAAAGTTGACCTGGAAAAGAGCACAGCTTTTAATAACATCTTGTAACTTTTAGTTTACTCATGACAGAACAAACATTCTGGGGTGCATTGTCTTTGCTCAGTATCAGCTTTCCAAGCCTCAAAATTACAGGATGAAAGTGACAGCAAGGAAAACTGTACATGTCACCCAGGCTCAGCCAATGCCCTGAACCACACATGCACCCTACTTTCAAAGGTACAGGCATTAACTACCTCTGTATCTGAATTATGCAAAACTCTAAAACAACAAACCAAAATATGAACATTTGAACACAGGTGAATCCATCACATGCCTCACATATAGGCACCAAGATCGGGTTTTGAGACCATTCTTTTGTGTTCCTACCTTGTACAGTTATATTTATCCTAAACAGGAAGATCTCTGGGAATGGCCACCCTGCCAAAACTGACATTTCCAAAACAAGGTTCATGTTGAAATGCCAGCTGCAATGTGGCACCAAGCACGCAGTGATAGGCAGCTCTGTTGTCCTGGAAGTGACAGCCCTGATGATTCCTGCCTGGCACTTCCCAGACAGGAGGATCTGAGGGGTCTGATCTCATTGGCAATAGCACATTAAATATTTTCCACCTAAACATAAGATTTTTGCAAGTCAGGACTGTATTCATATTCTTAGATCAATGTCGCCCGGAGAGAAAGTATTTCCACAGTTCAGTCTTTTGGGTTAATTAAGAAAAATTAATAGTTTACATCTATTATTCACTTACAAGGCTTAACATTTTTATCTTCAGTGATGCAGTCCAGACTGCTTCATCAAAGCAAGCAGAAAGAGCAAAAGAAAAAAAGAACAAACTGCTGAGATTCGTTAGTATCCCCTGTTCACATCCCATACATGCACATATGCCCATTGACAGGTAGAATTTGGAAATCATGGAAAAACACACAATTGCAGCTTTTTCTTCCCTAAGCTGCAATCTATATAGTCCCCTCAACCAGTTTATCCAAGAAATTCAGGGCATATAAAAGGAGAAATAATAAAGCATCTACTTTATCTTTCCCTTCTCATTCTACAGGAGAAATAGTCTGTGTGCCGATTTGTGCACTCAACTGATCCATTGGAGTAGGTTACATGTGGGATGAAATTACTGATGTAGATCTAACACTGAGGAAGCAAATCTGACCTTTAATTCTGGAAAGAGCTGATATTATCTTTACTTTATAGTATCTATATTTTACATGACTTCTGGGGAAAAAAATGTAGCTTCTCTCCCCTTTGCGATGCAGCTGTTTGTTTTGAAAGAAGTGATATCAAAGGTAGAAGATGCCAGTCAATTGATGTCTTCCAAAGATGAGAGGCTGAGACCTTGGGCGATCTGTCTGTTCAACAGAGAGTCACATAAAGAATGGAGAACCAGGACAATGCCCATAATGACACATGCTGCTATGTGGGCTGGCATTCCACTTGTAGATTTTTCAGGCTATTCAGCTTCATTCCTATATATAATGTTCTGTAATAGTCAATATTATGAATCATGAATGTGTACATCATGTAGGCCAGATGTATGTCCAATAGCTTCGATGGCAACCTATCAACTGGTGGGGAGATGAAGCTTAAAAATTAGCTGCCAGAGAGCACTTCCCACAAGTGCACAAAGCAGCTCCGCTCAGTAGAGTGCAATTAAAAGAAGAGGTCGTCGTGCTGCTGCAGAAAGCATCAATTGTGCATTCATCAGTCCTCCAGCAGAATGCCTTGATTCCTGCCAAGGCTCCCTCTGTGCCTCTCTGTCTGATTGGATTGCTGTGCAGGAATGCAAGTCAGCTAACAAACAATGAATTTAAGGGCTAACGAATAGCACTTTGTTGAATGCTCCTTTTGATATAAGTTCAACCATGGTCAAATTTGCTCACAAACAAGGCTGAAGGGCTAATAAACACACTGGAGAGAAGAAGAAAATCATAGTGACCTATAGTATCAGGACACATGGAAACTTGCAATTATTCCATGCTTTAGAGTGAATTAGCAGAGATAATTAGTGAAAGGGGTACCGAGGAAATTTTGATAGATTACACAGATGTCTGGTGATATTGTTCTGATATTCCACACAAGTGTGCCATATCTGTGTTGTCATTGCCAGGAAGTGCTTTGTGGGATTTAAGACAAAAAAAGCAAATTAAAAAAACCCACAAAAATCGTACTGGAAAAGGAGCAAGAATTTCAATAGGACACTTCAACTTATGATGTTTATAGACCGACACGTGATTTGTGAAGGGGAAATAGCCTAAATTTGAGTTGTTGCTTTATTTTAATGTCATATGGCCACCATCACCACAACTGGTAGTTGCAATATGTAATCCAAGCATCTTTTAAGAAACTGAAAGAAGCTAAACCACAGAACATTGCCCAGTGATTCCTGAAGGTAGGCAAGAACCTTACAAGAAGTTGAGGAACTGAAAAATCTTCATTTTCTGTAGCTTCGGAGAAAATTTTGAGGATTTTTTATCATGAAGTTCTCTTGTAATAAATTCAACCTTACACTGCCACAAGGGTGTTAAATTTTGGTTTTCAGCAGAAATTCAAGAACTAGATACTTGTTTTATTTATTTTATTTGTTTAACCTTCACAGGAACGTGTAGGGCTGAAGCTTTTGCAGCTGTGCCTACAAAGGTGCATCATTCATGAGTTTTCTGTATCTGACACTAGTACAAAGGGCATGGAGCATCATAGATGTTAGAGATAGCGAGAAAGGACCTGAGCTGATTTTAAAATTATTTCTCTCCATTTTACTGTGGATACAGAGTAATAATTTTCTTTCCCTTTCATATACTGAAAATAAGTTTTCGTAAGACTTTTTAGCAGCTAATCCACATTTTATTACTCTCTTCACTAATGCCAAGGAAATGTATCTTATTTTAGTGAAAATTCACTTTAGATTATGGTGTGCTTGAAAGTTATGTGATGAAACACAAAACCAGACTCAGTGCTGGAGATTTTGCACTTCATTTCAAATGAAACGTGTGCCAAGATCACAAATATTACTATAAAGACAGCCAAGAAAATGCAGGACAGTACAGCACCTGAATTTGGTTTGTCACAAATAGCTAAAAACTCCAAGTCAAACAAACTTTTGTTCTCACAAAAATCCAAATGGCAGTTGGACAAGAGCTCACAAAACCTTTGTTACACTTCTCATTCATCTACCTCTTTTCTCAGAGCATCTTTTGGGGCACAAAGGACAGGCAAATGTACCTCCCATATCACTGAAATGAGTTGGACAAAACCTGTACACAGCATTTTAAAAAAGCATTAAATGGATCTTCAGTGTACCTGCATACTCGGTCACATTAACTCAGATTAAATAAGAAATATGAAAAGTCAGTAAAGCTACTGTGTTCCTCTGGAGATCACATCTTTTGTGCAGACTGCAGCACACTTCAGGAGATTCCTGTAGCTTTTGCTTAAGACAGGCCCCACCATGGCAATTCATCTGCAGATCAGAACAGTCTAATTTATTTACGCTAGAAAACAATCAACACAGTCTGACTCAGCGATACAGATTAGATCTGTCTATGTGTGTTTGAAATACTGCTTGAAAAGGTGAAGAGATTACTGAGTGTCTCTATAAGATATTGTCAGTAAAGTATGTACTCTACAGATACCCTGCTGATATTCATTTACAGTACGAGGGGAGATAATCCATTCATCATGAAGTAAATTGTTTTTTATACAAAACAGTCTAATTCCGGAACCTCTCATTTTGCAGGTTAGAACAGACCAGTGAACTGATAAACATGGCTGGGAAATCCAGATGTGTCTTTCTTTGCCTTTGGAAAGCCTGCCTTCTCTGCACCCTCAGATACACAGTTAAGATCCTTGACTCGAGCAAAGACAAGATTTTAAAGTTGGATTGATACATGCATTGCTATAATAAAAAATGTGCTACAATGAATTAATATAGTAGCCAGATAAATGCACATTTCAAAAGAGTCTGTGGTACAGAAGAGTTCCTTCATCATTATCTACATGTTTCATCAAATGAAGATTTTTATATTTAATCTGAATCCCATGGTATGTGGTTTTTCTTTATTATGGTCACAAACTACTTTTAGGTATTTAATTCCTTCACTGTGTGACTGAAGCACTGCCAGTGTCAGT
This sequence comes from Corapipo altera, assembly GCF_003945725.1. NCBI lineage: Eukaryota > Metazoa > Chordata > Aves > Passeriformes > Pipridae > Corapipo > Corapipo altera. The sequence continues at coordinate 27,817,430 of NW_020884877.1, forward strand.
GATGCACTGAGGATCTATGGCCACCCAACTAAAATAACACATTCTACTGGTGAGACAATTTAAACATATGACAGCAGGTACCTGGGTATCCAAACCCTCTGGTCTGACCAATCTGAAGAGACAAGAGCTGTGCTGAAGTAAAGCGATGGATCCCAGGAGGCAGATGGGACACTTCCTCATTAGGTAACTTCTAACTTATCACTCGTTTTTCATACTAGAAAAACTTATTGCTGGCTAAAAAGTATTCAAACACTGCAAAGTACTTAAGTGTAATACAAGCTGTGAAGAGAAATATGACAAGCACTAACTGCTCTTCTGTGTGGAATTTCTTTCATCTCTGCGGATATACTCACATCATGGCTAACTACAATTTTGTTAGCTCAGACTTAGGAGATGGCCATCTTGCATCTTATTTTATATTTGCAAAGCCAGAACACACAGGTCCTTACAGTAAGGTCCTTGAACTCAGCTAAGGTAAAACAACTGCCTAGGCTGCCAGAGGCTGATGACTTCCAAATAGAGGAAAAGCACACTGAAAACAGAAAGTATTGTTGTCATTTTAGTCTGGTGTTCTCTGTGAGCTTGATACCACCTAGAGTTTCACTTCACATGCTTTTGAGAGTTCTCTTAATAAAAGAAAAAACAAACAAACAAACAAAACAAGTTACTCTAGAGCAGACTTCCAGGACTGCTTCATATGCAGAGATTCTTGCTGGGATGGGCAGGCAGAAGGGTTAGGCTCAGTGCTCTCATTCCATCCTCACCCTTCTCCCCATGGGAACTCATGTCCACTGACACACTGCAGTCATCTGTGCCCTCTCCATCTCTTTCTTTTCAATTCCCTTTGAAAGTATTGTCATTTCCTGGTAACTCACTGTGCTCTTTGTGCTGTTTTTACTATTTTGTTTGCATTTCAACTTCCTCTTCTTTACAATTCCCTGGACATATTTACATTCACATGGAAGCATAGCCCCCTTGGGTGCAGACCAGCACACTGGGAAGCTCTGTAGGGCTTCCTGACCTGGAGGGAGCAGCTTATTGCCGTTCTATTTTAAACTCAATGTTTGTTAGTTACCTCCAAGATAACATCAGACACTGACTTACATGGATCAAGGAGAAAAATCCAGTTCTCCTTCATTAAAAGTGTTTGTCTTATTCTGCCTGAAGCCAATATACAATACACATAAATTTCAGAGCTAATGAATGATATGTCAAGGACTCAAGCTTTAGCAGGGAGTATTACTAGAGTTCTGTCACGAAAGCAATTTCTGTCCTTGCTGAATCCTGGATAAACAGAGGTTTTAAATGCCGGAATAGTGTCAAGGGTTTTATAAAGCTGCTACCATTTATTTACTCCTGTAGCAGAGTTTGAAAGAGTCTAACAGAGTGCATGTCTATAAGTTACTCTGCAGAGCAGGGGACCAGAAGTTGTGTGACTGCTTTGTGTCCTTAAGAGGGAAATGAGGAAACTATTAATAACATATGAAACAATGTTATTAATACACCATGTTATTTTCTGGTGCTAAACAGTCAGTATCTTCAATTTCACATCTTCCACTGCACAGATCCACTTGTGGTCTTAGCTCTGCTCACTGGAGATCCTGCTGAGCAGATCACACGGCTTCGTGCACAGCACAGAAAGAGTAACCAGTGGTTCTCTCTGCCAGAATGCATTCTGATTTTTAAACATGATTTGTCTTATTTAATTTCAAGTTGGGAGCACAAAAAGTAACTGAAAACTGTTAATCACGGTGTAAAGAAAACATAGATTACTGTCAGGAGAGAACAGAAAACCCTAGTGATGCCAGTGGGATTTTCTATCCCTGGTCTGTCTTTGCACAGTATATAACCATCTACATAAGATGCCTAAAACACAGAGCTTTGGCAAATAAAAGACTTTCCATTTATAATTTTACCACTCTCCCTTCTCCTTGTAGTTAATTATGCAATAAAAGGAAGATTTATTGAGGCATGTTCCAATAAATGCTGTGCATTACTTATAGCTATAGCTATATATATATCTTTAACATTTCAATCCTTGAAGTTCTGTACTTCACACAAATCTTTATTACAGGGCCCCAGTTCTTACACTAGTTGTTTCCTCACTAGAATCCATGAAGCATTTGCCAAGGTTAAAATTTACAGGTAAACCCACAAACTACCAGTCTCTCTGGGAGCTTCAGCTGGACAATAGACAGTTTGCTATGCAACATGGACTTCTTGGCAGGATCCTCGCTAAAGGATGCTCTACTGCAATGGATGAAGCAAATACCTTGCTTTTAGATAACCGCTCAGTTTCAGAAAAACCTCTAAAGCAGAGCTAGAATTTACCTATCTATTATGTAATGGCAGTGATTAGTAAATATTTTGCCAAACATGTTTGTTTGATTATTATTACAGGGGGAATCGCTGTCCAGAGGCAGCTCTGGACTCGGGATGATAAGTGTCTGGATGTTGCTTGCCTGCAGCCCTCAAATCAGACACCAAACATACAGTGAGTAGAGCAAGGCACCTCTCACCTCTGTTATCATAGAATCATAGAATATGCTGAGTTGGAAGGGACCCATCAGTGTCATTCAGTCCAACTCCTGGCCCTTCACAACACACTGGCTACTTTGCAGTCCTCTGTGAATCACCTCCCTCCTTATTTGGTGAAGGTTCCAAATGCACCAGAAATGCAGCACCACAAACCTCATTCAGGGCTCTGAGCCCCACTGTTATGGAGGGCAGACACCAGACTTTTATGTGCCCCAGTCTTAAATGTCCTCTTGGAGAACGGAGGAGAGTTCACCCAACAGGGTCTCCCCCTTCCCTTGTGAAGCTCAGTGGGATCTCATCCTTCCTTGTATTTGGAGTCTTGGCTCAGACAGTAACAAGATGTTTCCCTACCTAAGACGTGAGTCATTACTGAGCCTTTCTTGAGGGTTAGGTTTCAAGCCCAAGAATCAGCAGAGCATCTGTACATCATCCCTGGGCTGGTGACAGAAAGGTGACATTACATGCCAAGAGCAGGCTAAAAGGTACAACTCTAGCTCAGCCTTTGATTTACCCTGGCCCAGTCAAAGCACTGGGGAACACTGCACAGCACAGCAATCTACTTCTTATCTGAACTTTTGTCACAGGCAGGTGAATTCAGAGAACTTAGAGGGGGGAAAAAGCTACTTGATAGATTTTCCTCAGGATTATAAAATTCTAATTAAGATTTTCAACAAAGTTATTAAAAGTATGGGTTAAGCTGAAGTCCCTGTCACCAAACATGACAGAGAATTAAAACATTACACAATGAAGCATAAACAACAATGTGCTTCATTTGCCCATTTACTTTACAGTCAGTTGAAAGAGTATTTAGGTCATTACATTTAAAATGCCAGTGCACTAAGTCATGTTTCAAACAACACGAGAAACGGACATTAGCAGATCTGCTGGGTTTCCTAATAACTCCCTGGAAAGATAAAGAAGTTCTGATTACTATGACAAAATATTTCATAGAAAAGCTGTTCATAGATATTTTGAAGGCTTCTAAATTAATGCCTTACGTCAAGCCACAGCTGAACTCTCTGTGATGTAGAGAACTGATGTAAATTGATATGAGCTGAGGAAGAAGTGGACCAATGCTGGGAGTGTAGCTGTCTGTGTCGGTGACTGATGGCAAGGACAGTGATGAGGGGCAAAGAGTTTTAGCTGATGTCAGAAATGTGATTTCAGGAGGTCAAATTTTTTTTTAAAATCCCACAGAAATACAGCCAAGACCTTGAATAAGAGAGCGAAGACTACAGAACGGCACGAGAGAGAAAAGATAACAAACGCCAAGCATTAAAGTGAGGTGTCTGAACAGAGCCTCTCCAGCATGAGCTGGAAGTGTGGTTGGCAGCTACACCCAGGAACCCACGGATGTCTCTGTGCATTTAGCATTGTTAGCATTGAGAACACTCTGAAAGTTACACCGCAAGGGGAAAAAAACCCATAAAAATAATAAAGTTCTTGAGAACACATTTTATAAAACAAAGACAAATCCAGGATTTAGATGTATGTCAGGACTGAAGCGGAAAATAATTCAGAAGAGATTTCCCTGTCTGCATTACAGTTGTCTACTTTTAAGCATTGTTCCTGCAAACAGGCCAGCAAGGACTCTTACTGCTACCTAAAAAATGTTTTAAATTATTGTATTTTTTTGCCCAGATTAGGTCTATTTACCTGAGTTATTTCCTCTGGACTTCCAAGCTTCTGCAAAAGAGACTTGTATCTCACACTACTTCAGTTTCCTACATACACCAGTGAAAACCTCTGTACTGGTAGCAGGAATAAGAAAATTAAGAATATTGGTACTGACTTCCACAAATACGTGTACATATAGTATGTGAAGCAAAATTTCAGTTTTGAGAAAAAGATGTAACATACTTAAATGCAGGTAAAACTGAGCATACACAGGGCATGAGCACCACTGTTCTTGAAGTCCACAGGCACCAGCTGTGCCATACAGTCCTGTCCAGCAGAGCCCTTAAGATAGTTTGCTAGCTACCAAAATCCCTTTAAAATCATCTTCCTAGCCATCAGTTGCATTCACTGTCTTTTTTTCCCCCTGTTTTTCCTTTAATTCCTTGAATCAGTATTGTCTGTATGTGCCTTATTAAGTACTGGCATTGACTAGTAAATATTTTGCCAAAGAGACATTTGTTTGTTTAAAATTATTGGGAAACTAGGTTGATTTCTGTGCCTGTGGCTGTATACTATAAATAACTTCTCTGCTCTTGAATACCTGTGAATGAAAAATAGGAGAGGTCCAATAATGAGTAGATAGGGCCAGAAATCTCTGCAGTGACTCACCTGACTGTCAGCACATTTCAATGTGACATGGAGAAAAACAAACCCTTTGAGCCAACTAGACCTTAATACAGAATATCTGAAGGCTTTAGCTGGTCTGTCATCATATCTGCAATCCAAGCTTTTCTTTTCCCATATGTCTGGCAGTCGGCAGATACACCATATGGAATCCCAGCAAACCGCATATCAGAAGGACATGGCTATCTAGGGTGAATACACTGAAGGCTCAGACAGGCTCTGCCTGCTGTTTGTGACAATAGTTGTACCTGTAAGGTGCTACTTGATTGTCTTCTATAAAGTAGACAATAATTCACAAAGCCATTTTTCCCTCTCATTTAGAACAGAAAGAGTCCTTAATCCCAGTTAAGATTTATTTATAAATAAATAAAATCTTCCATTATTTTTATTTTAATGACTAAATTACCTTTAATATACACTACTGAAACACTTTCCATTCTTGCTTCTAAAAACACATTGCTATCTCCTGAATTTATTTTCCTATTAAGCTTTGAAGATATTCAACATATTCCACGTAATCCATCTTTAAAAACATCAATTTATGTCATATTTTGGAGCCTGAAGTGTGGATTATATAGAAGAAATAACACGGTAGATGAAGAAGTTTGAAAAGGATTCAAGTTACATTTCAAAACTAAAATCCTCAAACTGGATTTTAAAACCCCAGTCTCAGGGAGGAGTTGCCATGCAATTTTATTTCTGTCCTAAGCAAGGTAAGGATCAGAACACAATCCAAAGAAAATAAAAATTGCAAGATTCTTTCCTCAAAATTCAACCTGAATTGAAACTATATCCAATCAGAGATATTATTATTAGGGAGAAGTACACTGTAATGGAATATCAGGAAAGTGCAGCAACTGGATCAGTGTTAAATTATTGCCACAGAACCAAGGACATTCCTGTTTATTTGTGGGAAGGTGGTTGGCTCTGAGTGAGGATAACATACTGCATTAACGGACAATTCCGTGTTTCTTTCCACGGCAAAATTCCTTTCAGTGCTAAAGGGAACAAAAAGAGCACCAGAAACATAACATATAACTAAACAACTGTTTTCTGTAGAATTACAGGAGAACCTGACGAACCCCCGATGTCTTACACAAGTGTGATTACATTATATTGCCTGCTTATGTTGAGTGGTTATTAATCACTTTTAAAGCCAACTTGGGAACTTGGCTTTGAAATCTGTTCTTACATCTTTGCTGTTCTCCTTGGTTTTATTTAAATTAATAATAATAAAATAAATAAATAAATAAAAATAATTTTTTAAAAAAAATCATTACCAAAACAGATGTTTTATTATTTTTCAGACTAGCATGAAAACTCAAACTATCTTGCTTCACTGAGGACACTTTACATGCCATTTTTTTTTCAGCCATTTAATCACAAAGTAAAATTTCTTCCCCTTAAGCTTCTGTTTTCATAGTTAAACAAAACCAGACACCAAAAGAAGCAACTTCTAATTTTGAAAATCCCCATTCTCCTGCCAAACATTTGGTTTAGCTCAATCACACAGAATAGCTCCAGGGTTTTCACTGCATAAATAGGAGTATGACATTAAGTGACAATGGAGTGAAAAATAATATGTTAAGTCTGATCATTCAAAGTTAAGTTTCCCCCAAGCTACAATACTTTCTTACAAGTTTCTGAGATGCAGATTAAAAGTATTTCTGGGTTTGTTCAAAATGTTTCATACGCATCCATAAGCAAACATTTTCTCCAACTACAGTGAAACAAACAGAAGAATCAAATCAACTTCATTATATTTATTTTATTTCGTAACCTCTGGGCCAGATTCAATAAAAGTCCTAACGGATTTTAGTCTGTGTGACAGAACATTGAAAAGACATGCTATTTATTTAATTTAGCACTCACTATTTTTTTGAGCAGCAAATGATAACTTCCTGCTGATTCTTGTTTACTATGACTTATGCATGGGAATTGAACTTTAAATAACTGAAGTCCATAGGATGTCAAAATCTGGAACTTGGACTGGAATGCACACAGATCTTATTAATTAACGAGGCCTGGGAAAATAAATGGGATAGAGAAAATATATTTGGGCTCTGGAATCAGCATGAGAACGAAGTCTGAGTTCAGATTCAAAGCCAAATCAGAGCTAACATTCAAGTATGCATGGAATGAGGTCCCTAGCAGTGGAGATTCTTGCTCTAACAGACAGAAATCTCCTGATACGATATTTCCTTCATTTCTAGTCAACTCAGAGCAACTTTGTTGATTTCTTTTTCTCTTTATTCACCTTTATTTAGACATGGGGATTGATATCCCAGTCTTTCAAATTTGAACCATTCACCTAAGATGATCAGGCTCTCTTGGGGAGAAATGTTCTATCACAAAATTATTTGTAGACCAGATACCATTCCATTATTTTCTATAAATAATAATGTCAGTTCCTTATATTGGATTGGATTCCTACCTCCATTTTTCCTTTCGGAAAAACTATATTCAGCCTCTCCATGTGCAGAATTCCCTCCCGGATTGACAAGGCTGATGTCACCACTGTGAAATTCTGGGTTAAGCTGCAGTAACTCCCCTGATCTCAATAAAGCTGTAACAGCAGAAAACTCCAGTAACATAGAAGTGAGTCACACCCAGGCAGCTCTACATGTGGAAAGGTTCTGGATCTGTCCAAAGGGCAATCAACAAATGCTTTTCATTTTTTACCAAATGCTGGCTGCATTACTCTGTGAAACATGGATTCAGTATGCCAATGAACACTTAGAAAACTCACACAAAACAAAAAAAAAACCAAGAACTGATTTGGTGTTAGTGATCTATACACATTGGGACCTGAAGGTATTTGAGAGGTTATCATGTTATAAGGCAGCAAAACTGATTACATGTTCCTGATTAGATGAAGCCACAACTTATTAATCCTTAATCAAATAGTGTCACATATGGCTTCCTTCTCAATTTGGTACCTTGGCTATAGCACCATGGGACAGGCTCCAAGTTTTTTATCAAGAACATGCTTGTGATTTCTGCCTAAGAACATAACTGGAGTTCAGCGTTTCACCCCGTGTTTGCAGAGCCAGGCGATGTCCACTGTACATCAGTTTGCATATATATGTTAGACTTTCCTGTTTCCACAACTCCGTCCTTTCCCTGTAACAATTCATACAGAGGGACTGCCAACAAAAAAGAGTCCAGGGACTTTCCCAGCTTTGGAAGCAAACCCATAAAATTTAATGTGCCCAGCATCGTCCTATTTAAAGCACTGGTAAATGGGCCAACAAACTACTGTCCATGAGCATTACATCACATGTTGCCACATTTCTCTGAGGCTATATAAAGCTGTAATATGTTCTCTAACGAATTGTATGGCATGTTCAGGCCATATGGCTCCCCAGAATTGTACAGCACAATGCTGTAGTTATGGGGGTACAGAACAATCACTTTCTGACATGTACATCATTGTGTGTTTAAGAAACATCTCCCAAAGAGACCACATGATAAAATAAACCATCAATATTTTATTGCTCGCTCTCTTGCGTGCTTGTTTCAATTTAGTTTATATTTTATTTCTTTATAAAACCATTTGTGCTAATAACGCAAAATGCCGCCATATTTTTTATTTTCCTCTCTGCCCTAATTTCACTGCTGTTGGGGCAATAGAGAGAAGACGATTGGTTCTGGTTATTTTGTTTCAGAAGTTCCTGCTGCCTGCTGACTAATTACCTTTTTGGAAAAGCAAACATGGCTGTTGCCCATATCTACACTACATTTTCTTATTTCCAAATATGAAGTTACAGGAATTCAAGGCAGTTAATATGTCAGGTCTTATTTGCATGGCTCTTCAGTTATCATGTGAAACAGTATCTCTGCTCAACCTTTTGGATTATAAAAGGATTTTGTTGAAAGACAAAATGCTAGGGAATGGGTTAAAATATGTAAATAATTTAAACAAACACATAAATAAAGAGCAGAACACTTGGGCTATCTCTGTGCATTATGGTAAATGAAGCCATAATCTCCTAATACCCCTGACGATGAGTTCTCTCCATTAACTAATAGCTGGTTTAAAACACAGTCTTATAATAATTCTATCAACTAAACAAACATTTTAAAATGAACACACACACATGCGTATAATCGTTCCAATTTACAAGGCAGAAAATGTACAGCATTATATTTACTGTCTATTTTTCAGTCATTAAATTTTGAATAGTATAAGCCTGCATGCAACTGTGTGACCCATAATAAAAATACCCCCTTGAAGTTAAACCGGCTTTGAGGTACCCACCCAGCTCCCTCACAAGGAGCTGCCTTTCTGGGAGAGCAGACCTACCTTTAACAGCTGAAGGAATGATAAGCCATGCAGGTCACTAGGCCAGGCTGGACCTTTTGGGTTCCTGCAGCCATTCATTGTGGCTATGAAAATCCTGGCTGCGCTCAATCAGAAAAGCAAGGGTGTGCTTTTCTCTTCAGCCCAAGCACTACTGCCTTTCTGCTTCTTGTCAATATTTAACTAGTTTGTCAAGTTGGATTATATCTCTCGTTCTAAACCCTACTCCTTTAATTCCAGCTAAGTGGGTGTGCTTCCAACGCAGCCTCTTAATCACATATTGATAGCTTATCGAAGTCTTTTGTTTGGCCTGAAAGGTTTCCTCCTGAATGCATTATCATATAGAGGTGATACATTTGCCAAACCAATGCACTGGAGAAACCACCATGGTAAACAAACAGCTGTGATTTCTGTGTTCCACAGCAACGCACACATAAAACAAGGGCTTCATTGGATTTTCAGCATTTGTTGATGACTATTGGCCACAGAATAAAAACATCGTACATAGCAATACAAGGAATTCCAATTTATACATACTTTTCAACAAACTATTATAAAATAATGGGGTATTTTTGACTTTTTTTTAAACAGAGGCTGACGGAAGTGCTTCCTTAGGGCTGATCCCATCCTCAGATGTGGCTGCAACCACCCTCTGCCCTGCTGCTACCTTACCATGGCCAGAGCTGATTCTGCTGATTGCAAACAAGCCAGTTCTGTTTGACTTGCTGAAGATGCAAGCTGAAGATGCAAGCTACACTCTGCTACGAACAGGCTCGTATGAATTCTTGTTTTGTTCCACTTCTGTACATTTATTTGCACATTAAGTGCGTCTCTTAGGCACAGGCAATCTGCCAACACTGTCCTCAATGGAACACAGTTTTGCTTTCCAAATTTAAAGGTACTAATAATATCAAGCAGCAAAAACAATAATGCAAATCCCATATGGCGCTTCAAGCCACAGTAGTTAACATCAAAAAGTCAATTATTACCAGTGCAATGCAATATTTTGTCTCAGAAGTTAGATTTTTTTTTTTTAAGAATGTTACAATGTCTTAGTTTGATGTTTCATTGTTTGTGGGTTGGGGGTTTTTTAGGGAGAGAGGAGCTGTGGCCAGGAATGATGATTTTTAACTTTGATTGTTCCAAAAAGCTACAAGTTTCAGAATAATAGACACAAATATTCCTCACAGATTTCTACTTCCCTCTCCTCCCTCTAAGTTTTTCACAAAAAACTTTGCAGCCAAAGAGGTTAGTTCAATGAATTCATGGTAGAAACGAGACTCAAACTGAGACTCAAAGAGCAGCAAAAGTACAAGAAGGTGCAGTCCACCTGTTGTATTCCCCAGCTGAACTTCTGGAATATTGTGGCTGATGGGCAATTTTCTCTCTGTCTTTGATAATACAGGAAGCTTATATCCCTGTAAAGTTATTTAAAGTAATCTAGTCAGTCTTAATAACTAAGGTCTGAAAATATCTATCTGCACATGGATGTACACATTGAGTTCTCATAATAAGTTATCAGATTAAGATCATTATGTCACTGTGCCTGACCCAAAGGACACTGAAGCAATGGGAAGATTTCCTGCTCATTCTCTGACCTTTGGGCTGGGCCAGGCTTCATCAGCACACATGCACTGGCAGCACTCAGGACTGCTTAGTTCCATTCCCATACCTCTGGCTCCAAGAGAATAAACTCTCTGTTTCAGGGTTGATGTACAGGGTCTTGTCTTGTCCAGCTTGAGATGATTTCAGATCACCAAAAGCCCATAGAAGTTCACATCTGCCCTTCAGCTCGACAGGCACTAATCTTCAGGGGACAGTTATCAGCCAGTGATGTGCAATACACATGATTATTCTAGATATACAGGGATTCTTAACCTATATACAGCTGCTCGAGCGACTTAAATCCCCACCCCCTTCCCCAGTGCTCCCTGAAACCCTCAGCCTGCACTGAAATGGATGCTGAGCCTCAAACAGTCAAAAGAGATTGTGCAGTCTGAAATCCAAACCATGCACAATTGGTCTCTGGAACTAGTGGAACAAATGCTACCCTCTTGCAGCAAGATATTTTTGTCTTTGATAAATATTAACTGACATGCAATAGTCATAGACAAAGCTGCTGACCCATATTTCATAACTAGTGGAGCTCTGTAGTGGAAGTTTTCTCTGATACTATCATTAGAAGCACTCAGCTGCTGGGGGCTGTGAGCCAGATCCTGGTGCAAAATTCCTTCTCAGATCACTGAGTTCAAGATAACCTGTGGCCTCAACAGAAGGAAATACACTGGAGAACACTTGACAGAAGATTTTAATGTGGCTTTTTACATCCTTTTAATTGGTTAAAAAAGGGAAAAATAGAGACATTCCAATTATACCTTATTGACTGTTATTTTTCACTGGGGAAACTGCAGACTCGCCACTATCAGCACACACAGTCAAGGGCAGGGAGCAGATACTGGATAATGGGGAGTTTTTTTACAAGGATATTGTGTGATAGAGGTCACCTAGCTGCTGGGATTACAAGATAACATACATCAATTAGTCAGGTGGTCATCTTCAGTGTAATTGAATTACTATTTTCAAAAAAATATCATTTAATGTAACTTCAGTGAAAATTTTTTAACACCTGAAATCTGCAGATTTGAACAAGATTGCTAGACATCAGAAAGTCTTTAGAAAAGACTACATTCTTGAGCCTAGAATGTTTTTTTTACTATGGAACCAAAACACTGAGAATGTTTTCAGGGTTGTGTTGAAGTTTGTGTGTTTTCTGCTTTTTCAAAAATCAATAATTATATTCAAAGTTTGTAAACAAAAAGAAGAGTGCAGAAAACCTGAAAATAATCACAATCTGCCTAATATTTTAAGTAATATAAAATACCATGGGCCTCAGAAGAAAATACTACAAACCTGGTACAGGAAAATCTTTGTTTACTTAATGCAATTCTGACTCCTTATTCATTATTTATTTATTTAAGTATTGCACGAATTTTCCCCAGCCAAGCTGTTCAGGTTGCCAACATGAATAGCTTTCCACATCTGCTGCCAACTGATGTCTCCCCTGACGGTATTCAGAGCTGAAGACCAAAAATTTCACATAGAGCAGAATTAGCTCTTTAATAAATGGGTCTGTGGAGCAGTTCAGCATAGTACAAAGCAGCTGTTTCAGTGGTCATGTGATTTCTGAAAATTGTCTCCAAAACTTGCCTTTGCCACAGCATCCTTGTCAAGGAGTTACCCAGTGCTTCCATCACAAATCCCCATTTTTGCATTCTTAAAAAAATTTTTTAAGAAATGGGGACCTTGACGCCTATACTTATGTTGCTCAGCATTCTGTGTTGTTTGGGGAATAAGAGTAACCTCTAACCTTTAGGTCTCACTGAAAATTTTTCATCCTTTTGTTGAAACCCATTTAAGCATGCTCATGGTTTCACGTGCATAAGAGAACTTTTCCTGGTATACACTGCAAATGGAACTCACAGATTCACTTAGACATGTCAGTTGAGGTCTTACCATCTCACAGGGACTGCTGAGCTAATTCTGTCAAACTCCCATTGCTCCCAGTGGGAATTTGTACAAAATTAAGTCAAAAAAAAAAAAAAAAGTGGCCCATGCTCTGTGTTTGGGTGAAAAATGAACTGTCTTGGTAGCTGCCACATTTGTGTGCCAGAAATTGTTGTGGGGAATTTTAGAAGGTGCTTACTTTTGGCCTCTGTTCCCAGAGAAATCAGTCACTGATTAAACTTCCATTGACCTCAGTGGGAACAGATTTAAAATCACATTAAGCATTTTAAAATCCAAGTATGCAGGTTTTACAGATTGGACAACATACCTTTCCAAGCACTATTATAAACCTTTTTCTCTCATCAGATCTCTTGGCAATGCATCTTTTGCTGTAGATGTCAGAAGAGACTGAATAGGTGCCCTTGGTTTTCGGTGTCATTTAAATAAATTGCAACTAGTGCCATAGGCTGAATAAGAAGATATATTTTTTAAGCTTGCAATGCTTTCCTTTGTCTTAGAATGTGTTCATTAAACTTTGAACAGTGTACCTCATGCAGCATCTGACACAACTGCCATGCCAACACTGCCATGTCTGTCCCATCACAGAACAAACCAAACATTACTTTTTCATGAGAAACAATAATAAATGTTCATCAATTATTAAAGTTTTCTTTTCAGTATGTATGGTTGAAAAAACTGCATCAATGAAAATAAAACATCACTTCCTACATGTCCCTCACAGTAAATTTTTTGGTTTTCTTATAGTAGTCCCAGCCACTCCAATACCTTGTTTACAGCATTGTTTGACAACTATAGTTCTCTTTTTTTAGGCATGAAGGAATTCAAAATCCTCACCACTGTCCTACACACAGCTATGTCCTTGGGCTGAAAAATAAATACTTGCTTTTCCCAGAATGCAGTGAGCAGTTCAGCATTTCCAGAAATAAATAATACTTTCTCAATATCCTCTTTTTTGATCTTTGCAGAGAGAATCAATTAGGAAAAAAAGTCTCTGAAACATAAAATATTTTTGAATGTGGCAATGTTAATTAAACTGATGGCACAGAATGTGGAGAGGGTAATTAGTCCTGCAGTCCAGCATTCCCTCTCATGAGTGGGAACACTCTGCCTGTGCAGCTCACAGTGACCTGAAGGTCATCCTTCTCTACAAGGACATTTGCTACAAGGCCACTAAGCTTTTTTTAAACTAATAGAGAAAAGAAGGAAGCTGTTCTCCTCCTCTGCCAACTTCTCTTCAGAGCATCACCACGTCCTTGTCAAACTTTTGCTGCCTTCTGCCCCACACTGTAACCTGAGCAGTGGACACTTCTTTTATTCTTTTCACTTCATTGCCTTCCATCAAGGCAATCTTAGTTTTTTCAAGGCAGAAATGACCCTCCTTTGACCTCCCTCTTATTTTTTTTGCTTTCATGGATGAGAAGGGACAATGATGAGGAAATTTGTTGTTTCCTTCTCCCCCACCCCATTCCCAGCCACATCTCCCTACTCCTCAAGGGCAGACACAGTAGCCCTTGTAGAAGCTTATCTCCTCAGTGCCTCATCCTATACATCCTATACTTATCTCACCCAAGAGTCAGCACCTCAGCTAGTGCTGTATTAGCTTATTCTGGTGTTCTGTAGTGGGTCTGAGGTGAGTGTGTCACCCAAGAGTTACAAACACCATTTCCTGTGATATCCATATTGTGAAAGGCTGGAAAATCGAGCGTCTAAATACTGGCAAGCCAAATTTGGCTTAATGTGAGACTGAAAGAGATCACAGCCCAGGGAAGGATGGCTGCAGGCAACAAATGCAAATAGCTGTGTAATTAGCAACATGTTATACTCACAAAATTTGAACCAAACACTGTTAGCCGAAGGTCATTAAAGAAAGAAAGAAAGTTCCCTTAGTTCTCCTTTAGGCTGCTCTGAAAGGCTGATACTCACCAATGGGAGGTACGGTGGACTAGGAGGAAACCACACAGATTTAAAAAGATTTTGTTTCAAAGAAAATGCTGGGTATTACGGTGAGCCTAATCAGTGCAAGCAAAGCAGTAACAGACTATGAATTACCAGGAGCAACAAAAAAAATCCTTGTTCAGTGGAGCGACTATTGTCAATGTATATCACTTACCCAGCACCCGGAGAGAGCATTCGCAGCACAAACATTATAAAAAGGCCAAACTTTCTAGGGTGCTTCAGTTCCTTTGCCAGCTTTTGTAAGCAGAGTTCAAGAAATGTGAAACTACTTACTGTCAGAGGGCTGCCTGCTGACTGTGAATAGTCACCTTTGACAAGAGGCAGAGGGGATGTGGAGCTTTCTTCTACAAGATTTTAACTCAGAACTCCTTGAAGCAGCAGAGGAGGGTCTCCAGACCTAAGTGTAGGCACTGTTAGCTGTGCAACACTTTAGGTCACTGTGGTATGAAATAGCTTCCGAATAGACAGGATCTGCTTAATTTGACCATTATCTCCTGCAAAACTCAAAACCATGCTTGCTAGCAGTACAAATGCCAGTCATTTTTTCATCTCCACTGCTGGACTGAGTAGAAATTTGCTGGATTTAAATAAAATGGAGAAAAAGACAGAACACTGCTTGTGACCAAGGCATGCTTCCTAGATATATACTAAGATAAAATATTATAAATAATTAACTGGTAAATTCATTTAAAATTACAAGGTAGCAAAACAAATTCAGGGAAGCTGAACCTTTTGGCCAGAGATGCACATCACAGACACAGCTACAGAGAACGAAATGCCAATGTGCACTCGAATAGCTGGAGGACAAATTAGTTTCTTTGGAAGCTGTTTGAGCTTGTGACTCTTTCATACTTTATCAAGGAACTAATTTTCCTTAGTAGCTACAAAACAGCAGGAAAGATCAGTAGAGGTCCTAAACTGGCCAAATAAGAAGCATCTATTACACCTGGCCCCAGGGTATGATGGCAGAATGTCTGAGAAAGTCTGAAGAGCAAAGAGCCTCTATGCTGAAATTACCAAATTTAGTACATTCACATAAACACTGATATAAGTATGTTTACAGAGGTTTATATTTATGAACATACTGCTATTGCATTATCTTCCTTAGCTTCTTTGTAAAGTTAAAAGGAAAACAAAATAATTCTGGTCTCTGTCTGGGAAGTTTTACCAATGCTGACTTTATTTATTTGTTTATTGCCAAGCAGAAGCCTAAAGGATGTGTAAAGTATCTGTTGTGACACACAGCACTTTCTTACTAGATCAAATCTAGGTCTCCACAGACAGCACATAATAGCACAAAAGGGGAAGTGCAGATGAACTCACACTAGAATTAGAAAAAGAAAGGATTTAAAGCTGAAGGATTTGAGAGAAAACATCCATTATGATACACTTCACATTCACCACTAGGCTGCCCTTGGGAGGGAGAGAATCAAGAAGCTGTAAAACAGGGTTTTAAATGGGCTTCCCAGGACTTGAGGAACCACTAGACCTCCATTAGACAGACTTTTGACAGGTCTCTCAGTTAGCATATGCTGTATATAAAAATAAATACAGCTCTACCTGGCAGACTATTGTTTCTAAAGCAGTGTAGATCAAGGCCAGTAAGAACTCTTCGAAGACTTTGAAACCAAACTATTTTCTAAAACTACAACAAGCACACGGTACAGATGAAGCATTTTTCCTAGCTTGGAGTTAGTGACAGCTCCCTGCTCTCTCAGAGCCCTTGCTCTCAGGGCTGGGCAGGACACACGGGCTGCTCTCTCTTTGCTTTCCCAAGGAGACGTGAGTATCTGGGACTCTCAGCAAGCATGAAACCATCCATGCACAACCCAAAAGGTCTGAGCAACAAGGCAAACATGACAACTCTCAAATATATGCTTCCATTCTCCTTTTTTGTAAATCAATTTTATAATATTTGGCATGGTACTGTTAATTATCACTTTTTCTCATTCTGACCATGCAGATACAGAGTAGAAAACTGATGATTCCATTCAATTCTGCTAAATTCAAACCCTGTTTTATCAGGTACTTCAGCTTCTATGACTCTCTTCCCTTTGGGGAAGACTCTACTCTAATCTTCTGCAAATGTCTAGAGAATATTTGCAGCAGGACAGCTTTCACCATGTGAAGAAATGGGTATTTTAATATTGCTCTGTAAAGTCAGAGAAAAGGGCTGATTTGAAAGTGGTTAAAGACTGAAAGCTAGAGAAGCTTTGAGGATGGAATATATTGTTTTACACAAAATGAGTTCCTTGCTCAATCTCTCTTGTTGCTTTACCAGATTACAAAGGGTTTTTCCAATGAGTAAAAGCAGAAGGGTTGAGCTCAGGGAATTGGTTTTAAATGAGGCTGTGTTCTCTTAATCTCTTATTTCTAGAAGAAAATCCAACAGAATAGAGATAAGTCCATGGCAATGAAAATACATGTATGATAACAGTATTGGTAAAGTATATATTTATTTTTGAATGCCCTTAGGAAGCTTAATATTAACTGACTGACTTTAATAAAAGAAATATTTGCTTTCTTGCTGATCACTCTTGTATGGATCTGTATCCTTTGCTTTCCATGTTTCAGCCTCAGAAACTAAGCAGGAATACTGCTGTTTCCTCTGCATGTTTTTAAACAGTAGGTTATTTGCAACACCCAAGTCAAACAGCAGAACACAGCCATGTAAGGCAAAGCTGGATAATGCATCATCTTCCCCAGTGAGTCTTACCAGTAACTAACAAATATCTAAGAGCAGACAGCACCTCAGAAGCAAACTGTTGGTTCTTGCAGGTCTCCACTAGAGAGTCCACAGAACTGCATGAATCAAATACCTACTTTTCCTATAGGTCTGTGAACAAGGTGGAAGGGTGTTGTGTGAGGAAATGGGAATTGAATAAAGCATTTCAAGGGCAGTGAAAAGCAGGGATTCAGTTAACTGGCTGCCTCCTGGACTCTGAGTCATACAAATCTGAGCTTCGGCAGCATCCTCTGAGTTTAGCAAAAATGTTTCAGCACATTCACAATTTGTCAGGATGGTAACACAGAGTTCAAACAGTGAGATTTGTTTGTAAGTAAATTCTCCCACTACTACAGCTGTGTCAAGGCTGATGCCAGCTGGCACTTGAAGCTGTCCTATGGCCAAAATTTGCTGTCTCCAAAGTAAACGGGAATGAGCCAGCATCCTGCAGATCTCAACTGTAAGTAGATATCTAAGGCAGAATATAAGATGAGCTTGTAGAAGAGATTGGTGATTTCCATAGGAAAAGTCAGCTCAGAGACACAGAGACAGTGAGAAAGAGAGAGGTTATGTCTATTGCATAAACAGTTCATTTTTGTCCCCTGACTAATATTTAGGATCAGATTCTCCACTGGGATAAATTTGAGCATCTTTAGCCCTATGTTTGAAAAAATCTTGACATCACTGTATAAACCATATTATTTGAGATGATAAATCTGGGGTCTGTTTTCTTAGCCTTATAGTTTAAGGGCTTCCAGGCCATTGTTTTCAAGGCTCTTTCTAACATCAGACAGGCAAGACACTTAGTCACACTTCATGCAAATGGAGACTGCATGTAGCTCCCCACGTCCAGGTTTCAAGGAATGAAAGGAAAACCTTGAACCCAACACCACAAGGCAAGCGAAAAAAACATGAGAGCTAGTGGCTGCAACGTCTGTCCATCAATAGAAGTGATATTGTGCCAGCTGAAGACCCAGCCCCCAGTCTAAATATTGACTCAGTGTTTGGTCTTATGGACTAAACAAGAAGTTTCGTGAGGCATTTCCCAACCCAGTTGAGTTTGAAGAGCCTGAAAGCCTCCAGTTCAACCTTTATGTGATCAAAATTGAGATTTCTATTTGAGATTGCTCCCGAATACAGTCTAAGGATTTTCCAACTACTTTAAGATTTGGTTTTTACATATGTTTGCTGCAGCACCTACAATCTAGTAAGTATTCCCCACAAATGCAAGAAAAAAAAAGAATTCCTGCTCCTGTAATCCTACCCAAAGCTGGACTAAATATTTAAGAATTGTTTTTCCTCGTAAGGGACAAGTGATTTATCTGATTCAGGAAATGGAAATCAATCTTTACTGCAACACCTGAAATGAAAGTTTTCTTCCACTCTGTGAGAGCAAACTTTTATTTGGCCAACTTAGTATGTTCTATAGAAACTTAGGAAAAAAAAGCAAATCACAAACATTTAAATATTTTTCAATATTTTTCAAAAATATGACAATATTTGCAAGAATTGTATCTTTTAAACATTAAAATGGTAAAAGAATTTCTCTGTAACTAAGGAGAAGAAATCAAATATCATCTTCTGCATTAGATGTGTAAGATCAATCTTACTCCAGGACCACAAGCACAGTAAAGCACATATCTTTGCTTAGGAATTTAATATCTTCAATACATTTTCATCTCTACAATCACTAGAAATCTGACTTTTCTTTGTCACATATTCTCTCTTGAGCCTCATCCTCCATTCTCAGAATAACGACTGTGCTGCAAATTTTGGAAAAAGAATAAACACCTTCCCTCAGCAATTGCCTGTTTTTCTCTAATACTGAGCTTGTTGGCTCTGAATTTCTATACACTGCTTTTCTGAATTGAACTCTGGTCCCTTACAGGCCCTGTCAGTTATATGTTGCTACATATGCTGATGTAGATCTCAATGTGCTCTTCTCTACTCTCATCATGTTTTGGTAACTCCTGTAATCAAGGTAAAAGGTCTTAGTTAATTATTTGCTTCCTTAAAGGGTTTTTGGAAGATCATAGAAAGAAGACAGGTATGTTATTGTTAGCTATAGTGCCACTGTCTCATTCAAAGACCATCAAAACCTCCAAGTTCCTTACTGAGAATTTACATGACACTCTATCCTAATGAGTATAGACCAGGATCATGAGTCCTCAGAGCTCAGAAAAGAAAATCACCTCTTTTTATCTGTGACCTTTTATTGTTGCTGTTTTCCTTGACTACTGAACTCTGGCCTTAAGTGCTCTTGTGCACCAGATTCCAGCCTCCCTTTACTAAAGGGTTATCCCACCAAAGGGGACAAAAGCAACATTACGCCCAGCTTTCAGAACAGCCAAATACATTGGGAATTTCTTCCAACAGAAAATATAAATGCGTTTTTCTAATCCCATTTTCAATTTGCCACATCTGCTTACGAAGGGATTCTTTCTGTTCATCTAGCAGTGACAACAGGCAGCGTCTGTCCCCATTTCACTGCCCAGCTTCTTGACACAGCATAATGGACATTGCCAATGGGGACTTACTCGTGAGTGCCATCTGTGCTGAGGGAAATTGCCTACATCAAGTGGAAGGGACAAAATGCATGTCATGAAGAGAAGAAGAAAAATTTATCTGTTTTGCAAGGCTATCAAGGATTTCAATAAAGGGCGGTAGATGCATTGCCTTTGATTAGCTCATAAACACCCATATTGCCATTTTGAAGAAATGAGGTTCTACTTAGCAGACTCTGCTCTTTCTCATAGAGATGGGAGAAATTTGATGGCTCTTCACCGAAAGCAAGCAATCATTTATATCCCAAGAAATACTATGATAATGAAAAGTGCCATACACAGTGCAGATACTTCCCCCAATTTCTTTTTGGAAGCTTATTAATTATTAGAACTTTCTGAGAGGTTTGTAAATCAGGAGGTAATCTGCTTAAATAATCTATGAATGTGTGATAGTGCTCATTACTTTCAGAGTCTGGAAAAACAAGTACATGGGCAATCCCATTACCACAGCAGCACTCTCTTTTGGCCTCATGAGTGTGTGGGGATCCCCAGTTTGTAAACATGAGACACCATTTCATGTGTTTCCTATTAAATGATAAAAAAGCAGCAGTGATCATTTACCATGGATTCAGCTAAAGGTCTTTATTTTATATAACACCTGTGCCCTTTTAAGCCACTTGTTTGCATTTGTCTTAGGAGATGTGCTAACTTCTAAGAAAAACACACAAAGGCAACAGATGCCTGGAGAAGACCCACAACACAAGAAAAGGCTGAATTCTGCTTAGAAAAAGGGATCAGACAGGCACACCCTTAAAATAAAGAGAAAAAAGCTGCAGCCTGCGCCTGACCCCCTGCCTTCCTGCAGCTCCTCCTGCCTGCAACTCCAACCCCAGCTATCCCCAGGGGAAGGAGCAACTTTACAGGGCTCACTACCCAAATCCAGCTGGGGACATGAGGTGCCTCATATGCAGGTGCACAGAGATGCTGTTCATAGATTCATGAACCAGCTGGAAAGAATATGGTCCAATAATTCCACAGGGAGTTTGGCTGGAGAAGGCCCACAGGGTTCATTCACTTAGGGGACAAAAAAAGAGCAGGGCTGACTTCTGCAACACAAGTATTTACACAGGCAGATCACAAATCCAGTGGTTTTAGCTGCTCAGCCAAGGGGAATGACTTGGTAAGGCCAGAACAAAAAACAACACTTGGGAAGAGCTTAATTTCATTGTCTAAAGGTTTCTCTACTGGGTTTAACCAGCCTTGTCCTCTACTTGTTTAGGCAGCTTTTCTTAGTAACAAAAGGATTTCACACTCCAGCATACATGAGAGATACAATTTTCAGATGCACTGACATGATGCAGCCTTGGCACTGGCCCCGCTTTGCGCAGACTGAATGTAATTAGGTTCTGGTCACTGGTCTGTGGGCAAACACCAGCTTTCAGCCCACTCATTAATTAATCTTTAGCCAGCACAGTGACATCCAAAATTGACACACTTCACACTGGGGAAGGGGGATATTTGGAGATTAGAAAATTATATTTTGTGAGTTTTAGAAAATCTTGTGGTACAACATTGGTTGTCACAAATACCCAGAATGTTGATCCTAAACCAAGGTGCCACAGAAAAGCACAATTCTCCTTTCTGTATGGTACCAACAAGTGTACAGAGAGCAACTCACCCTACTTTTAGGTTTTTCAGACAGTGACAGTCTGTCACTTCCCTCTATCCCTCTCTCTGCTGGATCCACTTCCTGAGCTTTGCTAACTAGTGCATTGAGCCATACATGTGGATATATAAACATATCTTGGATATAAAGACCTTGTGTTTCTTTTAAGAATATCCCTAAAAATAGATGGTTATTGTGCCTAATAAGGAGCACTGTTCTTCACATTTCCTTCCTTGCCTCCATTTTGTGAGTACAGTATAAACAATGATTTTGCCACTGTAAATAATTCAAGTCATTCCACAGGATATCAGTAATGTCAATTAGACGTATTTCTTCCCATCAATGAGAATTTCCTGTTTTCTACCACGCTTTGGGAAAAACACTCAGTCTTGATGCATCAGGAATTGAAAACATACTTTTCTCATCCACAGCATTCAAAGTCCACCTTGTACACTGTGAGCCCAGATTAACAGGCTTGCGCTTCCTAAAGTTTTTATCCTCATTTCAAAGTGTCATCATGCAATTCATGCAGGTCTGGACAACTTATGGTACTTGTTATGAAAGCACCAGAATACAAGTTTATTGGGCCCCTAAGTGACATATGTCCTCACATCACTGGCCCTGAAAAGTATGTAATCCATATTAAATAAAGCCCTGAGCCATTTGCAATAATATTTGCTCAGTTTTAAAAGGTCATTAGAAGGTGAGCAAAGGTTGAGGGAGAACTTTTTGAAATGGATAAGAATAACACAGCGCATACGAAACGTTTCTGGTGGATGATCCATCAGGTCTTTGCAAACATTAATTAAGCCTCACATTTTCCATATGAGATAGGTAAACACTGTCGCTCCCTTGCTCTCGGATCTGTGAAACAAGGCTAATAAAAGATTTGTGACTCATAAGACATCAGAAGAGCCAAGAGCAAAATTAAAAAAGACGTAGTGGCCAGCTCACATTCTAGCAATGTGGATTAATTCAGTCAGTGATGGGATCCTGTGCTCTGCTCATGCAGGGTCAGGTCCCGTTTCCCTTGCCAACTACAGCAGATTCCTGGCTGTATTTGACTTCCACTTTTGCATAACTATAAATAATCTGCTACATCTCATTCTTCCGGAGCCTTGTAATTTCCAATATGACTTCTTTCCTCCTCCTCCTCTACTTCCCTGCTTTGATACTTAACCCCTCAGTTCTGTTCTTTGCAGCATGGTATTACGAGAAACCTCTCTAGAAAGAGAAGCTGTGAACCAAATGATGAACATGTTCAGTGTAGAGTCCACAGCTGTGAGAAATTGAATGTTAACAAAAGCCAGCAGGAAAGTGTTTAAATTCTCCCTTCTGTCCTCAGACCTGAATATCAGCAGGGTGTAAGTGGTTCACGGACATTGTACCTCTCATCTTCACCATGGGATGAATTTCACTTAAACACCACAGTCATATCTCACAGCTTTGGTCTTCATTCCTACCTATTTTCAGTTCTGAGATATATCCAAGAGAAACTACATCTGATAATAAATAATAAAACACATTTGTGCTAACTTTCAAACACAGCTGTGTGCTAGTAGATTCTAAGTGCTCCATTGTGCAGGTGGACTCAGAGATGAATATATAGAACTCAAGATGAACACATAAGCAAAAGAAGAATCAAGTTCATATACTGCAGCTCCAAATTGTCTACAGTGTTGCCTTTATGTATTATATAAAAGAGATAACCAAATTTTTTCTTTCTGTTGGTCAAAGATGTTCAAATCTGTCACTGAAAGCACTTTTGAAATGAATGCCTAAGAAGTTGCTTAGGACAGAATTTTCAACTAAGAAGTGCAGTTTCATAATCAGAATCACTATAAGGGTAATTGCATATCCAATTATTTAATCCGAGGTCCCATTTGCCTAATTTATTGAAAAAAATATATTTATTATTTTTAACTCTTTGAGTCAACAGCCCTGTAGGAAAGATCTCCACTCTGTTCTCTTTCAAACACTAACAAAACAATTGCCAGAAAATTGGTAACTGCCGCGTTTGTCTCTGATGCAAACACGTGTATTTGTCAGCTCTGAAATTAGATTCATTGTGCTGGTAGTTGAAAGAATCAAATTGATGGTGGAAAATGGTGATGAAATAGATATGAATCCTTCTCGTGAGTATCAAGGACCCAATGAGCTCTAGAAGCACCATTGCCTTCTTTTTCACAACCTGATGCATTAAAATTATCAGTATTTGTGTCATTTGTTGAAATATTATATTAATATCTACATTCCAGTATGGAGTTCCTGTTTGATTCTACACAAATTCAGTGTGCACTACTAAGGGCAAAAGAGGGTCAAGTCACCTCTCGACCTGTGCGTGCAAGTCCTGCATCATTAATGAGAAAAAGAAAGGATTACATTTAGGAAGGTGATCCAGCAGAATAATTCTCTCAGGTTGGAACCACACAGTTCTAATGCATCAATATTTCAAATGCATTAGGTTGCCAAAAAAACCAACAGTTTGGCTTAAAATCAAAACCTGTAACGTAACGTATTAAATGCCAATGTTCTTGGAATGCTTCCTGTTTTTATGAATACAATTTGCAGTTCAAGTGCTATCATGTAACCAGGATAAGAAGATATTTAAAAAATAAAGGTATAAAATGCAGCATACCAGACAGATTGTGGCTTAAGAACATAAATAAATGCAGAGTCAAGCCATTGCTCATGAAGTATCATTTCAATAATCTGAATGAATTACCTAGACAAAGAGATGGCTTGTATGTGGTGACAAATATGCTGCTATTTTAAATGCTCACAGGCTCCTTTAAGACTGACAGTGTTGGAAATCCTGAGCTTGACCAGGCCAAACAGCATTCAGTTTATTCAGATATAACATGTTCTGGGATCTGAAGAGGTGTCTTTCGGTACAGCACTGGCCAAGCCTAACTTGCTTTTTCAATTGAATACTCACTGAATATTACATTTTACTCAGGTTCTTCTTGTACTGATGTGACAGTGCATCGCAGCTGCCTATCCCTGTCAGCATCTCATTTCTCCAGACAGTAAGGCCAGACATTCATTTCAACACCCTGAGATAAAATTATAGAAAGCATAACACCCAGAATGCTGGAGACATCCCACGCTTGGGAACAAAGTTGTAGTTTGGACAAAAATGGTGAATTGAAGAGGTGCCACTGGATCTGCTAGTTTGAGTGAGCCTGAGCTAAGTGATTGTTGAATGGGTGTCTCCCTCCCTTTGTGTCCAAGCTTCCCCACTTGGCACAGAATACTTAATTAGCCAGAAAGATTTTCTTGTTCTGTAGTGGAAGATTTAGATTCCTACTTCTGTACCAATGGACACTCAATTATTTATACAAAGTAGAAGAGAGTCAACAGAAGGGACTGTGAATGCCCCTTGCAACATAACGACCTATCGCTTGGAGGCCACGATGCAGAGGAGAGAACTGAGCCTCATAAAAGCAGGACAAAATCATCTCCTTTTCCCTCGATAATAGAGCTCTTTTGCTGATTTGCTTTTTTTTTCTCTGAAACGAGAAGGAAAATTTGACCCAAATTCACAAGCAGTTTCCAGGCAACTGAACTTTGCCAGAACATGTAACGAACCTCTGAGATGCTACTGTGCCGTCCTGCTGTAAAAACTTAATGGACTGCACTTGTAACACGAGACAAAGCAGAGACAGCCAGTGACTTCTGACAGGCAGGGAGGAGAGTGTTCTGCCACCGAGGAAGCACTAAATACTTATCACCAGGATGTACTTTCATCTCCAAAGGATAATGATCCGGATCTTGAAAGTGATGGGAATCCTTCCCCCCCCACCATCTAGATTCTTGTTTCCATTTCTGCTATATGAAATTACTACTAAGAGGTTAACTGTATCCCAGCTCTTTGTTCACTGAAAAAATCCCCTGCTTGAGCTTCTGCTTCCTTCATGCATTGAGAAACTCACCAGGGCAGCTCATTGCAGAATTGGATAGCACTGTAAATAATCTGTACAATTTATTTTGTTTGCTTCACTGTTGTTTTTGTTATTGCTGGTCATCCAGTCCCTAAACTGTATTCTTTGTCTTGAAGAACCATACATCTACAGAAATGCCATAATCAATACTTATCTACTGTGCAACTTTGTACACGGACAAGATATGTTAATGACTAAGGAAACCTATCACACTATTCCAATCATAAATCAAATCAAGTGGGGAAAAGCTAGAGAAATGTATAAGCTGCTCCAAATCAGGCAAAAGAATTATACTTTCTCTCTCAATTTGGGCAATAAATACAAAATATATTGTACAAAAAATAATAATAATAATAACTATTTATATACTGCTTAGAATAAAAACACTCCTAATGATCACATTACACATTAATATAATTTTACACCCATTTTCCTTTCAGTTCTCCTACTGACACTGGTAAAATACATCACTGTTGAAATAAGTACTCTCTAACTCTCTATGTCAGTTTTGCACTTTCATTGCCCCCTGTCATTCAGCATAGAGAACACAGGAGAGGAGGAGATCTCCTTTCTTCAGTTAAATATATGGCTATTTATTTCTTCTGCAGCCAGTATTTTCTTTATGGTCTCTCAGATAAAGATGTGGGAAACAGTTTGTGTCCAGATTTGCAAGGCAAAACAAAACACAGTGTGACTACTGTCGAGTATTACATTCTTCTGTATGTCACAGTGAGTGAACTTAATTACGGTTCATTAACCACGAATCCAGTTTCTCTTTCATGTACCCAACAGTGTGGTATCAAGTCATGTCTCATAACTTCAGCATGATGTTCTTATATCAATGTGGACTTTTTTTCGTATCAGGATACCCTATAGTCCTTGCATTTTTCATGATATTTAAAGTGGAAACATGGCACATTATAATTAATGATTTCAGAAGCTAGTTTTGAAGAGAAATAAATTGGAATTATCAAATCTCTTCCCTGAGGACAATCTGATTAAGTGCTTCAAAAAGTTCCTGTAAGGTATCTTTTGCAGAAAATGTCCCTGCTGTGTCTGCCCTCTGGTTATTAGTTTCACCTGTAAACAGTTCACTGCCACTGCTGACTCCACTAAACATCTCCTTTGTACTCCAATCTGCATTTTATGTGAACTCTGGAGCTATTAGACACTAATATCAACAGCATTGCACAGTCTAGGAACATTTATTGCTCCCCTGCTTAGTTTAATGTTTCTGCCTTAGTACCGTAATATTATTAATAGTCACAAAGTACAATAAAAGAAAATTAAGTGTTTACTTTGTTTAGGCTTTCGCCACTTTACCTACAGCCTTTTTCCATTACATTTGCACATAAATGAGCATACACTACATTTTTTAGTGCATCTAAAAATCAGGGTTTAACTGCCCTAATCATATTGTTCTATTTTCTGTCATATTTTGGGCCACTCTATTTGTTATTGCAAGTGCAAGAATATTACGGTAAATTTGTATCTGTATCTTATAGAAATGCATAGCATGTTTTTGGTAGCTATTTGCCTTGTTGATAGACTTCATTTGCGTACTTTTCCTTCTTTTAAAACAAATATTTTGAAAAAAATATTTTGTCTTTGGTAGAGGCATGACATAGTCTACAGAACATGCTCACATCACATGCATTCCAAAATAGCCTATTTGCTGCTTGTGGCGCTGCTTTATTGTTCCCCTCAGTTTCATAGTTATAAAACCAAAATTGAGGCTTTAATGCTTATTAAGATCTGCATTGATTCAGACATATTTCAAACTGATGTGCATGTGATCTGGAGACAGTCGCCTTCAAATAGACAATGAAATTCTGAAGTGTCCACTTTCCTAAGGAACATTGGCCTCCACAGACAATGTGCTGATAAAAAATGATCCAAGTCATATCTGGCCACAAGAATATAAACCAAAGTGCTTCCCATGAATATACACAATTATGCATGAGAATAGCATTAACCGCATTCTTTCCGAAGACCAGCTCCAGTACATATTCCTGTTAAAGAAACTAGAGGGTGGATAAAATTAAAGATTACATGGTTAATGAGTATGTAAAACTGCAGCTGCAAAAGGCCTCTTTCTGTATGGTGCAGGCTTTGTGCAGCGCCATGGTGGGCACAGCCCAGGCTGCTCCTCTCCCACTGTGTGGCAGAGGCTGCCAGTGACTGAACAATCAGTCTGAGACGTACCAGTGGAGAAGTGGGATATAAAAAAACACTCTCTGTGGCCCACATACCAAGGGTTAAAATTTAACCAGGCCCATAATTTTTTTAATACAGAGATGTTGGTTATTTTCCCTGTCTACATTATTTAGCCGTGCAAGTGTTCTCTCCAGTTCCGCAGAACTTGAACAACCTTGTGCAATGGCAGCATGAATTGCCCAAACCACAGGCAATTTTGGTTGTGAAAGTGCAGGTCCAGGAAAGCCTGAAGGGGCCAGGTTTCCCAAATGGTCCTTGGAGGGGCCTTCTGCCAGCCTGGCACGAGTATCTGGTATTATTGCACTCCCCATCTCAGATTCAATTCCCTGCAGTTAAAGCTTAACACTTCTAAGCGGCTTAATGAAAGACAGTAGGTGGATTATATTTTTTCTGTCTCTAATTTTTCCAGTATTCAGGACTTAGAGTATATGCCAGGAGTCCTGACACCATAGGAAAAGTACTAGATTCTCTATTCTTCCACTATGAATCTAGATTAATAGCTCCAAATTCCTGCTCCCAGCAGAGTGAAAGGAGATGCTTTGAAATGTACGTATTTGTTGGGCTATATTCATTGCTACACATAACTAACTATAAAGTAATTAGTATTATCTCAATACATCTAAACAGGCAAGCAAGGGAAGACAGAACCATATATTATAGTGACAAAGGGAAGCAGCATTTTCTTATCATAAAAATGCAAGTTATCTTGTTTTCTTGTACATTCGTGTAATTAATCACTGTATTTAGCATTCATAGATAATAACACCCAGTATCTGCTTTGATGAGATACAAACAAGCATATTACGAATCACTTCACATACAGACCATCCTAATTGCTAAAATTACTGTCTTCATGTCTGTTGCTCCTGTAACAGCAGTTAACTCAATGAAATGCCTCAAACACCCACATCTTTGGCAACCATTTTAGCTGATGAACTAATATGGGGTTTGTCATTCTTGTTATGAAGCCTTCATTTACAAGTGCAACAAGCCAGAGAAGTCCAGGGATGATCATGGGATGATGCAGGGCATAAACATGAGCATAATCAGACTACCTATAGTGGATGACTGAGGGAGTGAAAAGCACTGTCAAAATTCACCAATTCACTAATCCCACCTAAAGAGACCACTTAACTGAATGAAAAACAAAGTGAAATTTTACCTTTAACTGAGTAATAAAATAAAATTAAACAATAACTCTTATCAGTTAATTGAGATTGTCTTGAATGATATAAGTACGACTGAGTAACCTTCAGGGCTTTCCATTAACCAGGTTCATCAATTCTAATCATCTGGCATTCAACCACTCCGATGGCCATGCCAATGTAATTGCAAGTTACCAATTCTGCTGACAGAGTTTTCAGGTTACAAGCACAGTTATCAATGCAGGATAAGTAATCTTGTACCACACCAATTTCACAGATACTTTCTTATCTGGTTAATGCTTAACTGGTGGCAGATTTTATTAATGAAATCAATCTTCAAATGTGTACTCAGTCATTATTTTTGGTCCAGAACCGGAACCAGCCACCAGTTCTAATTCCCACATGATATTTAACCACAATTAATAAACACAGTTGGAGTCATGGTAGAGTTAATCTTCATCTTTAATCGAAACAATTAAAGTTTTAATCTTCTAAGGGTAATTTGTTTGACCCCATCTTACCAAATACATTCTCAAACATTCTGCTCTATGGATTGTGACTGAGGGCAGGAGGAGAGTCAGGGTGTAAGAAACCAATTCAGCAGCTGTTTTGGAGTGTTTTTCATATTGCACTAATATCCAAATGCAGAGTATTAAGACTACTCATCAGTACAAGATGACTTTCCAGTTAAATAATATACTTGCTGCCTACAAAATATGCATAACTTCATTTAAACTGCATATAATACTATCTATTAGAGTAACTGAAAAGCATTTTACAAGCTAATGTGCAGTTGCAGACATCCAAGCAACAGCCAGACATTACACACTAAAAGTTTCATTGTCTACAATCAGGCTGATCACAAGAGTACAATTATCTTCTAGTTCAAATGTGTTTTTTCTCCTCCAGAACTGGTCCAGGATATTGAGGAATAAGTTTTCAAGAAGAGATATCCTCTTTCTTCCTTACATTCAGCATATTTTTTTTTAACAGATCAAGAAGGAAATAATCAAAGAAAATCTTATACCATATGATAAAAACACCTTACATCAATGTAACTTGTGACAAAACACTGTCTGAGTTTCAAGGAGCAGAAAAGTAAAGGACAGACACCCTGGGTGAGATCAAAGGCTCTGAAAGTGGCCAGCAGAAGTTGGCAAAGGGAAAATGTTAAGAAGATGGCAGGCATATCTTCATATCTTCATAGGACACTTTCAGACAGTTCTAGTCTCAATTTCTTCTCTAATAATTCCTAAATTCAATTTTCTTTCTTGACTGCTACTGAACATTGAGCTGACATTTTCATTAAACTATCTATAGTAACCATAATGCCTCATCCATGAACAGTAGCACTTAGTTCTGATCTGAATATATTGAACATATTGAACACTTATCTAATCAGCAGTCCTACAGCAATTATATTTTTTAAAAATTAAAATACAGTTGTGGAATATGACTGAGCAATAAATACCTCCAATGATCTCTTTGTTGCTTTCAGAATTCAAAACCAAAAAGAAAGGGATGTTCTAAGAATTTTGAGCATTTCACTTTGGTTTCTGAGGTTGTTGGCTTTTTCCCATGAAAATCACAGAGTAGGCATTAGAATTATTAACTCATAAGTAATCCCTTGCTTTTCGTATGTCATAAATAGTTATAAGATAACCCAAAGAAATGTTTTTAAAAAAATAATTAAGACATGACTTGTTAAATATTGTTGCTTATGAGCCATTGAGAGTTTCAGATCGTTGTCTCCCTGCTCTGCTTGAAGAATTTCTTTTGAGAGAACTGTCAGATTGTGCCCATATTGAAAGAAAGAATAATAATACTAGTTTACTTATATTTAAGCTAAGCAAACTTACACTGAAAATTTATATCAGCACTTGAATGAATCAATAGGAGTAAACATACAGCTAAAAACAGGCAAGAGTTTGGGTTTGGATTTTTTTTTTTTTTAGAAATAAATTATTGTAGTAACTACATAGGCATCTGCCTATACTATCTTGGAGCTGTATCAGCTCAGATCTTAGCTTACAAGAAATTACTTTGTGTATTCTTCGACCTAGTGCCAATCGTGTTCAGAATATTATCTGTACAACTATGCTGGAGTCAGTAAAGCCTTGAACTTGCAGGCTTTTGCACACTCTTTTTTATATACTGCAAATAGGCTGCTGATGCCCATGAGAAAAGGCACAAGGAATAAAAAGTGAAATATAGAAAAGAGTTTGTAGGAGGAAGGCCTAGAGAAACTGTTTTCAACACATAGATTTTTGATATTCACTATAAATGTACATTCCCACATGCATTTCAAGAACATTTGATGCTTTGTAAATCATATTGCTCAGAAATAAAGTCTAAAAGCTAGACTGCCTTAGCAGGAGTTCATAATACAGCTGCATCCCTTTATTAGGTAGATGCAACAGCCCTCACACACAGTGTATGGTTTTAAGGCACACACTCACACAAGGGTATATGAAAGAGTCCTCTCTATTCAGTCTGAGCAGTGGGACAAGATTTGGCACCAGAGAAGTGAGTGAGAGATTCAGAGAGCTACCTGAGGAACTGTATGGCAAATTCAAGAATGCTCTCAAAACACAGACTCACTTTTTTCCGCACGACCACCTAGTTGACGGACATACAGTAAAAAACCCCTAGAGAGTCATATCATTTCCTTGATGCTTCATCCTTTTCAGTTGGGCTGTCAGAAAATGCATAGTAGCAATGCACTGAATTTGTCAGCACTGGAAATGAAATCAGAAGAATTAGAGAGCAATATTGGTTAAAATTATCTCAATTCTTAGAACCATTTCTTCCCACAATTCATATTTAATGACAAATTCTACAAGCTATTAAATTCTCACTCGGCTTAGCAGGCACTCACCCTCTTGAAGTGCCTGGGAATTGTTTTTGAAAGAGGGTTCAACAACAATGTCAACTTTTGGCCCAAAGTCATCTGGAAACAAGCCACAACCTAGACATAGATGGCCCTTAGGATATGCTTCCAAGGGCCTTGACAAACCTAAAATTAAATTTTAATTATGTCTGTTCAGCTTGATTTATAATAATTGTCAATATCTGTGGTTTGAAATAACACATTTTACAACATGATCAGTTAGAGAAAATATTTTCCTAATGACTAAAGGGAGGAAGAGTCTGCAGTGAGTCCAAGAATTATATTATCAATCTTATTTATTATTTTTTTAAACCATAACACAATAACATTTAGGAGACATTGATTTGAAATTAGGGTGAAAGGCTGAAGAGTACTATGTTTTCCTGGTTTTGCAGCAGTCAGATTTAGAGGTCTATTTATGCAGACATGAGACCAGCTAAAGTCTCAGGAGTTCACAGAGATAATTAAAGGCATTTGAAATGCTCACAAATTTTAAAGAGTCCTTAGAACCATAAAAATTTTACTGGCCAATTATTTTTCTCAATAATTATGTTGTGCTAAGAGTTGATAATTTATTCATTTGGATAAAGATTCTTGTGATGTTCTTTACAACAAGTAAGCCCACAACCATTTTGTACCACGACAAGTCCCATTAAAATATTCAGCTTTTCTTTCCTGCACAGGAAAGGTCACTTGTAAAACAGGGCTTTCAAGCTTATCAGCTTCTGGGCAATAGTTCTGAAATCAACTGCCATGACTTAAAAGATACCAGGCAGAAAACAAACAAACTCTCTTTCTCAACTGATGTCAGTGTTTCTTGCCTTCAAGCAATGGCCACTGGCAGAACCACAGGCTCAAGCTGTGATTGTTCCAGGAATTTGCTAGATCAATATTTCAAGTTGCTCAGAAATCATCTGCTTTTCTGTTTTGAATCTATTTACAAAGAAATTATTGAATATGGTTTTAAACAAGAGGAGTAAAAGGGTAGATTAAAAGAGCAACTCAATTCATTTGAAATAAGAACTGCTAAGCTAGAGTGAAAAATAGTTCCCAAAAATATCAGCAAAGGAGCGTTTATAGGTCATAAACCACAGAAATATTGCAGCTACTGTCCCTGTGCTGAGTAAATGGCTCACCAGAAACAAATCCCATCACTTGAAACTATTGTATTGGCAGGTTAGTATAATGGATGTTGCACATATCTTCAATTACTTTTTTCCCCCTTATAATATACATTTTTGGTTTGATTTTGTGGCAACTTTACTCTAAAATTGTGTCTGCCATGGGCCTGTGTATTCCCAGCCATTGCTTGAGTCATTCTTACCAGCAGTCACTTCAGCCAATTTTGTTTTCTTTTTAAACCTGCCTTCCTATAACAACTTTTTCCTAATAAGCTTTTGTTTTTCATAACACCAACTGAATGAAACATTTTCCTTCATGTCACTAATCTTGCCTAATTTAGAATATTCATCCACTTGGGCTATAAATAAAATTACTGTTGCCTTTCTTTTAACTAACTAATGTGGGTAAAATTTACCAACACTGAACCCTGCGTACAATGCAAAAAAAAGGATTTCCCTGCTTTTCTACTCCTCAAACACACAATTCCTAAACCAACAGGTTTCCTCACACAAGTTCGTTGCTTGTTTACAGACACAAGTCTAGAAACTCCAGTTATCATCTGGAAGTCTCTGTATTAAACCCATTGATTATCTCACACCCTGCCCTAAAGCAAAATTTCTCCTTTAAGATTTACAGCACATTATTCTATAACAATATTTTTCCTCTCCTCTCACCCAGGCAGCAGTAACATGAGAAGGTGATGAAAACCTCGGTGGGAGTTCACTGAAAGCCACAGGAGAGTGAAGTCTGTGGCTCGGCTCAGCTCGGCTCAGCTCCAGACTTCTCAGGGAAGTCTGATTCTCCACCTCTGAAAGTTATACAGCTTTATAATTGTTTTTGACAGCCTCTTCTCAAGTCAGAACATCAATTACTGTCCATGTACATGTAACACCGGCTGCACAGAGGTCACAAGTAATTCTGCATAGAACCTGTCATTCCACATAACAGGAAGGAATTACGCCCAAGATCACCTAATTTGAGCACAAACTCTTCTATAGCCTCACAAACCTGGTTTCTAGGCTGTACCCCAAATCCATGTTTAGGAGGCTGAGTGAGCAAGACTTAACCAGCAATTGCAAGAAACCAGTGTTGCTCCAGAGGAAGAAATCTTTAATAACACAAGTATTAAAATATTATTGAATAGTAAAGTTTCATTAGGCATTTTGGGAAAGAGAATCAGTGGGGCTTTAGAGAACTGTAGGCAGGGGAAGACACACAGTTTGTGTTCCCCATGACCTTAAGACAGGAAAGGAAATCAGGGTCTTACCCCTGAATAAATTTGCTTTTTTTCAGTCACCTAGAGGAAAGGCCTCTTCATCGCCTCTTCCAGAAGGGACAGATCCCATCCCCCCCAGAGTTGTGCCTTGGTGCAGTGCTGGGGTGTGGGAGGAAAAGGAAAAGAACAATCTTTCTTTGGTGAAGCAGGCACACAGCCAGTATCCCTCAGTTTTTGGGGCAAGATCAGCTGTGCAGGTTTGGATTACCACGTCTGAAAAACCTGGCAATATAGAAAATACCCTGGGAGTAGTAACACCTAATAATTTTTTTTTAACCATTTGATTTTGCATATTTCTAGAGCTGCGATAATACCATGAAACCTGCATATCACCCATTATTACAGGGAAGATTTGTGATAATTATCTTTTAAGTAGGAGGTTGCTACAGAATTTTATCTTTAACTGTATGTTCTCACAGTCCAAGGTTCATTAAATCAACAGTCAGTTTATTCCTTTGTAAAAAGGATACTCCAGAAGCTACTATTTGAATACAAATTACATTTTATAAGAAGCAAATCCCACAGGAAAAAGAGCAACTAGCAGATAGCCTGCATTCATTTGATAAAATTGTGAAATAATAGGCTTGATTGAAATGAAATCTAAGAGATAAAAATTTGTTTGGAAAACAAATTTTACCTTCTTACAGCTGTTATCAACACCAAAAACACAGTTATACCATACAGAGTTCAAATCTTAACTGCTTGACATGTTCCAAAGGTGGTGTCATAATAGAGCAATGGTCTCAGGATCTGTATCCAGAGTTGAGAACTAATTATAAAAAAACTAAGTGTTTCTTGACTGCAAGTTAATGTGATTTTTTTTTTAACTACAAGTTAAAAGCATCTTTCCAATAAATCATTACTCCTCTTCCATGAGTAATAACAAGCTTTTTCTGAAATAATTTACTAGTGAAGTAGTAGGAGGTAGTTTTGCTGCATTCTGTATTACTTCTTTCCATTCAGTACCAGAAAAGAAAAAAATGCTAAAACTTGCACCAGATACAGAAAAGAGCACAGCACATATGCCTTCTTTAGGGGCATGGGAAGGAAATTCAGTGAAGAACCTCGCCCAAAACTAGGAGTGACATCCCCTGACATGGTTTGATGCTGAAACACTGAATTTTTCAATAGAATGGGGCGAAAAAATAACGTTTAAAACCAATTGATTCTAAAAGATAATAATTACTTGGGATCATTTGAATTAGAAAGGTGAGCTGTGTCTTCTGGAAGTCAATGTGATCTGTGCTGTGCTGACACTGTATTTATTAACACAGAGCCTAAATGCCATAGAAACTGAGGTTCCAGGGACAGCTTCACCCAAACATGCAGCATCTTTGCTCCATACATTTCCTTTTCCTCAAGGCAATAACCTACTATGGGATACTTAATTACAGAAAAGAAACCGAAGAGTTCTTATAAACACCACTGGAAAGTAATGTAAGGACTTCTGTGGGGCTTTGGGGGGACTGAATTAATCAAAGGACAAGCCAACATCATGACTCCTGCCTTGAGCCTGTGAATCACTCACACAAGGTCTTAGCACAGAGAGAGGCAGCTGCCATTGCAACAGCATGGACATAACACACACATGCACAAACAAGGCTTCTCTTGGCCTTGAAGTATCTAGTCCAGATTTAAACTCCCAGGCTATTGGCCTGGCATCCGGCTGTCAGTTGTTCAACCTCAGATGGCAGCCTACATTTTTCTGCTAACTGTGCCTTCTGTGCCCAAGCAAAGGATGTTGTGTCTTTACAGGTGTTACAAATTACTGGATGCAAAAGGACCTTCAGGGAGGTAGGCAATCATAAAGAAGAAAAAAAATAAATTAGATTGGTTTAAGTTTGACTCAAAATTCATCTCTCTCAATTAGATTTTTTGCTGTTTTCAACAGTTTTACATGCTCTAAATGCATTAAATGCAATTGCAGACATTTTCAGCACAAATAGGAAGTGACCTAAGTAATGTTAAATTAGTTTTTAAAAGTCTGTTAAAATAATTGCACAGATCAAGGTAAGCACATGACTCTGCACTCCCTTCAAAGGCCACAGTAAGAAGAACTTTTCATTATTCTTATGTGTGCTTTGCTCCCATCTCTCACACAGCTACATTGATAAGTTCCTCAGGTGTCTGGAGCAAACAACATAACTGACAGAGAAAAGCATACAGGTAACAGGATATCTGAGTCCCTGGCATGCCCTCCACTTGTGAGACAAATTCCATTTCAGAAAACAGGATTACTTAATGCCAAAATGGTTTTTCTAAGTCCCAAAAGCTCTGGACTCGCTGTTCTAGCCAGCACAAACACAAAAGGTGGCACATCCGGACAGAGATAAGGGACTGTACCTAGAACAGGAGTGACAGTTGAAGCTACTCAGTCTCAAAGACACCAAGATTTCCCTTGGTTTCCCTCTCTCTCATCATATATCTCTTCCATTCTTGCAGCTGAAACTGGAAAACCCATAGGGATTTGAGGAACCCAGCACGCACACAGATGCATCCCCACAGTCTTGGGATACCATCCCAACAAGAGCACAAAGATTGTAAAACACAAGGCAATTTTCCATTCTGTCATTTCTAAGACCTTTTACTACATACTGTAACACACAGTGCATGAGGGGCACCAGAAATGACACTGATGTGTATTTTCCTCAGCATGTGGAGAATCACACTTCCAACACACACAGGAACAGATCCGTAGAGTAGCTCCAAACACACTTTTATTTGATTTTCATTTTACCCTTAGATATTCAATATTGTAGCATTACCAGCCTAACACACAAGCTTTTTGAGCAATGGTATCTCTTCAAAGGCTTTTGTGTCAAAACTACTACCTCTGCCAATAAAATTAAGTCCTTTGCCACTTTCATGGAGACCTTGTATGTATACAAGACCTTCAACCAAAATATATGCCTCTTCTTTTGAGGAGTGATTTCTTCTTTTGTCAACAGAACATGCACTGACTGATGAACAGAGGATAATCTAAAAAATTCAACTCCAACTTTCAGTTTTCCTAACTTGTACGAACACTACAGTCATGTCTCAATTAATATCAGTTGACTATAAATGGTTTTGATTACCTAGAGGGCAAAAAAAATAGAAACAATAGAAAGAATATAGCATTTCAAAAGAAATATTATAGCCATTAGTTTAACAAACACATTGGACCTAACTCAGAATCAAATTCTGCCCTCAAAAAATGTGTCATTTATAATTTATAATTGTATGTGTGTACATACAGAAAGTGAAGGAGACAGAATATGAGAGGAGAGTCTACCCTCTGAATTTTATAAAGAAATGCCTGCCTCAGGTGTCTGAATATTGTGGCAATCTATTATATTGTTATCTTTACTTAACAGGACTTGGAGTGTATGGCAAATGGAGTTCATCCACAAAATGAATTAATTATTTTAGAGACAGTTTGGTTTATTTTTGCACTGACTTTAATTTTAATTCAGAATGCTTCTACCAGCTCTAGCTGTCAACATTGTTTAAATGAAACAGGCAAGAAGGAGATGGGGAACAATTTTAGCATACTTTATATGTTAAAAAATGTATAACTTCAAAATAGCTAATAGAAATTTGGCACAATATTCATACATTGCAATTTCATTCGAATATGATTCACAAATCCTTGTGGGTTAAGTATAACTATTTTTGGGATATGGAGAGTCTAGCTAGAAAGTCAGTATGAAGGTAAGTCCCTAGCTTTTGTTTCTGTGCTCACCCACTCGTGCCCTATAGCTCCTCTTTGAAGAAATCTCCCATTTCAGCACATGTTCACAACATTTATGCCACTTCTCCTAGGAAAAGGTAATTTTCCTGTGATCTGTCAACGGCACAACCTAAGATATCTCACAGTGGATGTAAATACTGCAAATGGAGCTTGGCAAGATGTGTCTCAGCACACATTTCAGAATTTTCCTATGCTTAACTGGGAAATGCCAGAGACCTTTTAAATAAAAACGTGTTACATTTCAGCAAGAAAATTCCTAGGTTTTTATCTGATATTTTATATCTTAATAGAGAGCTAGAGAATTATATTTTCTTATTCTACTGGATACAAAACAAAGTGATAAAGATATTGATCTTAGATTCATCATGTGGTCTGCACTGGATGGGACAGCCCTCAGAAGGAGTTTCCCAGGTGTTCTTAGGAACACTTTTCTGTCTTGAAAAATTCAAGCTAAAAATGAAACTGTGGATTTCCCCTGTCTTCCCTTCTTGAGTTTTGACCCTAAAGTGAAGGACATGATACAACAAGTTGACATGTTTCAAACATCCCACTTTTCTTCTTCCTTTTTCCACCTTTCTTTCATTCATACCAGATCTCCTTGGTCTTTGATAGATCGGTTTGAAAATTCCACTGGGACTCAAAAAGCAAAAGCAAAGCAATACATGGCAAACATAAAACAAATAGCTCTAAAAATGGCTGGAGGATCAGGACAGTGCTGATAAAGTGGTGAATCAAAAGGCACATATTCTTTGAGGTTTCTTTGTGACAGTCCTGCATTGAAGGCATGAGAAAACTCAGATGAGTCATACTTCGTTATAACATTTATGATAAAGCAATGCTATTAATGCAAGCAGACAAGACAAGTCACAATCTGATGCATTACTCCAGAGAGAACAGGAACAGATAGATTTTCTACAAACCAGCTTAACACAAAATAAATATTAAAAGTGTCTTTGTTCTTTGAAATAGCCCTCTCATTGACCCACTATTCATACTTTTTTTTTTAGAAAATCCTGGTTTAAAATTAATATTTTGAGTACAGCATATCCTTCCGGCCTAAAGGTCAAAGGAATTTTAAAGCAGCATCATTTCTATAAAAAGTACAGCACCTCTTCCCTCCATCCCAAATGTCAGTGAAAGAGGAGCTCAAGGCAATTGGCTGCTGGATCAGATGGTGAAACAATTCTGCCTAAGTTCTTCCCTAGACTTTCCTGCTTCCCTTCACACAAATTCTCTTGCTACTTTTCATAGGCTGCTTCCAGCTACTCTTCACACAGTCCTTCCACTAGGGATGATGAAAGTTTGTCCATATGTCAAACTACTGGTAGTAACTTCTACCCATAAAATAGAAGTGACATTCCATGATGATAACTTGTCCTCCAGAGCACTCTCAAAGAATTGCAAAGCACTTCAGGGAAAGTATAAACTACCAGCTTGAAGACGAAACTGAGACACAGCACTGGCCACACTAAAAGGACATTACTGGAAGTAGATACTAATTACTGGTTTCTCTTTTTCACTTCCATTTTGCCCATCATCTTTGAAAAGTTATGCTACATCTTGTTTTCCCTGTTTGTTGTCTTATAAAGAATAATAAAATCCTGCAAATCTCTTTTCCCTCTGGGAATAGCACTAGGGATATTGTGGCTTCATAGCATTATAGACCTGAATAATGAAGACAGGTAATGCCAGGGCATGACACCAAAATCCAGTTTCTGATCCTTAACCCTCTAGAACTGCTGAAGTACTAGATTTCATGGGTAGCAGGACCATCATTATCTTCAAGCCTGACCTCATGAATAATGAGGGCCACAGAATTTTATTCAGTAATTCAGCCAGTGGAGTGAACTGATAAGAGATGCTTGATTCTTCCTGCTGAAGCTACTGTTGAGACTACTGAGGTAAAGTTAAAAGGAGAGTAAGGTTATCTGCTGGCTGCTCCATTCCAGACAGCAAAAGCTAGGTTAACTCTGTGCTGTT
>NW_020884877.1:27862254-28003529 GCF_003945725.1 Corapipo altera
CATACATCAGCTCTTCCAGGCTGTATCTACAAGCATAGAGCCATTGCCCTAAAGCCCTCAGCTATACAGCAGTCACGGAGCCTTCACCAAGGAGACGAGTCAATCCTCTTCACCATCACCCTTCTAATACACACTTTTCTATGCTCTATTTTATATATGTTTGCACAAACATATGCTGTGAGCTCAAAAAGTCCGTTACCAATTCACAGATGGCCACAATCATATAAGCAGCTTTGATAGAGCTACAAGGTCTGACTAGAGATGTTAGAAATCTCTAATATGACTTGAAATATTTGTTTGCTAATGTGAAATCTGGGTTACCCTTGTGCAGAGACAAAAACCAGCTGCCCTACCAATTCAGCTCTGTATTCTGAATTACTCTTGTTCCTGGCAGTGTTTGGGAATTTGGGACTGATAGAATATGCAGGAAAGTTGCCTGAAAGTTGCATTTGAATTTAATGTCGTTTTCAGGTCTAAGAGAAAATGCAGCTCCAAGGGGAGTGTTTATAAAACATAGAGTTCTGAGGCTAGACCCAACAACTGTCTGTTTTCCAGGGTAGTACACTTGGCCTGTTTGTCAAGAACAAAAAGCAAATGGTGCTTTGTTCACAGTTACAGAAAGAGAAAAATATTCTGATATTGCTGCATTGCTAGGGATGCAGCCCACACTGCCTTTCCCTACTGCTGTTTTCCAGTTCTGTATGGTCTAGAAACATCAGTAGGGAAGGGAAAGAAAATGGAGGAAAATGGTCCAAAAATAAGTTTGGCAAGGCTTTTGCATCTCAAATACTAGAAAAAACATCATAGTATAAAACCAATATATAAGCCTTGCTTCTAAGATTACTTTTATCCTTATTCATAGGGAATATATTTATCCTTATTTTGTAGGGATAAAACAATGACGCATGAGCAAAATGAAAAACAAGAAAACACTAATAGTATCAAATTTACAGCAAGAAAATCACAGCAAAAACTGCATCATTATCTCCTTCCTTCAACCAAGTACATAGACAGAAATGCCTGTGCTAAAAAATCCAGAACACAGGCCAATTTATCATATGAGAAGATTCACCACGAGCTGCAAGTTTTCTGCATTTTAAGCAAATTAACAGTAGCCCACTGCAACAGATGCTACCCCTAATACAAGACCTCTCTTGCAGAGCTTTCCTAATTCCCACTTGGGGCTTTCATCTGAATCACTTCACTGTGGCCAGGCTGGGGGGGACATTTTCTGGCTACAGGACAGGCAGGGGAGTCCATTCCCCAAACACCCTGTGTGTCCCAGAGCTGCAGCAAGGACATCCACAAGAAGAAAAGGCCCTTCCACAGCTCTGACCTCTCCTCTTCTGCCAGGGCAGCAAAATCCTCCAAAACCTGTACCTGGACCAAGGCAACCCACAACCACCATACTCCTGCAGTAGCCCATGATGATAGTGGTTGTTCCTTTGCCAATCCTACTGTTTCCAGTGATTCCTGTGAAAACCTAATTTAATTTCTTTTCAGAGAGGCCTTGATGATAACTGGTCTCCTTATTTTACCAAGTCATACATTCCACCATATCAAATGGCTTGTACCCATAGGCTTGTACTCATAGGCTTGTACTCATCCGTAAAATTGTAACTTCATGATATTTAAAATACTGCAGTTACTTCCTTCATTATGTGTGTGGAAGCGCTGCAGCTTGACAAAGGTGGCTTCCCCCTCTCCCTGCTGGGCTGTGCTGGATGCATTCTGTGTGTGCCCATTTGGCAGCAATTGGTTTGGGTCAGTGCTTTATTAGCCATTTGTCTGCTGTTTGAAAGGCCCCACACAGATGCTGGATGCTTTGTTTTCTTTCCCTGATTGCTTTCACACGTGAAGCTGTAAGCACATGTCCATTGACCAAATGAAACTGTTACACACCTAAAATCCTATTGAGCCTACCAGGTGAGGAGCCCATGTAATTGTCTGCTTTGGTCAGTGGGTCTCATGCCAACCTGTTGTCTCTGTGGCTTCCTCCACTTGCAAAACAGTTCAAGAGTTAAAAAACTCCAGTCCCATCCCACTTGTGCACCTTAGAACAAAGCTCACCCTCCAAATAACCCCCACTTAACTTATATTTTGTATACTTTAAAGAAAACAGGTGCAATTTGCAATATGTCTTCTCAAACTGCAGTGGAATTACTGGCAAGTAAACATCTGTACTGGATGGATTTAGACACAATTTTAATCATTTTGTCCTCCCCTGGCTCCTATTGATAACATGGCAAAAGTTTTCCTTGAGCTCATCAATTCTGGTTTAATTATAGGCATGCTGAATCCAAAGACTAATTTCCATCAAGGATTCCATAATTTCAGCTGTAAAACATTGATATGTAAAATGAATACACTAAATAAATTAGAAATAAAAAATCCAAATTTTAAGTTATGCTCATTTACTTATTTATTTTATCATTACAGATAATGCAATGTACATGTTACATGCAATTCTCAAAAACTCAGGTTTAAAATACAAGTGTTTAGAGAAAAATGAGTGCAATTTCTCTTTCTGCAGTTGCATCTTCTGCAAAGCTGAAGGTACAGTTTTTGCAGCAAGGACAATCATTATCTCTGAACAAACAGAATTCATTCAGTGACAGATTTATTGCTTGTTTATCTCAGAAATACTTTCTACAGTGGGCATCATAGAAAACCGCAAGAAAGTAAAATATTAAAGGTGTTTTGAATTGCATAATATGGAATTCTACAGCTGGAATGGTGTTTGATAAAACAATGTTCTCAACACACATACCCACATCCAAGAACAACGCTTGGGTGAATGAGAAGAGATGCTTGGGTTCACCAGAAAAAGCTGGATTTTATTTGTTTTCTGTCAATATTTTCAGTTGACTAAAGCAAGGCTTGAATCTTCCTGACATCATAATTTCATTGTATCCCACGATCTGCACTGAACTGAATAACTCTACTTGCTTGAACTGTCAGTGTTATTGCTTTAAAAGCTTAGGAGTGAGGAAGCAAGGAGTGAACTGTAAATTTGACAATACTATAAGATACAGAAAACATTTAAAAACATCCCTCAAAATGCTTTTTCAAAATGGCAGGATTAGGAACAAAGGTCACATTTTTGACATTATTTACAGTCAAATTGCTCAGATTACTTACAGAAAAAGCAGCCATGAGATTTATTATACCCACAACCACCCGTCATTACAATATATTCTGTGATGAAAAGATAAGACCAGCTCCAGTGAGGAGAATGACTGAGATAAGAAACATTGGATACTATGTATAGCAGTATTTCAACCTGCAAATTCCCCAAACATAAAGAGTTAATAGTCGATCTAAGGTCTCTCCCTAAATATTGTATTCTCCTCCCCACAGCTGGAGAGGAACTTCAGCTTGAGGGAGCACTAAATCAGGGAAGAGACAACACAAACTTTAAATGAACAAGAGATTTCAAGAGGTCTTAGAGAAGTTAATTCTATTTCCCACTAGAAAATGAAGTTTCTTACCTGACTGGAATATGAAAAAGCAAACCGTGAATGCTGTATCCTTGTACTTTAACTGAGTATAATTCACCTTATGATTCTCTAACATTTCTTAAAATTGATTTCAATGGGTGCCTAAGCAGCACTGCTCCATGAGCTCTTGACACATATCAAGAAAGCACATTAATGCAATGCTGCAGTGACCACTGTAATGTCCAGGCTTTTGGCTCATATTTAAACATACTTTCCCTGTCCTGGATCCTTCCATACTTCTCCCTTCCATCAAGGTTGAGCATCAGTTAATGAACATTGTATATCCATTTCCTAGACAATCACCTGCACTTAGAAGTTACATAAGAGCACATCCTCTCTCCCAAAACTTTGCAGTTTTGAAAAGCTGAACTTCCATGGCAGCAAATCACCCCCAAGAAACCCACACCTCAGAGGCAGCACAGGGTACCTGTCAGCAGGAACATGTTTGAAGGAAGAGCTGAAGCCAAGGCTTGGATAGAAATAAAGGAGAGGCTGAGCTGGGGATGTTTATGCAGGGTGAATCAAACTCCATTTGAAGTCATGGAATTCTAACAGCATCTAACATGAAAAGGGTTTGGGGTTTTTTGGTTTGTTTTTTTTTTCCATTATTTTGTTCTAGAACTTGTAATAACCTGACATTTCTTAAAATAAAAAAAAATCGAAGCACAAAAAGTCCAATTAAGTAATCTTGAGACTACAAAACAAGACAGGTATGTCAAGAAAATTCAAATTAACACTCATCTCAGGCTTCAAATCAAATGTCAGTTTGTTCCTTTTTATTTTAATTTATTGTAGTCAACATTAGTTAAAGCTGGAGACATTTGTTCTCTTGCTAATGATATACACATACCTCC
This sequence comes from Corapipo altera, assembly GCF_003945725.1. Taxonomy (NCBI): domain Eukaryota; kingdom Metazoa; phylum Chordata; class Aves; order Passeriformes; family Pipridae; genus Corapipo; species Corapipo altera. Next base: position 27,866,609 of record NW_020884877.1, read on the forward strand.
CACTTACATCCCCTTGCTCCTTCCAATTAAGGACTTCAGAACATTTCAGCTAGAAGGTTTATCTGGCACAGATTATTCACTGTATCATCTGGATTCTGGTTCTTATGTCTGCAAGCTCTTTAGAGCAGCAATTTGTTCTTTGTTTAGCATATTTTGCAGCGTACAGTGCTAAATAAGCTTAGGGAGTGCTATTCACTGAGGCATGTTTGTGCACAGTGGATTCAGCGTTGCCTTGTTCTTTGTTGTTTCAATCTGTGCAAACTCCCTCTCCAGTGCAGTGTTTATAATCCAGGCTGCCTGTAATCAATCTGTTTCTTAAGGAAATCTTCAGACTAAACACACAAAAATTAGTGTGAAGAATTCTGAGAAGCACTGCAGGTGGAAATGCAGCACGCGTTACAGTACCTTGCTATTCCCAGTGTATACAAAACGAGCACCAGCTCACTGCTTATCTCCTCTGCCCAACTAACTGCCTCCCTTACCACATGTCTCTGCCACATCTTGTGTGCACACTGGGAATATTTAACACCAACTGAGCAATGAAACAACACCGGTTACTTGACTTGTTCAATTCAACACAACTTGTCCAAGTTAACTATGGCATTGTCACATCATTTCTTTACTTTTCAGTCTTATTTAAATGAACTTTGCAAACTTTAGAGTATTATTCCTCTGAGGACCTTGGAACATCCTTCCCCCAACAATGCACAACACGTGATGTTTTATGAAAGCATCACATCTGTTTAGCTCCTAGCTCCATCCTGAGAATATTCAGGCTGTCTGGGCAAGTAAAACAGATATAGGGTAGATGTCTGTGGGAAGTGAGAGTGCTACAGAGTTCCCTCTTTTCCCTTCCAGGAGTCCAAGAAGGCCTTACTGGCTAGTGGCATGGGAACAGGGCTTTTTCAGGTCAAGTTTATGGGCAAGCTAAACAGCACCACCTGACATGGTACATGTCCTTCCAACACAGACAAATATCATGCAGCAACTTTGCAAATACCGTTTCACTCAGCACCAATAAACTTGACACTCTTTCTCCCGTGCCAACCTAGCATGTAGCACAGACACTGAGGGATGTCCAAGCCCAGTTTCTGCAACTCATGGAACTGTTGGAACTCATTTCCTTTAAAGAGTGGCAAAAATTTTGATCTTTGAAAATCATATGCCCTCCATGAGAAAGAAATGGTCTCCTCCAATAAACTGTAGAGAATCTCTTCAGTTTTAATTACATAAATCTTTCTAATCATTACAGTTGTTAAGGAAATTGAAAATGGGAAATTAGTCATTTTCATTCTTTATGGGTTTTCCCAGAAGGAAAGGGAAATTTAATGTAACAAATTTTATATCTTGTGTGACACTCATCCTCTTGACTCATACATCAGAGACTGAGCAAGGGATGTTTAGATAAGACACCATAAGTTGTTTCAAGGACTGTGTAGCCAAGGGTTGAAAATATTCATGCTCTCAGCTGACTGATACAGGAGAGGACTTGTAATACCTACAGGTTATAAGATATCTGAACCCAAACTAAATCCCTAGGATGACTGGAAGGATACTTACACTCAGCACTTGATTTCTGAAGTTGCTATACAAGCCAAGAAATCTGTTCCAAACACTGAAAAAGTCTTAAGTGCTTAAGCTATTGACACTTCTTTCTCTGATGGACATCCATGAAAAACAGAGACAAGAGCATGCTGATGAGATTTCCATTGATGCAACAAAGCAATTTCACAGAGCTACAGGGCCAGGATCCTGCCTTCACTCAGATCAGCATCAATCTGTAGAAATATCACCACCTTGCCATTCATGGAACTGCCTCAAAGCTGTCCTTAAGCAGCTCTAGCAAAAGGAAATATTTCAGGTTTCTAGTCTGTTGACCTGATTTTAGTCACACTTACTTGACTGTTAGGCTCTTAATTGCAGCTGATTCTATCTTAGTATAAATTGAAATAGCCTGATTATCATCAGTGCCAATTTATATCACATAAGAGCTTGGTTCACTGACTTCCTTAAAATGATGCTTGATTTACTCTGAAGCATATGGGGGTCAAATCAGGCCTTGTCTCTTCTTCAATTTGAAGCTTCAAGCTGAAAGCCTGATTTTGAAAAGGAAGTTGACAGAAAAGTTCTTCTGTAATATGCAGATTAACAAGGCAGGAAGTGTGTTGGTTAGCATTTAACTTTATGGCCCTTCTCTCCTTCTCCATGTCTTAACTTACTGTATCATTTCACCTGCTTTTCAAATAAACAAGAACTGGCTCAGGTTGCATGTTACCTCAAAATTGCTTCTGATGCTCCAAGATCATACAAAAAGTGACTCCAAACACATATATTGTATCATAGAATCCTTTAGGTTGAAAAACACTTCTAAGAGCACCAAGTCCAACCATTAACCCAGCACTGCCAAGTCCACCAAGTCCCCAGGTGCCACATCTATATGTCCTTTAAATCCCTGAAGGGATGCTGATGCCATCACTTCCCTGAGCAATCTGTTCCAATGCTTGATAATCTTTTCAGGGTCTCATGCTCTAGTCCCTTCACCAGCTCTATTGCCCTTCCCTGGAAACAATCCAAGACCTCAATGTCTTTCTTCTTGTGAGCAGCTCAAAAGTGAACATGGGATTCAAGGTGTGGTCTCGCCAGGGCAGAGTACACTGCCCTGGTCCTGCTGGCAACACTATTTATTGCTGAACGATGGCTTCCACCTCCTCCTGATTGTTGCTCATTCTGTGTGCATTTGTGTAGATGCACTTCAGCTGGGTTATTGATCCCACCCTTTTTTGGGGGCAAGAAGCCCTCATTCCTACATGACTATTCTCAGGCATTTATGTGGTTCCTAACATCTCACTAAGCCTTGTGCCTTTGCTGTCTCATGGATCTCCATCCCCTATCTCCACTGTGATGGCAGACTGAAGGAACTCACCAGCACACTGTCCCTCAAACATCTGCATGCTGCCTCCAGGCTTGAGTCTAAACATATATTTATATTTTTCCTATCTTGCCTGCAGGGATTGATATTTTCATAGCATTTTACATATGTTTGTATATGAATGCAAATAAGAACAAGTTCAAAGCCCAAGTAGTGTGCTTTGTATTTTAATGAGCATGACAGGCAATGATAAAAATACCTATCAGTCTCCAGTCCTGAAATTACAAACTCACACAGTCAAAACAAGGTAAACAAGAGTTATAAGGTTTCCCCTTATTTATTTGCAACAAAACTGGATTTTTTTTTCTGCAACTTTTAAATAAGGTACATCTCTAGTTTGAAATTGGAAACCTCTATCTCCAAAATTCTATGCTTTGAGACACTTCTCAAAACACACCCTAAATTTTAATCTTCATTTGAGGGAAAGAAATTTATATTGGTTGTAGTATTAAACTTGGTTTTATTTCATATATTTAACACACTGAATTCTACCTCTGGAATTTGTTTTTTCTCTTTTAATTCCATAGGAACACACTTGACAAGGCACAGATCAAACCAACTGCCTACTGACTCCTGCACTACCATGATCTTCTTAAAAGGTAAGTACCAGGAAAGGAAAAACTCCCAACTTTCCAGGAGACCCTGTCATACCCTGCAGCAAGAGATCCAATTACAGTTACCACCATTAGCCAAGGTCAGGAAATTATTGAACACTTTTAAAAGTTCGTCCACGGTATTTACCTCAGAAACCTCCTGAATTCCACAGGGGGACAATATATTCACTTAGTTATTTCCTCTCTTATCTGAGATAGGCCCTAAGCTAAACATATTAAGAAATGTTTGGATTTGAGGATTTGGGTCAACACAGTTTTAATTCATAGTAACTCTTTCATATCACACTGTTTTATTTGCTTCTCTTGGGCATCTGTGAGCACACCTAAAGCCTGATGAGCACACCTGACTAAAAGCCCACCAAACAACCCCATTACCCTCAGCTGATTATACTTAACACCTCCAGATCGCAGACCATCACGAAAATATATATAGGAGGTTAGTTTTACAAAAGGACTGGAAACATTTATGGTTGTTAATAATTCACATATCTCTACAAGATAAGTTGAGGCTCACAGGTAGGAGCTTCAAAGGTTCCTCACTAAGTGCAAGAAGCATATTCAAATCAGTACATTGATCCAGCACCACCTTACAGGGCCCCTCATCTCCATCCCTCCTATAGAGCCCACATCAACTGAGCTTTCCGTGGGAGGCCTGACCTGAGAGCACGTCTGCACAGAGCCACAGAACTATATAACTAGTTTTTATTAGCCAGTGCAAAAGGGCTAAAACTAGAGTTGACACTATCAGCAGAAGGCTACAGGCAAAAGCATTGCAAGGATATCTTAATTATCTGGAAAAGAAGCATTACAAATTTAGAGTCAAAGATTTAAGGCGATATATGCATATTAAGGTGTAAAGTTCACAGGTACAGAGGTTATCTCTGGTAGTGAAAACCATGTGGCTATAACTGTGATCTGTCATAGTTTTGTCCACAGAACTATCTGTATTTTGTTATTTTATTTTTTAAAACTTTTTCTTCCTGGCTGCATTGCTTTATCACAGTCCAGGGCACTACAATTGTTTAAGACCATCTTGAAGTGAGGCTCAAAGGGGTTAAACTGGTCTTTTGAGAGAAGCCCACATCTTTGAGTGCCACTGGGGACATGGTGGATAAGAAAGCTGTAGGCTGTGTTGGACTTTCTTTTGCATGGCCCAGAATTGGTCCCAAACAGCAGTATGGAGTTGTGAGTGACACCGTCCCTTACTCAATATCAGCAACACCTATAGTCAGTAACAGGCAGAGAAGTCAGTCACAGCATCCTCCTTAGAAAGGCCTCGTGTTACATGTGAGATTGACCAACATGATACACGTTATGCCTTAACTCCGTCTGCCCTTAAACTCCAGAAGTTCTGGAACTGACCTTCTGTCTTATTCATCCTTTGCAGGTAGTGGAGTCCCAGTGCTCATGGCTAAACAACAGGCATCTTTCCAGTCTTGTCCCATCCCAATAGGATGCAATAATTAGTCTGAATGGTGCATTTTTCAAGAAAAAAGTACCTGTGCCCTCTGCTTTATGCAAATGTAGGAACATGGAGTATGTATTTTTCACTTGGAAGAAAGAAGAATCTCTGCTCAAGAAGAAACTTTTAGCTATTAAAAAGTGTGAAAAAAATTAAATGTACTTACTGTAAGCCTGACTTTTTTAAAGTTTAAATTCCACTATTAAAATAATTTTTAAAATTATCTCACAGTCCTGAAATATCTAAAGGATTTATTTTTTAATTAATCTTGATGTAAAAATGAATTACATAATATAATTGCTCATTTCAGAAAGTTAATTCTGTACTCAAAAGAATAGATGCTGTAATTTCAGTGCCATATAAACTATTCTATATAGATAATAAAGTAGTTTTAATTGTCAAATCTGCATTAGCAAAGTTTTGGCAGATGAAGAATAGTTTGATCTGTGCATAATTGCAAATCTTTACCTTGATATGGTAGGTAAGGCTGCATTGCTGCAGCTAGCAACTCTCTGTCAAACACATTTTTGTAAATGTAATTTCTGGAGAGGTGAAGACACATTAGTTAAGTCTTTCAAAGGAACTAGTGACTTAAGATGTCTGAAAGTTTCCAGCATCCCACTTCTGTAAATAAAGTAGCCAAAGTGGAATGCCCAAAGCAATACATCTGCAGTCACTAGTCAATTCACAATCAGCAGAACTAAGCAATTATAAATCAAAAGGATTAATTTAATTGCTAAGCAGTAATCATAAAACTGGTGAATGCAAAAAAACCTAATTCCTTTGAAACACATAGCCTTCATTGAAGGAGATTCCCAGGTCACTTAGGACTGACTCTGAAAGGAATCAGAGGGAAACACCAGAAGGAAACAACAACATGACACCAGCAGTGACCAAGTCCCTCAAGGACAGTAAGTGAGCAAAGGTGAGACAAACCTCTTCAGTGATGTATGTTATACTCATTAAATTCATTCCTATGCCATAAAAAAGCTGGACACAGGCACGTGGGGAGGGAAGCATATTTAAAACTTTTTAGGTTTAAACAATTCCGTATCCAAAAATAATTCAGTGCCTTGTGTCAGTGTGGTGCGCTGATTTCCAGACACATTTAATTGTATGTCCTTTAGAACATACAGTGAATTTTGCACAAACTTCAGAATACTGTGTAGAAGCCAATCTGGGAGGCTGTGAGCCAGCTACTGCAATAATTCAACTTGTGCTGTTATCCAGTTATAAATCAAACTCTCTCTGTCCTGCTGAGACAGCAAGACCTGAGCTTTTGCTGAATTCCTACACAGATTAAAAAAAAAAAAAAACACACAAAAAAAAGCCTTGACAATGTAGTTGATGTGGTGTTCAAAGGAAAGCTTGAAGCTGCAGATGAAACTGAGATTACACGGTGGTTGGAAAGTATATAAGAATCCTATCAAACAGAACCACACATGGAAGAGGGTTAGGAGGAACCTGCTGCTCAGCCAGTGACAACCAGCATGGTTCAGTATCACAAGATGATCCAATTTACAAAGACACAACATGAGAAAAAACTCCTATCCAACCTTCAGTAACAGCAGGAGGAACAGGCATGAGATGCTAGCTGATAACTAAAAAATGTTTGAATGAAAATATCTACAGAATAAACAGAGGAGATTAGCTCAGTTTTTGTCTTAGACAGATGTACATCAGAAAAAAGCCCATTCTGTTCCAGAGTTCAAGACATATAAAAGACACAGTGAGATAAGATTCAAACACTTGCAATGGTAGATTCTGTCACCTTAACTTTTATGTAGTATGTACCTTCCCGCCTGAGATATTTATCTAATCAATGCCACTGAAATTTCTACTAAGTGGACTGGCTAAAGTTAAAAACAGTATCTTTTCTAGCTTTACAAAAGCTGTTCAGGAACTTTTCATAGACTACTCCAGAGGAAAGCGTGGTTTCCACAAGAAAAATCAGAATTTTTGAAGGAAAATAACAATATAATTCTTATAAAACAGATGTCCTTTAGGATAACACAAAATGTTTGATTTCTGAGGACAATTTACATGAATCTAATGCACACACACATACCCACATAGCCCTTCTTAGTATGAGTCAGAAGCCTTTTGTTTTTACCCTCAAGCCTGGTGTGCTTAAGGCCACAGAGAGCACTGTAGTTCACCTGTTGAGTGCCTCTACCTCCTCCATCCCGTGTACCAGTCAGAGGCTGGGGTTGCTTCTCCTCCAGAGACAGCACTTCAGAGGATGACAGCTGTGTAACCTGCTGCTGCACGTGGGTAGCTGGGCAGCAGGGGAATGCAAGGAATACAAATGATGACTGAAAGCAATGCAGCAAAGATGGGAGGAAAGTAAATTCAGCTTAAAAGGAGATGTTTTCAACATTTCTAAGTAAAAAAAAAATCATTTTAGTTGAAAAAAAAAAGACAAAATAATGAAACAAATTTCTCAGGATGGTAATACCTGTTCTCCCCCAGTCTAATGGTTCAATCTGAGAGGAATTCTGCTTTACACTCTGCAAAGTCATTTGGTTCAAGCACTTGTCTTCCAGGAAAGCTCTTTAATAAACATGCATATTTGAACCTACTTACAAAGCAATACAAACAACAGAATTGTCATCAAGATTCAAATATTGCTCTTTTTGACAAGGACTGCAATTTATGACATAAAAACTTCAAAAGAAGTTAGGAAGTAAATTGTACTTCAAAAAAACTCTTTCAATACACTGTGCAGTAAATAATACGCTGAAGACAAAAACAGATTGGTAGGATTTTGGAGAGCAATCTCCCGTATTTGTACATCACCAAAGACACATTGGAGCGTTCTGAACAGTTACACATTTGTTTGGGATTCAGTGCAAGAAACCACTACCCTGAAACATGATCATATCATGAGTTATCTTTGCCAAAACTCATAAATTCAAGCACAGAGAAAACATATTGGGTGTCTGGAAACAGTGGAGGTAATTTTTCCCTTCAGACCTACTAGAGATTTTCACTATAATGAAAAACTCTGAGGTATCATTACAGAAATAAGTTGGGAAATTGTTTCCCAGCCAAAATTACTTGGATCTGCCTTATACACTAGGAAAAATACCCATTGAAATCATAAAAACTCTCTGGATTCACACTGTTAGCTTTCCATAAAGCCAGCTGTTGATACCCAATTATTTTAAATGCTTTCCAATGATCCCAGCTCATTTCCTATTTGGGTCACACAAGGCCCTAAAAGCCAAAGCACACACACAGGCTCAGAGGTGCAGGAACAGAAGCAGGAACAAGCTGCTGGCAGAACCATTCACAGCAATTAGAGCTCAACAAGCACTTACAGACTCCCTAGAACAGAAAAATGTCTGGAATTGGGGTACCTACCCTCAGGGGTGCCCAGCAAAAGACATATTTACACAGGAAAGTCTTACGTAGCTCTGTCAACAGCATGAAGAAGAATATTTTCCACATGAAATATTTAGCCAGTTCTTTGGCAGCTTGATTTTTAATGAGGAAACAGTAATTCCATAATGGCAAAACATAAAGTGATTTAACTGAAATTTTCAGGAAGACACATTTTATCTAAAGATGAAAATTGTAAACTTGTAAAGCAAAACAGTGTACATTATCTGTCACAGATACAGAATTAAATGAGCCAGGGGGACAAAAGTATATATATATATTTAGAACAAAACCAGGATTTTCCATCTGGAACTAAAACAAATATAAAAATCTCAGAATTTTTAACGCAGCATGGAAATACTGATTTGAAGACAGTTCAAAGCTGTAGCTTTGATTTGAGGCTATCTCACAATCACTGTAAGTGGACAAAATTAGCAAAACTCAAGATCACGGGGGAAAGCTGACCATACCTATTTGTAAAATAAATCTATCTGAAAATGCCTACATATCTTTTTGCAAACATTTTTTTTCCCCCTTTGTACACTGACATGCACACAAGTCTGTGTGAGAAATGTAGATTCTTCTAGGATGCAATAATATTCATAATAGGACATGTGAGAAGATGCCATGACTGACTTAGCAGGAGGTATTCACTATACATTCTTGGTCTTGCAGGGTAAAGGAATTATAACAACACAGGACATAATTTCTCTCTTTTCCCCAGGATTGTCTTCAAGTAGAATCAGACAACTGGGAGAGAAAGAGGAGACTTGTGCTTCTCAGTGTGTGCATTATGTTTAATTGCTGAAGGCATGAAGCATTTTAAAAGACTTGCCAATAAAATCCCTATTTAGATAACCCCAATCTCCTCAGATCTCTCATTACAGGCAGCCTTCTGCTCTTAACATCTGGGCAGGCAAAGCCTCCAATTACACTGCTGCATTTGGTAGCTTACCAGACCTAGATAAGGGTCCCTGGTATATCCATTTCCCTTGGTGAGTGCTTATCCCTGGCTAGTCCGATGATACATGTCACAGCAAGGCACATAATCGTGTGGCACACACAGCATGTGTGCACACTCACAGTAAATCCAAAGCTTTCCGTGACCTTTCCTCTTCTGTGGCTGGACTTACATCTGTCACAGCTACACTTTGTAATTGATGGGGAAGGGAAAGCGAAATGGGAGAAAGCAGCCCAAGATCACGGCCAGGAGCAGGATCACAACACTTCAGCTCTCTTCCCTTGCTTGCAGCCTGATCCTCGCTGGCATATTTGGGGAAGAAGGCAGGAGGCTGCTGAGCTGGCTATGGACCAGATGGCAGGCACCTGCCAGCTTCTCCCAAAGGCCCTGGGGAGCAGAGCCTGGCATGCACACTGCAAATCATCAAAACTCCTCCAAATCAAGACATGGGGTTCCATCCAAAATACAGATCTACTATGAGTCAAATAGTTCCACAGCAAAATTTCTCCCAAATTGAGGGAGATGTACCCCCAATTATGTCTCAGATTGAATAATATTTAAGACAACCAAGTATCAGCACACTGTCTTCTCTGTACGGAGATGAAATTATGACTATTTTCTTCCAAGCTTTCCTATCTAAATGCAAATTACCACAAACTTCTCACAGTTCAGTCTCTGGAGTTTGTCAAGTTGAACACTTAACACCATTACTTCTTGATACACCCAAATTTTTTATTGTACTAGGTTGAAATTTCCTTCCTGAATAACTCTCAGAATTCATGCAAGAGACATTTGTCTCTTGCTTTTTCCTTCATTTTCATTTTTAGTTCCTCCTCTGCAGCCAAATTTGTGTCTTTAAAAGCTTCGTAGAAATTGTTGAGGATTTAATATTTTCATGTTAAAAGTCTGTCAGTGAAACTGCTGAGATTCTGTAGCAACATAGACCAATTTCCCAGCTTTTTTAAAAGGCCACAGATTATCATTGCCCTCTGTTTTTTTCCTGGTCCATCTGGCAGCTAATTTGCAGGCATGAGTTAAAACCATCTTTTCTGTTCCCTGCACTTCTTACTTTTCCTTCACTTTTGCATCCAGTTCTGTGACAATGAACAAGGGCAGATCAGCTGCAGAAATTTCTCTTAAAGCTTTTATTTTAACCTTCAAGTCTCATATTTGTCACTTTAAGTTTATGTGCCAAAGACATGAGAAAGCAAAAGCCAGTTTGTCAAAGCACAGTCTCTAGGGACATGAGTTCTGTTTCAGCTGTCACCATGTCACCATATATACCTATTGATGTGACTTCTGATGTGCAGCAACAAATGGTAAACAATTCCTCTCCTGGAGTACACTTCTGCCTGTGTTGGTGTCAGTGCTTTTGATCAATAAACAAACCATTGAGGTATCTTACAGCAGGAATATTATTCAAACTGTTGCTCAGGAACAATGTACTCCATGCACTATTTTCTTGGTTTCAATGTTGTGTACGAGCTTTTTAATTTTAGTCTCTCTTCAAGCACCTTGCTACTGCTCACTGTTTATCCACATCTCCAGTTTTTCTGAAAAGGCTCACTGATTTCTATTGGTATAAGCTTTAATCAAAGCAATAGGTCACTACCTGTACCACTTCAAGCACGAATTTCAGTTCTTTCCATGGCACTGGCACCTAATGGAGCCATTTCTTTACATTAGATCCAGCACTCACATCTTCTAATATAATTCCCTGGGTTCATAGAGTCCTTTTGAACTCACAGCCTCCATATATTTTAGTTATGATGGTAGGTTTGCCAGGCTGCTCCAGAGTTCAAAAGTGGGGCTTAGAGTAACTTAACTGCTTCCCAGAATGTCCACTGCCTTACACACTTCTTTATTTTTGAATCTGTCTTCCACAAATGAAATCCAAACCAGTCATCTCCACCACTGCTATATGGAAGTGCCATCATCTGTCTTTCTTTGTGAAACTAGTGACTTTATGCTCTTTATCCAAGCTGATGTAGATTATACTTCTAGTACCCTAGAAGTACTGCTGTGCTGGTAAATGATGCCCTTAAATCCATGTAGACCACAGTTTCCCGCACTGTTAGCATTATGGATAAGCTAACATCAAGCCTAAGCACTGCTGTCCCACACCAGTGGTTTCTCTTTTCTCCTCAACTCTCCCCAGTTTCTGCTGTAAATTGACCCATTTAGAGGGTCCTTTTCTTCTGTGTTTGCTTGTACCTAACACACCAGAGCTCTTGACTCAACTTTCACTTTATTGAAAATGCAAATACAGACAAATGTAGTGCTCTTGGCACTACATTTACAGATACCTCCACTTCCTCAAAGTCCTGGGGTTGAAGGCACTGGGTGTGCACAACAAAATCTATTCTCCTGTTTAGATGGTTTTTACACACTCTACCCACACAGGGATTTTCTTTTTCTAAAAAGTTTCAAGTAGGTTTCAGGACTGTCTATTTTACAGACAGTTTGATAGCACTTCATTGGAATAGACGTCCTTACTGTCAGATTAGCAGAACACCATGATGCTAACTTTGTCATGAGGAATACGCAGTGGGGTTGCAACTACATGATCTTTAAGGTCCCTTCCAACCTAAACCATCCTCTGATTTTATGAGTGGATTTTTCTTAGAATTCAGTTTACTCAGTCCTTGTGTCAATCCCCTAACTTAGGGAATGTGCAAACCTTAACCTATTGAATTAGTAACACAAGCTGTACTTCACTAGTGTTCTTTTCTGTATTCTGTCTTCTACCTCAAAATTCCCCACTTGTCACCTTTATTAAACCATTCTTCTTGACTTGCACTCTCGCTGTATGCACTGGATGTTATGAATGTTTTAGCTTGCCTCTGCAAAACACTGAAATCTATTTGTCCGAGACTTACATTCTGTGTGTCATTCCCAATGCTTTTGCAGTGCCAGATTAAATCCTTGGCACAGGTTTTCTTATTGATGGTGTATCCAGATGAACAAAATTCTAAATTATAAATTAACGCACAAATAAAAATCCAAGTTTTGAGAGGATAAAAAAATACTTGCAGATTCATAGGGAACATGGCAGCACTTTTTAGGTGGAAAGGATTATCAGTCTACAAAAGTTAGAACATTAGCAGACACCTGACAAGGCAATATTTTAATGCCACCTTTTGTTTGAAAATACTGGGTTACGTTATGTTACACAGTGATGTAAGACACACTGTGAATGTCACAGTCATCTAGGAAAAAAATCAGGGCTATTCCCTTCACTGAATTTATTTCCCATGTAGGAAGAGTTCCCTTTCTGCCTTGCTGGTGCAGCACTTTTCAGAGCTTTGCTGTAACGTCACATTCACTGTGGCACCTTTCATCTGAAGATATCAAAGCAAGCCACAGACTCATGCTAATAACAGACCGCTCCTAGAATACTTATGAGGTAAAGAAATTATTACAACGTCAAATTTATTGATGAGAAAACTGAATCAGAATTTTATTAATGAGAAAACTGAATTAGCAATTTATTAAACTGAGTTAGAAATTGATTAGAGGTGACAGATGTCAGGCTTAACCCTCAAACACCTGGTTCCCAGCCCCACATAACACAAGTACATTTCTCAACACCCTCCAGTTCAACTCAGTGTTTGTGCCCATGAAACCAGTAGAAGCGCAGGCTGATGAAGGTATTACTCCCATGCCCCAGTACAATTCATTACATTACACTCTACCCTTATTACAACAAAGTGGTGCCATTAAAGCTCATCCTACGGAGTCCCACAGGAGCGGGTGACCAGAATGAAAGCAGCAGGGCACAGTTCATGAGCCACCAGCAAAGCACTTTACCCCAGCTTGCTTTCAGAAGTAAAAGCTTCATTTTAAATAAAACAAAAGCTTTTGCTTTGATAAATGCTGGCTGCCTCTAAAAGATATTCTGCTCTCAAATCTCCCTAGCTAAATGCCACCACAGCTGCAAGGGCCAACCACGTGTGTAGTCAGGCTGGGAATTATCCACATAAATAAAGAGCACAGTTTGAAACATTGACTTTTTCCTGATCAAAAGGGCCTGGGAGGCAACTGGACAGTTTGGATCAGGCAAAGGATAGGGCTTTTATTATTTTCAAGGAGCACCCCAGTGAACAGAGTAGCCAATGCAGCCCTGGTGGCAGTGATATGTTCTAACACTCTCCTCATCCCACACAAATTACTCAAAAGCTTGGCTTGGGGTCTATTTAGTTTTGGGAGGTTTTTTCCAATTTTCTTTTTAGTGCAGAACTTCTGTAGGTAAAACCTGAAATACAATCAATCCTTTCATTAGCCTTTTTAATAGCATTCTCTGTCTAAGCTGCCTCCCTCACACACTGAATAATAAATTGCAAATATCAGCAAAGAAATCTTCTCACATCAAAAATGTCTTCATTTTACCTATATTAAGAAAGCATGTGCTTAAATGCTATTGAAGTATATTTTGTATTTTACTATGAATTTTCATATTGGTTTCCTTCTTATATTCCAGTTCAAAGCACAAAAATAAAAAACCAACACAAAAATCCCTTTCTGTCCTGTATTTACCAACTTCCATTCACTAATTATTTTCAACTAAATATGCTGAAATGATTTAACATGAAAAAAATTAAAACCATGAAATGTTCACACCGTTTCACTTTATAAAGCTGTTCTTTTTAACTAAATCTAAAGGATTTAAGGATTTAAGCCACACAATAAACAAAATGTTCTTCAGAAAGAACTCTTTCTTCTTTAGCAGAAAACAATCTGACACGGAGGTATGTGACAGCTAAGCAATGTATTCCAAATAAATACATTCCAACAATATTATGAATTTTGCAGTTTGCTTTCATGCTAAACAGAAGTAGTGTGGCAATAACAGCAATGGCTTTGGTCTCACTTCTTACACAGCAATCCAGCAGGGCAGAGTTCCACTTTGTTCTTCAATGCTTGTCTATCTTTTCATCTTATGACTACATATACAATAAAATACCTTTGTTAATGTCAGAACAACATGATGGAATGAAGATCTGCTATTTAGAACCAAAGAAGTTTTAGTCCTCCTATATCGCAAATCAGTTTGGTTTTCAGAGTTGTGGTGTTTTGATTGTAATCAATTAGCAGAAGAAAACTTTATAAACCCAAATTACAATAGCATTGTAAGGTAGTATAAAATGATATCGAAACTGTAAAAAGTGTCTCCTCCTTTGGTGATATGTTTTGGTTTTTAAATACCAGGTAGAAATTACAAAGATATTCTTTTCTGTAACTGATCTCATAGGATTACCTGTAAGAATTGCTATGAAATTAATATTTTGTAGCTGTTTCACCTTAATCCAAGCTATGAAACATTAACATCACTGCAGGCTTACCTGCTTTGTCTGTAAATGTAAATGAGTGGGTGTATAATAAATCTCAAACATATTGCCAATATTGGAAGGTGACAGAGCAATAACAGCCATTGGCTATACCAGAAATTTCTGGAATACCATCTGTGATATTATGACTAAAAGCTGATAGAGATCTAATTTCCTTGAAGCAAATAGCAAGATGCCCCTTTGACCTAGGCTGCAGTACTATCAATTCCTCTGCTGCATTCTCTGCCTTTTCTTAATAGTGGTAGGACTCTGGATCTTGTTAAAATACAGTTTCAGATTACTAACTTCCAGGAAAGTATTAATTCATAAGGTCCTTCATTACTCAGTTAAAAAAAAAATTGCCCTCTATGAAGCACATTTTATGAACATATTTGCGCATCTACATTTTTTAATTTTAAAAAGTTTATTTGCCTTCTTTGTAAAGCTTATCACTCCAAGACACCAGCTGGCAAGAGGTAGAGTAGTATATAAAACAACACTGAACTGTTCTCCTTTATCTGAGGTGATAAAAAGGGTAGTTACTATGTCTGTGGTGTAAGGAAGTGTGTTTTCTTGTTTATGAAATTTCTCTCTGTTTGAAGGATGTCTCTAACATGGATTCTCCTTATCTGAAGCCTGAAACTCATTGTTTGATGGGATAGGCCTGAATATGAAACTATCTGATGAAATTCATAGTCATATTTTGAAGACCCGGATCCATATTCTAAGGAGTTGAAAGTAATGTCTTCTCTTCAGAAACAACTCTTTCCTTTTCTCACTCTTCCATAGAATACCACTGTGGCCTATATATTCAGAGTCTAAAAGATGAGGGAGGAAGAGGAATTTATTTTTTTTTAAACATCACTATGCAATACTTGTAGATTAAATCATGGAAAAAAGCATTCCAGAAGAAGATTACAATCTGATGCAGATGGAGAAAGCAGTGCAGCTGGGCAGGGTGAGGAATGTTATCAGAAACGCCTGTTTGTATCTCACAGTACAAAAGTAGAAACACGTTTTCTTTAAACACACAGAAATCATAATTCCTTCTGAGATACAATAATGCTGGAAGGACAAGCTGCACTTGAGCAAATCAAGGCGAGATTTCCCCAGCAAAATATCCAGCCCTGAATGCCTGAGAGGTTAAAACACAAAACCTTTGGGAAGAGAAAGGACAAGAGAGACATAAGAACTTACACAAGCAAGGGAATGGACTAAAGTACAGTGCTCAACTAGAATTTGGTAATAAAGACAGACATCATATGATATGAAGGCAATAATTAAGATGAGGTATGATAGAACAGGAATTTGGGGAAAATAAGAGGAATACAAAGGGCTTTGCTTTGCCTGGTTGAACTTTGTGGAGTCACAAGACATCTGGTGTGATTTACTAACAGGCTGCTGAAGGCATTTGAATCTCAAAATGTCTCTTCCAAAACAATCAAGAGTGCTCAAAAGTTTCTAATTATGTCTGAATGACTCTGATCTAGTCACAGATATTCGACTCAATATGAAGCTTCATAGACACTGACCTGCAAGACACCAGAACAGCAAATGGATGAGTGCACTGAGAAACTCAACAGGCAAGCACAACCTGTGAATGCCACCCACAGCAAAAGACACTGTTTTAAAACTGAGTGTGTCAGGCTGATGACATGATCAGTTTATACGTACAAAATATTGAAATATTGCAATATCTCTTTCCCTGACATGTCCTTCAATACTTTCACACTAATATGAGCTAATTATCCACAGATCTTCAGCTGGCACATATTAACATTAATTCACACCAGCCAGTGCTTGAAGACTGATGTCAGCTGTGTAATCTCCCACCCTGCTTACCACTTGCTGAAGAGCAGGGAGAGAGTGTCAACTTCTCATATAGCCACAGTTTCTCTTTCTCTTTCAATTAAGTCCTTATGAGCATTTTAATATGCACAAGCAATTTTGATGGTGTTACACAGCATTCCCTATGATATTGGCAAATGTCTCTCTCTACTCTGCCCATACTGATATAGAAGGGTAAGAATTTAACATAGTACACCATCTTGGCTATAAATCAAATGCAAATTTGCAATAGGTGGGACTGGAAGCCAGAAATACCTAGGTTCCTTGTTCCCATCCACACAGCAGATCACATAGTCACCTCAGGGAAATTAAAGTTTCTATCTTAATACATTTAGTAAAGGCCAAATCTAGTCCATTACATGACTGTAAGGATTTTGGGAAAAACAGTACTGATTTGCCATAGTAAGCAATATCTTTGTGCAAAATTCACAACTGCTAGCATTTCCCTTGGCTTTCAGTACCCAGTTTCTATGAGTATTCTTTTCTCCACATAAATATTGAGAGTTCATGGCTGATTGTTTGGATCACAGCAGTACATTCTAGCTGCAGGATTTAGGCTGAAGTCTGTTTTGGGGGTGTGCATGCCTAGAACTTATAACAGAGGTTGGCCCTGGGAATAAACATACTTCTGAGCAGACAAAACCTTCCAGATTTTTTTTGGACTCAGAGCGTATTACATAAAATTGTGAGTTCATACCAAACCTGCCTTCTATACCCACAAGCTAGAAACAGTTTTAAAGCACTGAGAGAACGATATGGTCTGCTGAGTGCATGCAAGCTAAGAGGGCAGGTTTTGTTGCAGGCTGAACAACCTAAAAACAGTTACCTCTCACCATCAGAGCCCTGATTTGCATGTCCTGAACAGGAGAAGCTTAGACGGCTCCTCATAAGAATTCTGAGGGCAGCTTAGAGTCAGGGGGAGAACTTGCTACTCTTCCTACTTTTATATCTCTCTAACTGATGTTATCTTTCAAAATAAAGGGGTGTAATTCATCATCATCAGAAACAGTGAAAAAAAAAGCAGGCCCCTTTTAAAACATGCTCTGCACATTTCTTCACTGGCCAACTAACATACTCTGGAGAAGTACAGACCTTGTAGCCAAGCCCCAAGGGAGATAAGCAGAGTCCTTGAAGGGGCAGAAACCTGGGAAGGTGGTACTGCTCCACTAGCCCTGATAAAGAGAACAGCAGGTGAATGAAGAGAATCAGTGGATAGACCGAAACAAGCTTGGTATGTGTTCACTGCTTTTACTATGTCAGTGGGCCTTTTATCCTGGGGGGAAAAAAAAAGCGCAAACTACAGTTTTAGCATAAGATGAAGAAAACTACATAGTTGTAATAATGAGTAAAATTCAAGGTAGATTAATCATAAAATTTGCTTGAGACATGTGGTCACCATAAATCAGGGCAACATCTTACATCATGGAAATACAGAAGTCAGACCAAAGAGACGAAACACAAGAGTTTCCATTTTCAAGGACGTCTTTGTAGCCTTTTATGTGGAGAAAATCTCAGCAGCAGACTGCAATGTAGGTGAGGCAGGAGTGACTGGCCAGAGTGAGCTGTGGGCAGCTCAGGTAGTGGGGTTAGCACAGGGGTGGATGAGGCCTTCCTACCCAGCATTGCAGGCAACAGGGTTAGGGTCCCACAGTCACTACCTGTGTGTAAAGGGATGTTACAGGAGATGAGAAATACCTGCTCAAGGAGCCATTGGAGATGAGGACTTCAAATGCCTACTGGTACATTCTGCTTGCTTATTCTCTGGTGCCCTGTTAACCTGCTGCTGTCCTTTTCTTCCTCTAATCAAGTACTACTTTGTGAATCATTTGACTTGTTATTTGAGTGGCATTGGGCAAAGTTTAGTATTTTGTGTGCTTCACGTAAGGAGCCAAACTGGTGTTCATTAATGAACCCTAAACTGCAGCTCTATTAACAACAACCTTCTTCCTCAGAAGATCAACTATATTAATGTCAAAGAGGTGGCATGGATTTCCTCGGCTCTCTCAGCTTTGCTTGTTTCAGTATTTGCAAACTAGCCTGCTGAGTACTTGACATGGGTATATTTATCCTTGAACAAAACTGTTCAGCTTTCATGAGTATTTTCCAGTCATGTGTCCATAGTACTGCTCAAAAACTCCTTGTTCATCTCAGTCAGCATTTGAAAACATTAACTAAAAATAAATTAGAATGCAATCTCCAATTAATGTAAACCCTATGCATAGCAAAAGCAATTATTTTACAGCATGTGACATTTATGTTTATCTTTCAGTTGATATTAGAGAAGTTTATACATTCACTATGATGAAAAAAATTTTTCTTTGTATCCTTGATAGTGAAATAAACATTTCTGATAATATGACCCAAGTAACCTACAGCTCTCATAAGCTAAGTATGAAGCAATACAGACTGATTCCACAGAGGCTGAGTAGTACTTGAATTACAAGTTTGTTCTATTGGTCTGGGTTCCTTTCTTGGGTAAATTCAGTGAATTCAGGGACATGTTTATATATAATGACAAATTTCTATTGAGGATGCCGTAAAACTCCTCCAGTACTTTTTCTCTGAAGAATCTCAATAATCACAAAAGGTTGCCATATTGTGATGAATAGATAAACACCTTTAAAATGCACATAATTATTAGTATTGCCTATTAACAACTAAATATGACAGAAGATATATTCAGTAAATATTCATTCTTACCACAAGACTGCTGTCCAGAGAAAGTCTTTTCCCAAATTCCCTTTTCTGTAGCTGTCTTTTTCTCTCCATAGCTGAGGTTATTTGTTTTCCTTTTGATCAACTTGAAATGTCAGTCTGTTTCCAGCATCACTGAAAAAAAAAAAAATTAAATGCACATTTCAATATTCTACTTAACAATTTCAGTCTTTCCTCATTAACTTTGTAATAACCCAGAAGCTAATGACTTTGTGTCTCTAGTAGGCTGTGTTCCAAAAACAAATTTTCTGTGCCAAAAATGCTAAACTCTCCAAACAGAAATATTACCAATGTGTTTGTGTTGCTTCTCAAAGAAAAAAAAAAAATCTGCTACTACTGTCTTTATCAATGCACCCATGTTTTCATAGTCTCTTTTGAACTGGGCTGGAAGCCGGATTTGTAGAGCCAATGAACTACCTGGGGCTGGGGAGGGGGAAGGAAGCAGTTCGTTTCACATTAATTGCACTTCTCAGTAAGCCTTGCTTGTTGGCACATCTGTGCTGCTACTGTGATGTACAAATTTTGGAGCTAATCCTGAAGAGTTCTAAAAGCTTTCAACTCCCATTATCCTTAATGAGAGACAAATGCCCTCAGCACTTTCCTTAAGTTTTTAAGGTCAAAGATTCTGCTGTGATAATCTGACAGTCCCACTGCCTGTAAAGAGCAGCCAGGGAATTCAGCCCACAAAGGTATCAAGAAGGAAATTAGTCCTTCCAGTTTCATAGGGTTTGGCAATTCCTGGCCAGTGGTTTCTACTAAAACCAAGCCACTGCTTACAAGTAAAAACTACCATCTCTCTCTTTCCCTAAATGTTCTTTTTTGATATATCTATCTAAAGTTTTAGCTTGTATTTTAAGGTAATATTTATTGTTTGTGATTCAGGAACATGGGCAAAATTAATGAATTTATTCAGGATCTACAGAAAAGAGTAGAATAATAACAGAAGTCAGAATCTAGCCTAAATTAAGGCAGGCAGACACGCTCACACAGAACCAAGTACAATTTTCTCCTGCATCTCATAATGTCTGTATCTACTGTATCAGAGGGCAACACTCTGTATCTCTTAACTAGGCTAACTCACACTGACTGAAAAAAACCAACAAAATTAGGCAAGAGTAAAATTGGTCTGCTTCTGATCCTGTTTGCTTATTCGGAACATTAGCTTGGGTCACACACAGGTGATGCACAAGTACCACTGGGTTTGGCTGTAGGATAGCGCAGCTGGCATTCCCAAAAGAAGCCATGCATGTGCCCTCCAGATACATTTGCATGCCTATGGATAGAGTTGACTTCTCTTGCACCTGTGAACAATCCCATCTGTTGCTGTGGGGATATCAAGCAGATAAAACCACCACAACTCTTTCCTCGACTTGACCCCAAATTGTTTTGCCATGAGGGCACAAAGGAGTCTGAATGTGGGTCAAGCACAGGCCGCCTGCAAGGAGAGCAGGATGCCCCAGGCTCAGGCTCTGAAGCCAGCTGGAATTCAGAGGGCTCCCAGAGTCATGCAAACTGGGATCAATATGGGCATCACACTTGGACTGCTCTTTTAAAACACTTGCCACGGGGAAACCGTAAATGGTCCAGCTACCAACTCATCCAGTCGTGAATTCAGCCTTCTATTGAACAGCCCTGGTGTTTCCTATGCTTCTTTTATACTTCTCATTTATACTTATGCAAGACCAAAATTCAGGCCATTTTCTCCCAAACAGATAACAATTAGCCTCTCTATCCTTTCATCTAAAGAACACATGCAGTGAGAACATGTACCCACAATGGTAGGAAAATTTCAGTTGTTGCACTGTGATCATTCCTGCCTCATAGGTTTGTTCCAGGTTTACCTGTAAGCCCTTGTTAGCTTTTTTGTAGTTCCGATCCTAAAGCTGCGCATGCTATTTAATTCAGCTAGTAAGGAATCTCAATGGTGTGCTATCACATAATTCCCATTGTTTCTTGATTAGCTACCAGGTCTCAAAAGAAACACAATAGATTTAAACAAACATGGCAGCAATTTATTACACTGTTTTTGTGATTATGCCAGAAATTAGCAAAAGAAAGACCTTATGTAATCTTTGTATCATTCTTCTGTGCATGCATCATGCCTGGAGAGCAGGACTTACATCAAGGGAGCCTTTGTTGAGCACAGAACCACTTAGGAATGAGTGAGAACTACAGTTGGAACCAGTGATCCCCATAGAAAGTCAAGTATTTAGTATGAATAAGTGCTTGAAGTTTCTGCCTGCAAGTATTTGATGGAACCACCCCAAATTCTAGTTTAGAAGTAAAAGGAGAAAGGATTAATATTAATTATTCCTATAGTTTATATGCTGCCTTGGGCACTTCAGGGAGTGGATTTACTGCAGCCATTCCTAGGACAGCACGTGGACCTATTCATGTACTGGTGAAGCAACTTCAGACCTGCAGGCTCCACTTCCTCCCCCCATACCATGGGAGCTCATATCTCTGCACGTTTCCATTTGCAGGCTGTCACAGATCTCTCCTGAAGAGTTAAACACCTAAGGCTAAACCCACTTAAAGTTTTGAATCACAGGCAATTATCAGACAAGATAATACAATGCATCACCTGTACCGACATATGTTGGTGCCTCAAAGTACCCAACTCAAGAGGCCTTTAAAGAAAACTGATCATCAGAGTGAAGTACTTAAGAAAAACAGAACAAGTTTCCCTCTTGGAATGATTATTTTTGTGCATCACACTGCTTGTCACAGAGAAAAAATTACCCTCACAGGTAAATCTCTCTTCCTCTGAGACCAACCAAAAGACTAACAACAACTCCAAATGGAGCTATCACATCCACTGGGAAGTTCAGCAGAGGAGAATAGCTCTCCAGACGGAAGAGTCTTGAAATGTAAAAAGCTCTTGGAATCAGTTTGCCCAATCATCAGAAATAGTATTTTTGTGTTACCAAGAGAACAAACTGTAGAAATTTTTCTGCCTTCCCTGACCAATTTGTGTCAGTCTGTTTACAGCAGAGACCCCAGTGATCTGAACTCAGACCTTGACAGTCCCATTTAACTCAGCTGAACTGTGAACTATTGCAAACTCCCTTCTGATTTATCGTGTTTTCACCAATACTCCACTCACATATGTGCATTGCCAAATCTTTGGGGGCACATCTTCAAGTGCTGAGGAAATTTTTCTGCTGTAGGACTCTTTTCTAAGGGATTATAGAGTTCATCTGTGCTGAACATATGGGGGAAGACACTGAATTTAGAGGCACTCAGCGATTAAGCCTGTATCCTCAAGAAGTGTATAGGGATCAGTCCAAGAGAATGCAGGTCCCAGATGTTTGCTTATTGTCTTTTCAGATTTGTACTGATCTTGGGAAAGAACGTTTTGTATGGACACAGAAAAAACTCTCAGAGGGAGACCTAAGTGGGATCTTGCTTCAGTGTGATATTACCCTCACTGTTCATAAAGCCAGCAAGCCGGAGGCATCAACTTGATTATATATCCTAAAGTGCAGTATTTTTAGTACTCAGTACAAGGATGTTCATTACTTTAGGAGATGGCTCTAAAAGTATGCCCTGGAGGAATGGTGTGATTAACATAGAAAAGCACTCTAAAATCCATGCAAGAAATTTTTTGGATTATAATACCCTCTTCATTTCTAGTAGTAACAAAGGATGATTGATGTATATTGCTTCAGCTGATGAAAACGTACAATGTTATATTCCTTAGCATCCAAGATATTTTCAGGCAGCTTAAAATTGCAGTTACATTTCAACAGAGCTATGCCAACATATGCCAACTGGGAACCTGCACATGGTATATATCTTTTTGGTAACTGGAAATGGACTGTATTTATTTTTCTTTCTCTTACAAATTTGCATAAATTTAACAGTTATGACACACAAAAATGTCAGCTCTGCAAACTAGCATCCTTTTTTTTGAATCCAGGATAGATATAATGCAGCCTCCCCACCTTCTGCTTTACACACCTTAATGCTGGCAGAAGGCAAAACACCCGTGGGGCAGCAAGGTATTCCCTCTCAGCAGTCTGCTTGTCTTTCCCAGATGTTAACAAGAGGACAGGATTTGTGATGTGGACATCTAACTGTTGCATAACAGAATGAGGCCAAAATTATACAGTGATCACCTTTAAATGCTTTTTTCTACTCTGATAGTCCTACTTGTTTGACAGCCAGGCTTTGACTGAGAGGAAATAACCAGAACTAGTATTATCCCTCAGTAATGAAATGAGAAGGAAAATAATATCACTGGCATAGGTCAGGAAGCAGCGATGAGAAAGCAAAGATTGTCATCAATGCAAATGTTAGTTAGAATGAACAGGCGACCTAAAGGTGAAAGATTTTATATCTCATTACCGATCTGTGAAGAGATTCAGTTTCCTGAGAACCTAATTGAATTGAATTGAATCTGTCACTGTCTGGCTGTATTTCCTTTGCCAGCTCTGGCGCTAACACCACTGTGCATATGCTTGCTTTTGTTGTGGTCTTTGTCAGAAAAGTACAGTACAGTACAGTTTTCAGGGCCTTTCAGAACTGAAAGAAAAAAGGATTCCAGAATTAAGGAGTTGATGTTTGTTTAACAGATCACAGTTAGGTTCAGCTCCATGAAATCACTATATCTTGCCAGCCATGGGCCAGTCAAAAAATGGGCCAGGTTTGTACTAAGAAATTTGATTATTTCCTTTGTTTTGGTTTGGTTTTTTTCCAAATGGTAGTGTTTTCAAACCATCAGAGCAGGAAAGAAGAAAACTGCACCTTCATAAAAGGTGAAAAAATCCTGCCTAGTCACTACAAGGCAGCCATTAAAATGGTTTCATTAACACATCCTTATCTCTTCCCATCAGGATATTTAGCCTGGTCATGACTTGAAATGACAAAGTGGAAAAATAATTAATAAATTCTCCTCTGAGTTGATGTTTCAAAACTCAATCCTCAGGAAACAAAAAACTACAGCCACATGAGCATTTCTGCAACCTGAAACTTAGCTAAATGTTTTTTGTTTTGCCCCAGTGTATTTCACAGCAGTGCCATGAGCAGGCCCTGCCTGCCTAATGCCCAATACTCCCAGGTATTTGCTTAGGCTGGTCAGCAGTTCATTAGCACTAATGTATGTGTCGTGCACTCACACCCACTGGATTAGGTTGCTATTTAGATAAGCAAGCTGCATTTTTGCAGAGGGAAGGAGAATGTGCCATGTGCCAGCATTAATGAGTTAATTAAATTAGAAAAATTCCAATGCAGGAAGCTAAAATGCTTAGATGAATAGAATATTATGGGAATTATAAGACAGCAAACACAGCACTGTTGTACCATTCTGCCTACATACCTAGATACTGAATGGCTTGGGAAAGTTATATTAAAAAATATGCCAAGTCAGTCAGAAATATCTGGATAGAATAATATTCTTAATAATTGTTCATTTTCCTGTGGGATAATTAATTTTATACACCTCAAATTTCTTACAATCTCTACAACTGTTCCAAAGGATATTCACAGAATATGCTGAGTGCAAAGGGACCCAAAAGGATCATCAAGTCCAACTCCTGGAACTGTACAGACATCACATAGAGTCAGCCATGCCATGCAAGTTATTTTGTGACCCAAAACACTCCCTAATCCAGTGGTCCTCTAGTTCTGATTGAAAACTGTCCAGTGGTCACAGATTCATATCATGGAATTATAAAATGGCTTGGGTTGGAAGGGACCTTAAGGATCACCTTGTTTCAATCCCCACACCATGTGCAGGGATGCCATCCACCAGACCAAGCTTCTCAAAGCCTCATCCAACCCCATTCAACACTGTGCCAGGCATCCACAACTTACCGGGACAACCTGTTCCTGTGCCTCACCATCCTCTGAGTAAATAATTTCTTTCTAACATCTAACTTAAATCTCTCTTCTTTTAGTTTAAAACCATTCCCCCTTGTCCTACCACTATCTGCCTGACATGCACCAGGCCATGATAAAGTAGCCCCAAGGAAGTGTAGGAAGGGACAGAGCCAGGAACAAGGAACCTCCTCATCTTTTACCCTGCCTTGGCAGGGAGGTTGGACTTGATGATCACCAGAGGTCCCTTCCAACCCTAATAATTCTGTGATTCATAATGATTTTTAAAAAAGTACAATGACACTGACACATGGCAGTCTACAAAGAAACTGTGGGTTGACTAATTTGAGAGCCAAACACTGCAGATCTCTCCTGCCCTTACCCCATCCCTCAAAACAGAATCAGCAGAGCATGTAGGACAGTCTCATGCCATTTTTGACTGGGGATCACTTGCCAGCAAAGAACAGACCCTTAGTAGAATGTCCTAGAAACACAGCATTTAACATAAAACATCTCAGCTATAAAGTCCACCCTGCTTCAGACACTGTTTTCAAAATACATTTATGCTTTCTACATGCAAGATAATCTTCCATTTATTCAGCAAACTAAACAACCAGTAAAGCTTTCTATAGCACTGCTCCTAGGATTTAGACAAGTTAAGATTAAGGTCTTAAATCCAGCAAACCTACCAGTGTGCTCAAAATAATACCAGGAATTTCAATACATCAGAAAATAAAGAATATGGCATTAAAGATGTTATTACTACGACAGCTGTCAAGATGAATTGCATGAGAAGCATTTAAAAGATTTATATCTCAGTATCTCACCAGGTTAATTAAATGGATGCATGCATTCATTTAAGAGGATAAGGTGGGTTGCAGTGACATAAAATGAGAGGGCACAAGATTACGTTCTTTCAGCATTAACAAGAATGGGTTGAACCAATATAATTTCCGTATTCTGTAATAAGCATGATTCATCCATTGCCATTTTCAGCCCTCATTTTCTTTCTGGCAAAAAGAAGACTATGAACATTTATAGACTAACATAATCAAAGCTTTAACCTTTTCAGTGTTTTCTATTTGGATTGGCTGTCCATTTTTATCATAGGATTTCAGGGCCATGCCTCAGGGAGGAGAAGAATCGCCAGGAAATTACACCAAAGAATGCTGGAAAGGTCAAAGGATTACCCTCCCCTGTTTGCTTTTATGGGACATATGAAACATTCATATCACTCAATAAAATTATTGAGACAAAAATGATGAAAGATAAGCAGATAGAATGCATGAATCTGTTGTCAGGACAGCATGAAAAAAAGGATATATTACTGTGTTATCATCAATAAAAAACAGATTATGACAATGGTGTTTCTGTATCCTTAGCTCCTGCACTGAAATCAAATCCCTCAGAACACTGTAAGACCTGTAACCAAGAAACAGATATCCAAGCAAGACTGTGGCTATTCAGGCTGAAGAAAACCTTAGACCCAAAGCTCCCTTTTCTTGGATCAGTTTCTAATCACTCATTATTATATATTACTTATTACTCTATATTATTATAAATTATGTGATATAGGTTATTATGTGGTAAATGTGGATTCCCTTAACCACCGAGCCTCTTTCAGCAATGTTCTGCTGTCTAGGCTGTGAACCTGCAAACAACATGCTCTGAACAGAGCAACAGCAGCAGCTGCCTCTGGGGGTTTCAACACACATTTGTCTCCCGTGGGAACCACAGCCAAGCTTAGATCAGAAACAGGAACTTCCAGGTACCTGCAGAAGCTGAACTCTAGGACCTGAGGAAATTTCACTGTTCCTATTCACAGATTTAAAGGGATATGTGGAGATTTTGAGGTTCAAAAACAAACACCCCATTCATATCCCAGTAAAAGACTCCTCTAGCATCAACTAGGTGCAACTTCTGTAATTTAGTACATCATTATTAGAGTTGGTTCTTTCTCATAGTAAAATGGCTGGCTGGTAGCAGAGATCCAACAAGAATTTAATCAAACACTTAATTACAAATCTTCATCAGAGGCAGTGGCATCCAGTTCATCTGATATGTTCCAATATTCAGAAAAACATACGCAATTAAATCCAGCATCTGAGTCAGTCTGACAAACAACTAACTGGAGGAAAGAATTTAAAATACACAGTCAAGTTTTCTACACTTTGCTCAGTTTGATTTGTGTTTTCTTCTTGTTATTCTTTCATTGGTATAATCAAGGCACTACTCAAGTTAAGTCTAAGAAATTCAGACCTATATGTAAGACCTGTATCAGGATCGCTGTTGCAAGCAATGGTGGATTGCCAATTCGCTTTTTGAAACTAGAACCAGGAGCTTGTGAAACGTGCCTAAAGATCCCTTCTTATTTGAGACAGATGCATTTCAGTCAGCATCTCTTTTGCCTGCCCATCTGTTGTAATCATAGTCCAGAGGGACCACTAAAAATCATCGGTTCATTGTGCACACTCCACCCCTTCCACCTGCACTGCTAAAAGGGATCATGTCTGCACTGGTCACAGGATGGCTCTGACACAGTGTGTGATCTGAACACACACTGTCAGACACCAGATAGTGAATAGACTTGGGAGCTTTACTTCTGTTACTTCTCTTGTTTCTCATTCACTCATTTTGCAGTCTGTGCACAATAAAGTATTTTGCTACAAATATTTACTAACAGTACTTTTTGTTGAAAGAAAACAGTTTTGTGAGATGAAGTGTCCCAAATGACTGCAACTCATTTTGGTCCTCCTTGGCAGCAGAGATGAAAGGAATGAAAGATCATTTATTTACTGTTGTATTCCAGCTCATGGATATGAGGAATTATTAAAACATTTTAATGTAGTGATGGTGCTCAGACATCTGGTTTTACTCCACAGAGCATTCGGTAACACTTCAAAATGCTCACATGGCTCAAAGGAAAACTCATAAGAGAAAATAAGTACTGTAAAAAATGTTTCCTAAGTTATTAGTAACATCTTCAGCATCCAGCTCTGTACATCCTCCTTAAATAACAAAAGTCATTTGCATCAGAGGGAATATTTCAATGTCTAGGCTACAGAATTTGTTCCTAATGAATATGGGGCTTTGTGGATTGTAACACTCTGTCTCACGTTTTCACCTTGCTGTACAGACAGTCCTGGTGGGCCCGGGGCTATTTTTACATTACAGGCAATAACCCCATAATGAAGGTATTAGTTCAATACCAGCCCAGAAAAGAGGGTAAATCAGACTTGTAATCCCTTTCTGTCCTATGAAAAATAAGGGAAGATAAGGTACAGTGAAATATATGTCATGCCTCCATGACCTGGGAAGAGGGTAGCTGAGAAAAGGCTCAACTCATCTATTTACATAGTGTGAAAATAGCTCCTCTGGTCCACCATGACTAAAGTCCACCCTGGGAAAGAACAAGAGGGGACAGACAGCACCAGTCTCTTCCAACCAAACCAAAACCGAGTCCCTGGTTTGAAGGAATAGACTGTAGCAAGGAAAAAAGCAAGAACATGCAGATTCATCAGGCTGAGCAGCTCCAGGTGCTTCCCACACAGAACACCATATGTATACGTACCAGAAAAGTTTTTCTTATATTACTTATTTTGCTGCACAAATACCTTCAGAATCATGTAAATCTGTACAGCTGGACAAGCTATATCAACAGCTACATTTTCTTGGACTCTGTAGTCACCTCTTTTCACTGCTACAGGCAAGTCACGTAAGGGATGCGGTACCAGAGATGAATTTGGAGGTGCCAGAACTAATTTAGCTCCTGTAAGGGTGGCCACCAAAATCCTTCAGCTGGTTCCCCAGCTGCTCAGCCTTTGCAGAAGTTAGAAGTCTGCTCACATTTCAGCTGGCCCAACATCATCTAAGGATCAGACCCAAAGGCATTCAGCTCCAATTCCCATGCACACTTCAGCAGGATCTGTACTTCATGCTCATGGTGACCAGAAAGGTGACAGGGTAGGACTCAGCTCTACCACCTTCAGGTTTTTTGTGGGATGTATTCCCTATACGCCAATGAGAATACATAAAGAAAAACTCCAGGGATATATCCCAGCCAATTTAAATTCACTTTATTCTTACACAACAGAGCATGTAGGACTATGGGATATCAAGACCGTAAAATTAAAAGGAATGGATTGATTAAACTCAATCTTCAGCTTATGACCAAGAAAACTATTATGAAAACATTAAAAATGAAGGATGTCCTGTCCTCATCCATATTTTCTTAGATGTGACAGAACACTGCACAGTATTGGCATATTGAGCCCTTCACGTCTTTTTTTTCTCTGCAATTCTAGAACACTCTCATCTCAGTCGCTGAATTTAGTCCTGGGCCAGAAGGACAGAGACAAACTCTATGGAATTCAGAAAATAGTAGCAAAGATGATTAAAGTATTGACTTGGTGGGAAATGATTAACAAGTCCATTCAAAGCAGTTTCAAACAATGACAAGAAGAAAACTAAAATGAGAAGGAATGTCCATCCTCACAAGTTTGAGGGACAGATACTAACACCAGAGACAGAGGAAAATTGATTAGGTTTATTGACAGTAGGCTGAAAAGAAATAAAGAGGAGGAAATGATGCTGAGTATCTGAAGAAATTACCTAAAGTGAAATCCAATGCAGAGAATCAAAGAAACACTTGTCATAGGAAAAAATAAGGCAAGATGAAGTACTATAAAAAACACTGAAAGTGAGCATGCTGCCAGAAATGAGGTGTCCAACAACCCTGACAGCGAAGAAAAGAGTGCTCTATGCCTTTCTTCTCAGTCTCTCTCTATATATGATGCTGTAGTTCATTATATTAGAGACAATTAGAGTTAAAGGCTTTGCTTTAGGAAAAAAAACAAGTGTTACTCCATCCTTCCCCTCCATGCCATCAGCTGCCAGCAGTAGTTACTCCAGTTTCTCAGTGTGAAGACTGGCTGTCACACACTGATTTCTAATTTTACCATCTGCCAGAAATGTAATAAAAATGTAACTTAAAAAAACATTAATGAATTTCCTACTTAAAATGTTCATAGCCCTCCTATGTTTTATGTCATTCTCTCAGTCTTTAGCTCATCTGCGCTCAATTCTACCAAGCGAAATGGCACTGAACATATAGACTGTCATCACAGATAATAATCCAGCACATTGGGATTATAGATACAGCATTATCCAGAAAATATTAGAAAGAAAAGAGCTATACTATTAAAATTCTCTAGTCTTCCTCTCGAGCATCTGTCCATTTTGAATGCAAAGTAAAAATAGTTAAACTAGCAAAAGTGGCACAAAAAAACCCAAACAAACAAACAAGAAAAAAATGACTGACAATTCATGAGTTCATCATTCACTAAAATCTGAAATACATTTTTGCTTGCAGTAGCAACAGTTGGGTTGGCACAGGATTATTCATCCACTTTTTTCTATACAATTCATATAATGTCTCAAAATGGATTTGTTTTACCTGGATTATTTCTTGGAAGTAATGCCAAGCAGATTAAATAAATCTTTTACAATTATAGTTTATGCTCCTCCAGGCTTGCAATAACCGAAGTTAATCAATATTATTCTTTAGTTCAAAATTCAGCTGGGAAATAAAAAGTATTATCGGTGGGGAATGGGAAAACATTAGTACACTTGCATGTTCTAAATGATCCACTTTGAATTTGAAAGTGCATTTTGAGACTAAATATAACCTTTTAAAGTAATTTTTTTATGCACAAGGTTTATTAATCGGGAGTGGAGTGGGCAAAAACAGTATTGAGTATAAACAAGGAAGAAAGGAAGTGTACTTGGTTCACTTCAGGTAAGCCCTAAATGTTTGCCCATCGTTTACGTTGGAGGTTTAGGTTAATTAACTAACTTCTGCTGTCTCAGTTTCTCCACTATACTGTGAAGGTAATAATGTATACTACATATAAGTGCCATCTAATGATTAAATCCTCTTTGTCAAAGAAGTGAAACTTTCTATTAGTGGTGCTCCAGTGTGCCATTACTCTTCTCTATCTACTAGATGTGCCCATCATTATAAACCCAAACAGGGGAATAATCCTCTCTTCAAACTGCCAGTGCAACAGAAGACATTCTGTTTTCATTCATCAATTTGTTATTCTGTCAAAATTAATCTGATTGGAGAAATTCAACTAGAACTGATTTAAACCCAACAAAGAGGTAGAAAGGATTCTGCCACCAAAAGTAGCTACGTAGGCAATGAGACAGACATCCTTTACTCCTTCCACATCTTTAAAACCATCTCTCATGCAGGGAAAACCAGGAAGCATTAGAGCAGCATTTAAAAAAGAAAATTTAGAAGAGGTCCCCTTTTTGCTGTAATGGTTGGGGGACTTAAGCAGGTTTCTGCAGCCTTTAGTGCTGTTCACCCTTGATTTTTCCTGTAGGCTCACAGTAATGTTACCTGCAGCTACTGAAGAGACAAGAATGGGACTCCAGGAAGGGGAAAAGAGGAAACGAGGTGGGGTCTTCATGGGATTTCTTGCCTAAGGGTGTGCCCTAAACCCACAAGAAGGTGTCACATCCTTCCTCTATCCACCCAAACTCAGAATTCCTTTGTAACACACAGGATCCAAACCTGGAATTCAGGTAGAGACAAATAAGTGAAATAGGTGAGAAATAAGTGAAACAGGTAAAACAAAACATATTTTCACAACAGACAACAGCCAGTGGGTAAAAGTGAGACTTCGGGGCTTTACTAGGGAGACAGGACCTGTCAGTAAGATTAGGTCCCTGCCAGGAACAAGGAAAACCTCAGCTAGGGGTTGTGGTGTATACTTGTCTCTGCATTGCCATGCTGCTCATGGCTGTGTACCTCATGAACCATTCTCTTCTCAGGACTGTGCCCAAAACTATCATCTAGTTGATAAATTCTTATCAATGTCTCATTAGAGCTTTTTCTTCTGACAGAATTTTCTCATAATCGAGAAGAAAAGCAATTCTCTGATTAAAGATAAATTGGTAAATATAAATGACAGAACTGGTTTGCCATGAGCATTGGGATGCATTCCCAGTCAATAACACCATGACAGAATTGCAGCTTAAGGGAAGGAATTTACTAGTTTTAGCAAAGCACATAATTAAATATGAGACAAGTCTACAGATTCTCAAGCAGAGAAACAAGGAGAATGGCCAACCTGAGGCTTTGTAGATTGTGCTACCATTGCCTCTTCAGTTCATTTGGTGCTCTCTTTCATTTACTTGTGCAACTCCAAAAGATAGATAAAGACTTTGATCTCAAATATCAGGGCTAATAGAAAGTAACATAACAGAGAGCTGTTTATTAAAATGTTACACCAGGTTTCAATTTAATGCTTTCCTTTGTAGCAGTGGATATCAAAAATCCTTAATGATTTATCTGAACTTTTAGTAATTTCTAAGTGTTTCTTATGTGTAACTGCAAAGAGCAACTAGGTCTTCTACCCCCAGCATTATATCAGTATTAGATGAATATGATCACTGATAATTGGGATTTTAGCCTTTCACCTCTGGATCAGTGTTTCAAACTCAGATGAGGTTGATATTAAATAAAAGTGATTTCTATCAGCGGGCTGCTCAGTGAATCTATGAAATAGTACAAGTTGGTAGTGGACAGGTGTCTATATGATTAAAATACACTTTGCAAGCACAGTTGGCACCCTGGAATTTTCTTATTATGAATCTATAATCTGCTCCCCCAGCTCATAAATGCAAAGTATTCAGCAACACTGAGATGTCATTTAAAAACAAGGAGAATACAGTGTTCTTTGTTAACCCCACAAACAAAGTACCTCTGTTTCTAGAGCAGTTTTGAATCCCTGGAAAAATGTTTCTGTGCACTGCAAAGATTATCATTCAGGCTACTAAAACTCATGAATTCTGAGTAAAATATCAACATTAAAAATAAAGACCTGGACCCCTGTAGGTTATATCTCAAAATCTCTCAGCCAGCACCATGTATGGTGTTCAATGTGAAGAGAATATATATCCACACAGCACCAACAAAGCACAATC
This sequence comes from Corapipo altera, assembly GCF_003945725.1. NCBI lineage: Eukaryota > Metazoa > Chordata > Aves > Passeriformes > Pipridae > Corapipo > Corapipo altera. Next base: position 27,899,664 of record NW_020884877.1, read on the forward strand.
ACACAGGATGTCCCACATATGCATGAATCTACATTAATGAAGTCAAAATTCTCAGGCATCCACATAGAGCTCAAGCATTTTTGGTGGCAAAAAATGCTAAAAGGATTTTGATAAGAGAAGGTATGCCCAATCTCAACATGAGGTGGTTTCTCTGACTAGGAATCAAGACAACAGTTTTATGTTTGAGTAGGGTTTGGGGGATGGGCAGAGGGAACAGCACAAAAATTATGGCTTTTGAATAACCAAGCCCATAATTCAAGCCTCAAGCCTTTAATCTGTTTCTCTTTAACCCATTCAGAGGTTTTGTCAGAGAAAGTGTGAGAAAATATCTTCCATTAGCTTTGCTTTCTTGTTGTACCAATTCTGAACAAAGCAGGGCAGAGCCCTTCAGGCTGATGCCTTATGGCAGATGCAGCTTCGTAGAACTGTGAGACATTCCAAGACCATCACGGAAATTTTTCTGGACTTGTCAATTACTGACATATGTGTCAGTGGAAGAGGTAAGGAAAACCGTATACAGAATCCAAACAACAGGGAAGGGCACTTCAGTGTAAGTCAATCCCCAGCAGTTTAGATACATGTGCAAAATGTTTCACCTCTCTGAAAAGAAACATTGTTTGGTCTGGTCTAGTTCAAGATCCTGTAAGATTTATAAGAACATAAAACAACAGTTGCTAAATTTGGTACTATTGTGCTGCAGGACAAGGACTACAGATCTACATGAGAACAGAACCCTCAGCTAAACATGGAAACACAACAGAGTTGAAATTAATTAGCTCAAGAGTAGAGTAACTTTAATTTTGTGAAAAAGTTAGAGACTAAGCACATAAAAAAAACCCCAAGAGAATCCAAAGTTTTCTAATGGTCCTACTAGGAAAGTCCTACTAGAAATTTTCTCCTACTAGGAATTTTCTTCTTAAACTGAATTTCTTAGCCACTAATTTCCTCTGCAAGTGGCAACTGAAATATAGGGACAAAACTAACTGATAGGCAACTCTCAGCATTTACCCCTCCAGTCTCCAATTTAAATGTCTTAAAATGAGTCTGTCTTTTACATACATTTCAGCTAGAATGGTTAAAAGGAAGAGGAAGAACAGGAACGTGTACAATCAAAGCAAGTATTCATGCACCCAATTTTAACGTGTTTCTGTCTTGTTGTCTAGAAGAACAACTATAACCTGCCCAAACTGAACCACAACCCCAAAAAGTTAAAAACTGAAGACAGCCACTGTTAACAAATTGCAGATGCATGAGACTCGCCCAGAAAGACTTCGCAAATCAGCAATGAGAGGAAGAGAGAGCAAATCATGCAGAAACTATTTAATCAATGAGTAAAGACAATTATAACATCTGTTAATCTTTTGTGTAGGTTATAATTAGATGCTGCGGAGGAGCAGCCTTTAAGGGGGAGGCAGGGAATCCTTTAACATCTGCCAGAAGGGCAAACACTGTGCAATAAATGACTTTAAATGCAATCAGCAAAATGAGAGCTGAGCAGAGTTCACAAAAGGCCTGTATAAAAGATTGAGGATAACAAAATATTTTGCCAAAGGTCAACTCCTGCAGCACTAGAGCCTGAATAATGACTGCTAGTTTAGAGGCTGCATGAAAAACAAACGTGATTGTACCTCTGAAAAACAATTCTTTTCTCATTTGTGTCATTACAGCAAAAGCACATGCTGCTGCTGTATATCACGTCAGCTTAATGACTTATTAGTGCTCTATCTATCAACCTTGAACAATTTAGAATAAACAGGTAGATATGATGTATTTTAAAGACCAGAATTTAGTCTAATTAGACTGACACAGAACTGTGTTGCACTGTAAAAGTGATTTGATTCTGATTTTAAATAATTAATCATTCAGTAGCTTCTAAAAGATCTAATTATTTACTCATTTTGCCCTTGAAAACAACCATATGCTTTAAGCTGTTCCTCACTGAAGATATGAGTTCAAGAGGGAGTTATTTTATCCAGTTTAACACGGCCCTCTACTGGCAAAATAACCCCCCAAAATCTTACCGCTATGTACCATTTTGCCAGATTATTTCAGAGCAGCAGAGAAGATCCTACATTTTACAGCAGTTACATCAAATCTTAGAAGATAGAGAAGACAGAGAGCTTTAGGAATTTGCATAAATTAAGTCATCCCTTAATCTCTCTAGAATTCCCTTGATGAGAGCACTGCTTCCTTTTACCCACCAGATGCAGCTCTGGCAGTCAACAGAGCACTGAAGAAACAAGCCAAGTGCTCATATCTAGAGGACTTAGTCATTTTAGAAGCAAATCTAGTCCTTTTACTTATGTCAGATTGTGTTGTATTCCTCAAGGAGTACCAGTGTTTCCCAAGAGGATTGCTTCTCTCACATGATTTCAGTTTGCACAATTGGGTAATACTTAGTATAGGCGAAACAAGCATGTTTAGTCCAGCTGCAAAAAGAATACTGTTTGAAATACAAGTGCTAACTATCATCACTGCACAAGAATTCCTGCTTCCTTCTTTTCTCCACCATTACTGAAAATCCACAGTGGTGATTCAACACAGCTTCAATCAAAGTGAAGTGGACAATGAATTTTGCCTCTGTTGTTGCATGTGGTAATTAACTCTTCCTATTTGCATTATGTCTGAGCAACAAAGACACAAAAGGATACGGTAAACTATTGAATTTAACAATTTAGATAACGATGAATTATAATAATCAATTAGCACTGTCAAAGAAAATAATTTGTGACATGCATTTGATTCTGTCCAGACCTATTGTGTGCACACACTATCCAAGGCTGCTTTGGCTCTGGAAAACAAATAGCATTGTCCTGTGGAAAGCTTATCAAACATGCAGTTTAACAGTAGCATTTGTTCTTGCTGTATGTCAATACTAATAGACCATATTTCAGCAACATAATTTTTATCCATTGCTTTATAATCCAACCTGCTTTTCAGGGTCTACATCATTCATAGCCCATATGAATGTTACTACCCATTTCCAGAAGCCATTGCTGCTGTACAAACCACGTTTATCTGATTCACCTGAATGCCAGGCAATGGAAGCATAAAAGATTTCCCACTGTTTTTCACATAATAGCTACCTAACTTTTCATCCTGAAAACATCATGACTAATTTATGTAACCATCAGGGAATACCTAATGTAATTCAGGTTTCCGCATGCTACACGAGCAGTATCAGTAGACAGTACAGAACAGAGTATTACAAGTGTTAATGGTTCATGTTCTATTTACATTGTACATTTATCCTGTTTTAGTAATAAAAATGCATATTACATGCTTTAACTTCTGAAGGTGTTCTGGCAGCTTTGGCATGGATTTTTCTTCAGCATAACTGCAATCCTGCCAGGAGCTGAACACGTGCAGAACCACACACGAGCTGCAGAGCATCCCGCCGCATTTGGCCCTGGCTGCGCTGTGCTTTAAGCTCCTCAGCCAGCTGAGCTTCCCTTTGGCACCTTTGTTCTGTGTCTTTTATCCCAACCTCAGTCCCACTTGTCAGATGATGATAGGCTGGAGTCTGCACTTATTCCATTTCTTTTCAGACAGCGAGAAAGCCCAAAGAATTGACATTCTGTTGGCAATTGTCCCTTTTAATGCCACCCGAGAACGTTATCAGATTATATGCTGTATCCTTGGGCAGATTTCTCAGATCCAAAAAAATTCAACCAGGGGATCCCTCTGCTGAAAAGTGAGTTCACTCTATATCCTAATTTGCTACCTTGGTATATAAGAAAGAAAATGTAAATGTAAGAAGGGAAATTCAAAAGAGGAAAATTAAAATTGGATGCCCACAGGCTCATCAGGTTTTGAGAGTCTGCTTCTGTTTTTAAGGTAATTAGCTGAAGATTAGCTCTTGACTGAAGTGGAATTGTACCCTACTGCTTTACATTTATTGGGGCAGAATTTCTACTTGTGTATAAGTGTTTGAAGCCTTTTACAAAATTTATGTACAAGCACATTGGGAGAAAAGCCCATGAAGTTTTTTTAAAAAGTAGTAAAATTCACATTTTTCAGACTAGTATTTGCACTTAAAAATAAACCAAGGAAGAAAGGTAAGTGGGAGCTGAGGATTTTTTTAATCTCATTTTGTTCTAATAATTTTAAAGATTTTGTAGGTATTTGCCAATATTACCTGAATACTTTGCAAGTATAAATTATCAGTTCTCCACAGTAGATCACCATTATTGGCCACAAGGTGACAGAGGGAAGGAAAGTCTGGCTCATGAGAGTCAGCTTGATAGGAATCAAACTACCCAACCTTAAACCCATTTCTATCCCTAGGAAAGCTTCTATCACAATTCTCCGTTCTTCACTCTTGCATTCTGTGAAAATTTCCAAGTTACAAAAAGGTCTTTTAAAGACCATATAAACATTTTGTTTATACCATTTCTGAAAAAGGAGGATGAACACCTAAGGAATAAAATATGCCCTTCTTTAAGCACCTATTTAAAACCACAAAAGCCTTTGCCATTTGCGTGGCATTAATGCAGCCCACCCCAGCCCACCCCAACACCCCCAAAAGAACATGTTTCAGTTGCAAAGACAGAACAACAGTTCCTAAGTTGCACAGTATCTTGACATGCCATGCCACCTTATAACATCTAAAAAGAAGAGATGGGCAGGTTCTGATCTGCTGTAGAAATAGGGTCACTTGAAAGGGGCATCTGCAGTCATAGCCACTCCAACCTTAATAGGAAGGCCCAAAAATCTGTTGCTATGTGGTACTGAGAGGCCTTGTAAACAAAGTCAGTGGCAAGCAAAGCAAACCAAAATCAATAGTACTGATAATTCAAGAAGAATCCTCCAATTCCTACTTGATTGATTTGTACTGACTTACCCTCATATACGTGCCAATCATAGTTTTCTGATTTCAATCTTTAGAAATGTGCTTTGTCTTCACAAGGACAGACCATTAAATAGAGGTAAACAGTAATAAAAGAGTTCCTCATACCGAGTACTGTGATCAGGTTACTCCCTGGAAAAGCCACTACAACTGAAATTGCAGTAATTTAGAATGGGCTTCTGGTGAAGGATGAAATGAGAAGCAAGAGACCTGGGATTTGTTACTAGCTTTTGAAGTGGGTAAACTAAGTTTTAATAAACCACATCTATGGATCATTTTACTCCTCTGTAAAACAGGAATAATTCCAAGACAATTGCAGCTAGTTGTCCTGAAAATTAGTTAATTGGTGGCCAGAAACAGAGTAGTGTCCCACAAACAGCAGGCAGCGCAAAAACTATATATTCACAGCAGTTACCAGTGTGCCAATATTTTTGCCCTCATGTTTCAGGATTTGTTGGATTTCTAACATAAACACTCTAAACAAAAATTACTGTTTCTCACATAATTGACAATTCATTTTATCCAAAAGGCATCAGATTTCAAAGCACTGTGTGATTCCTTCTTTTAAACTTATACACCTCCAGAACTTGAACAAGGGCTAAAAGTGAAAATTAGTAAAATTTTGCTTTAAAATGCCTGCATAAGAAGCAAAAGGATTTTTAAGGAAAACTGTGCTAAAAACTACAATAAATTTATATTAAAAATTCAAATTAATCTTGAATATTCAAATAAATATCATTAAATGATAAAAGAACAATCTTAAGACAGTCCAGGTTTTGTTCAGTTAATGACAGCACTCATGAGACTTTAAGAATCTTAGAGTTTCATCACTTAAATTAAGAGAGAGCCACTTCAGTGTAATCTCATACAAACAAAAGCCAAAATGAAGTTTTCATTTGTCTTGAACCACAGTCAGATGCATAGCTGTAATTACTCCTAACAACTACATACTTGCCGCTCTTTTAATTAAAGCAAAACTACAAATAGCAATACTGACACACTCCTAGAGAAAATGAGCTTTACAGAGATGATAAAAACACCAAAACAGCAGAAGTCTTACTTGCAGCATTTCAGTTAAAACATGCCAGCCCTGGAGAACTCAGAACCGTAAGAAGTCTTTGCAGTCCAGAAATTCTCTTGAGTTTATCCAGTGTTTATTTACCAAGCTTTAAAAGTCTGTGGTTAGAAGAACAGAGTTAGCTTTCTACACCCTCCACAGCACTGAAGTCCTTCGGTAACAGCAGACATGAAGTTTGCTGATAGTTGGGATTGCTGCTGCTATGTAGTTGCTCAGTACTTGTAAATACAAGCTCTGTGGACAAAGTCCCAAATGACATCACAGGCAGCTGCTTATTGTTGAGTCTTTATTAACCGACTGTCAAAAAAGAAAAGCGAGGAGGAGAGAAAAGCCCAAACTATCTTCCCTGCAGCACAATTTGCATCTTAGTAGGAGTTGCAGTGCTAAACTTCTGTTTACACAACTGATGTTTTCTTAGAATGAATAAACGGTGTTTGCAGAGATAGTAGAAAAGTAAGAAAAACTTAAACAGCTTCACCATGCAAAGAGCACAGGGAGAAAAAGAAAAAAATGCCAGCGGTGCCTTTTTAGAATTTATCACTGAATTCTCCTGATCCTTTTTTTTTTTTCAAATGTAGAAATATGTTACTAGGGATGCAAACCTGCGTGGATTTTAAAGCCCAGAGCAGAGGACTTCAGTATCTTGAAATGAAAGTTTCAACTCATTTCTAATTTTAAAAGTTGCAGAATTACAAACTGTGATATTTGTAAGATTTTAAGACAGCTCAACTTCAGTTACAATGTGTTTTTAAGAAAACCCTCTTACTTTCCAAAGATGAACAACAAAGTACAAACTCGTACTTTGTATATAAGGAAGCAAGAAACAGCATCACACATAGTTATTCACTAGGTGCTAAGAGGATAAATACTGACCTTTCCTCCTCAGAGGGAGAAGTCCAAGACTAAGTAGCACTTTGGAGCTGAAAACATACTCAATTCCCACCGAGGCACGGGGTACTCACTTGAGAACTTGTCCAGCTACTAATCTGAATCTCTGTCACTGAGAGTTCCTGCTGAAAGGGAGGGGCTGGGACTCTGTCTTGATTTCTCAGAAGTCAGTCCTTTCAAGTCAGAACTTCAAACGCTGGAAGAGCACCACCAAGGCTTGTGACAGACTGAGCTCTGCTATCTGTGCACGTTTCCACACGAAGAGGTTCAATATTGGAAACACCTGGCTACTCACATCTAAACACCCTAGACTGCATGTTCCATAAACAACAAAACAACCGAAACTTGAGCTCAGTGATGAGCTTAGGCCAAGTTTTCACTGTGGTTTTAATTGCTACACATAAAAGCATCAACCCAAATTCTGTCTGTATTTACAGAGAGAAAACCAATCTTGGGTCAGATCCTCAGCTGCTGTAAATCAGGCTAGATGCAATTACACACCTGAACAAGAGCAGTCAGCGCCAGCTGAAATCCTGCTTTTCCCTGCTAGAGTGCCATTAAAAACATTTGTGTGACCTTAATGACAGAGTGCCTGATTTTCATGGTGCTTGCCCTGAGTGGCAGCAATACCCTGCTGACACTGACGGCTGAGCTTGCTGGAACTGTTTATGTAGGCAATCGCTACCTCTGCCACTTGCTGCCTCTAAAACACAAGTTTGTACTTTTGATGGAGATCTGTTATAAATCCCCTACATTTATTCCCGTGGCTAATCAGCCTGTAGCACACAAGTAACACCACACTGTGTAACTGTGAGATATATTTACCACCCTGCCTCAAACAAACAGGGTTGTTTTCCTCTTCCACTGCACTCAGTAAGGTTTTATGCCTTGCTCGTTAAGAGCTTATTAGTTTGATCCAGGAAGTCTTCAAAATACTTTGAAAGTGAAGTGGGCTATGGGAGTAATAGCCACTAACATATAATTTTCAATAACACAAATTTTGAACCATCCAGATTTAATTCCAGCTTCACGAGTGCCATTTAAGTAAACATGAACAAGACTGTGTGCTTGCATATACAGCTCCATAAGGCTTCATCTCATTCCAGCAGGAACAAGCCCATAAGACCAGTAGAAGAGGTAGATTTTGTTTAAACCTGATGATGACTTACAGTGTGTTTTCTCAGACCAAGGATAAGACTCGTTTTTACACCATTAGAAGTATTTATAAAATTGCAAAACACCAGTTACGTTGAAGCTCTCTTGAAAAGAAAACTGACTGGCTCCAAGACACCAATGCAGACAGACACATGTAGTAAAAAGAGCTCATACTTATAAAATGAGAAAACTACAGTTTTAATTGAAAAAGCCAAGTGTTTAATAAAATAAAAAAGGACGAACCTTAAGGGAAACTGCAGCTCTCAGGAAGAAATTGTATTATTCAGCAAAATTTAGAATTTACTAAAGAATGTTAATGCATTTCTAAAGATAGTTAATGCATTTCCAGTCTAAGCACATCTAAGTGCTTAGACCAGGATCAGGACAGTAGATATACTATTCACATTTCTCTGGTCAGGCAGCATTGCAGAGGCAGCGACTTCAGTTGCCTGAAAGCAACTTTTCAGAGATTTACATTGAAGTTCTATCTCAATCCTTTACAGAACTGGTGGTTATTGTAGAAATATATATGCAGTGAAACAAATACTGATATTTGTGGGTTTGACCAGCAAGTTATTCTTCCCCATAGGAGGATTGCCATGTGGGTGGACAACCGATTCTGCATTCTTCAAATTACAGCCTTTATTAAGGGAGTGGCCATTAGATCACCCTGTCAGTGCACTTATCCATCTAATTTCTATTCTAAGTCATCATAATATATAGCTGCTGGCTGTGCAGATACAACTTATTTTTGGCAGGAATGTCATGGATTTTGTTAGAACAAAATTAACCACAGAATTCAATCCATGACTAGCTACAGGTTGAGTGAAAAGATAAAGAAGTTGAAGTAATGAGCTGCAGCAGTTGCTCCTGGGCTGATGTGCAGTAGGGTGAACTGATTCATGTATCCAAGGAAATAACTCACCTTCATACTGCCTCATTTTTGATGAGCAGACTGGTAAGATGAGACATAACAAACTGATTGAAGTACACATAGATACTAGTAAAGCTTGTCAATTAGCCTCTTGCAGTACAGCCAGGATCTGTTAAAAACCCCATGTCTCATAACAACACAAAATACTATCTTCAGGTTCACTGTCCACATTTGGTTTTAGTTTGTTATCTACTCAGAAAGTTCCTCCTCATTGAAGAAGGGTCTGATCTTCCCAGAAAATGCAGTAAGTGGATGGCATCGAGTCACCTCGACTGCACAACACTTTTTCTGAAGCATTGCAGAAGTCCCTCCAGTTCTGATGTGCTTGTTCACTTCTTACCAGCACAAGTGCAGAAAACGGCTTGGACCCAGGTGCCTTGGGTTCACGCTCTCATTACAGACCCATAAAGCTGTGGCATGAGGTGATCAGCCTCACAGCCAGACTAGGGAGGTGGTAAGAGCTAAGAGTATTTTCCCTGAGGGATGTCCAACTGTGCTGCTAGTCCAGTGTGGTTCAGTACAGCCTCAGACAGCAAGCCCACAGGCCATTCTTTTACCCTCTGATACTACTCCTGGGGCAAGGATAGACAAGCTGACAGACTGAAAAGTAGTTCAGTCTAGAAGGACAAAATTGTAGGGCATTAAAATCCCAACAGACTGGAATATAATATAAAATCCTAAACTGTTCCATTTTTATCCCACAGTAAATACTCAGATCACTGGAGGGCAAGTTTAAAAAACAGTAAAATAAACTGTAGGCTGCAGAATTTGCCCTCCTTGGAGTTAAACATGGTTGGAAGTCTTGAGCTGATTCCTAAAATATCACAGAAATTTCTCCTGAATGACACCAGGGTAATGAAGAGCAAATGTTCTTTGAAAATTACTGTTATTCTCACTTTTACCAACACACTTAAGCATGTCTTACAAAATATTTACCTACAAGCATGTGAGCTCGTCACAAGTTAACACAGCAAACACTTTTCTGGGGTAGCTGGCAGAGATGATAAAACTGAACCAAATAAGTTGAAATATGTAGAGAGAATAAAAGGAAGAGTGTGGCACATGAATCTCCTCAAATACTCACTGTCAAAAACAGGCCTTCAGTTGTAGCCGTTTGATCAGGCTGGCAAGCTTTTGATCACAGAGGTAGTTTGGGGTTTAACCTTACTGGGTGATTTTTCAAGGCTTTTTACCTCCCCTGCATGTCAAGAATAGGGAAAAGGTGTTAAGCAAAGGTAAGTTTTACCACTGGAACAAACAATAGCTCTCTCTTCTGTCACAATTTATGAATTTAGGCTTTGGCGAAATCAGTAAATTATGTATAACAACAATAACTGCGTTCTAATCGGCCCTTGTGCTACACACAGGGTTGAGGATATCATCAGTCTGGTTTGTACTTTCCAGCTGTGCTCTCAGTGCCTGGCCCTGCTGCGCTCTCCTCTCCAAGAGCTCCCAGACAGCTTTCTGTAGTGACCTGTCTCCTCCTCAGTTCTTCTCATGATATTCCCTCTCCTGGAAGAGGACCTTTATACAGAAACATTTACTTCAGCTCACTTCAACTTTCACTATGGGAAATCCTGTCCTTAAGTGTCAGGATGAAGCCTTGACACCCTATTCTGGCACATAAGAAAAAGAAAGGCTAAAATGAAATGTTTAATCCAGCCTTTTCAGATGAGCTAAGAACTAAAATAGGCATATATGATTGTTCCTGCTATAGCAGTGATTTGCAATCAATTTCTAAATCTTTTTCAGTTCCATAATTTTTGCTTCAGTAGAATTCTATGAAAAGCATTCATTGGAAAAAATTGATGGAATGTCTTTAAAGGACATTGGCTTTCACTACGAATTGCTTCATTGTAAAATACAATATTAAGCAAATCATAAGAAGTTTGGTTTGAGTGTTGCCACTGGAAGAGGTAGGCAGAAGCTGGATTTTTGACTTACAACAGAACTCAGAAATAGTATAAATGTGATTACAAAACTTAAGTACATAGGACTGGCTGTCATTAGGTCCATGAGTTAAGCCATTATCCCTTCTTTGCCCTTCCTGTTGTTTCTGGAATCAAGCAATTGATTCAGCCACCAGTGACCTTATCCAGAATTAATTGAAATCAATGGCATTAGTGTATTCTGGAGCAGGCCCAAAACCAATGCATGTTCAAGGGCTTTTCTATATCCTTAATCACACAAGTAAGCCTCTGCAAATTTAGATTCCAATGGATTCAATCATTAAATCAGTTACGCAGTGTTTAACTTCACATATGGACAGTGGTTTCCTGCTGGATATTGAAAGCAGCTCTATTAACAGGAGAAGGCTATTTCCATAATCTATTTGTGATAAAAGCATGTATTTCTACAGGTGTCAGTGTTCCAGCAGGGCTGGTACCTAATGAGAAGGCTGACTAATTTGCACTCTCCTCCTGCCTCCTCGGACATGTCGCTGTATGTCAGAAAGCAGAGGTATCAGCTTGTGAAACACACATTCCTCTGATGCAAGCATCTGGCTTCTTGGCAGCCAAGTCGTGACAGGTTCTGTAGCAGCTGTGATGGCTCCATGCTCTTTCAGATGGTTAAATAGTCTTGTTTTTCAGCCTAGCTGTTTGTTTTCCTGCTGCACTCCTGGATGAAAGCCCACTCGCCCCTTTAATCAATAAGCTGGCCGTTGGGTTGAAGCAATTGGTTACATTTTTGTACATGTCAGAGCACAGATTCTTGCCCAGAGACTGCCAGCTCTACAGCCCTGTGCTCTTGACTCCATGCTTAACCTTGTTCTGCTCCGTCCTGACACCTTTACACACCAAAGAGAGGGTCATCTTCCCAAGCTGAGAGCAAGCAATAGAATAGCTGTCTTCAACTCTCAGTCATAGGATTTGATGGATTTCACAGCTCCTGCTTTTTTACAGGAGATGGTAATCAGATCAAAGAGAGCAAATAAGGAATACAATTTATTTATTTCAGATGGCTTTATAAACTGTCCTCCCATGTGCACACACCAGATGGAGATAAGAATCTGGCTAGAAGCTTTAGCTTTACGTTGTGTAGCACAGAGGTAACAGCACATCAAATTATTAAGAGAAAAAATTCTTCAGAGAAGATTACACAAATCTGAAGTAAATTTTATTTAAATTTGCCTTTAAACATATTATGAAAATCTACAATATAATGAGCAGTTCCAAGTAGCTCACTCAAACAAATGAGCACATGGCACTACCAACACCAAATGTGATAACACAGTATTAAAAAGGGATATTCTCACAGGGATACCACAAAAATCAAAAGCTGTCATCTGCCTCTCAGCCATTTGTAAGCCATATCCACCTTTTCACTCTAAATGATAATCTGTGTCTCTCCTCCTTTTTCCCCATGTGTTGCTGCTTATGGAGGAAAAATAAGTAATGAACTGACTTGGCCAGGCTACGTTTTCCCTTGCCCGGCTTTTACTCTTTGCTCTTGTACTTGCCATATGAAGCTTTTTTGGTGGGGTGCAATTACTGTTATTTCTACATTTGCCACAATAGAGAAACTGAACAAACAGGCCAATTCCTGACCTTGTTGCAGAGAGCTTGATGAGGGAGCAAACCTTCCCTGCCATTTACCTGTGCTCCACTGATCCCTTGATGAGGACCCAGTAGCAGCCTGGTCAGTCCTGTCATCCACTGTTTACCAAAGCGCACACATACACACACACACAGTTAACCAGTTCCCACATAGAGCTCTGGTCACTGGCCAAATTGACACCTGTGGAAACAACACATCAGTATCACCCTGGGTTCTAACCACTCCAGGTCACACGTATCCACAGCAACCAGAATCAGTGCTCAGCACCATCCTTTCCAAAAGGCTGTAAGAAAACAACGAGTTTGAGATCTGTTAGTATCATTTAAAGTTCTCTTTGGGTCTTTCCATTCCGTCTTCAAAGCAGTATGGGTAAGAACCACTCCCAGCATATGACTTATTAAATTAAGAGCTGCAACAACATGCCTTTTTTAATATCATATAATTCCATATTGTGACATACAATATAAGTTGATAAAAAGACTCATTTTACCAAATGACTATTATCAACAACAGTCTATCTGAAGTGCACTGCCAGTGTTCTGGTCTCCTAACACCCCTAAAATCCAAATAAAGTTGATCCACATCACAGGTAAAATTTTCAGGGGTTAAGCAGCTTGCTTAAAGCCCAAGAGGAGCCACCAACAGACTCAAGTCTAGGAATAACTGCTCCCAGCACGGCCAATGGAGCCCTGGACAATACCATGTAGTCTTACACAAAAGTGCTTCAGTGCAAGTCCTCAGGCTTCCTGTCCTCTTGAAAAATCCTGGGTTGTTGTAGAAAATGTTTATAAACTGTACACACAGTTTAGGATTTCAATAATATGCTACGATTACTTTAAATCTGTGAAATACAACAACTCATAACACGTACCTACACAGTTTCCAGGGAAGGAGACCAAAGTTCCTCTTTACAAAAAGGATGATGAAAAAACACAAAATTATTTTTTTGAGGAAAAAGGTTTCTTAGTCTTACTGCAAGAAAAAAGCCTCCATTCTGTTTCTCAGGATAGAAAAGGGCAGGTATATCAAACAAAAGCTGTGCTGGTTTACCACACTCCCTTCTCCACTACAGTGCTGAAGATTTTATTGCATGCTGTAAAGAGAGGGAAAACTCATCTTGTAGTCATATAAACACAGTGAACAACACAGAATAAGTATCAATTACTTTTGAAAGTTTCAGTGATAGCCTCAACCCCTGGGGATAATTTCAAATGGTATGATAAAGACTTCAGTTAGATTAAAACATCAAAAGCAAACTAGCATTCAAAACTAAACAATTCTGTCTCTGCTATAGAAGTTACAATAAATTTTCTGAACTGGCAGATTTCCCTCCTAGCTGTTCAGCTGTTCCTTTCCCATAGGTAAAACAAGTCAATCTGTTTGAGAAGACAATTTGCCACCCAGCTTACTTAATGCCACACATTAAAATAAAGTTATTGAATAATTTTGTTGTCAAAGAGCTGTTTTAATGGGAATCCATGGTTAAAAGAAACAACCACAATAGAGGAATACAATCAGATGGTGTTGACTTCCATGTGAATTAGAACTAAGTAAAATCACTTTTGGTCTCATTTTACACAGAACTTTTCTCAAGTCCTTCAACAGATCCCTGCATACATGTCATTCGCTGTTTACTTTAATCCCATGATCCAAATTTGGCTCAGTGATGTTAGTATAAACACAAACATGACTAACAGAAAAGAGTAGGTCTGTGATAAATTTTTATTCATCTGGAATTAAACATGATAAATTCCTGTAACATACTAGCAAGTCAATGTAGCTGCATTTTCCATTCCTTTTGTGCCAACATATGTGACTGTGGAAAGTGCATGGAAGTGCAGAAGCCAGGTGCTGGGTGTATTCACACAGTGCTGTGAAATGACTTTCAGAGATGTTTGAGGCAGCTTTGAATGAGTTTTTGGTTCTGAGAAGCAACTTGGCCAAGTTAGTTCCCGGCATGGAGCACAGCACAGGAAATACCCTCAGCAGGGGCCTATGGGAGTGTGTTACAGCCCTGCCCCAGCCCAGACAGCAGGTTCAGAGCCAGCTCAGGTATCTCCACATGACACTGCCCTATGACCACAGAAGTATGAAAAGTGTCCATTCTGCTTTCAAAAAGAGAAAGCCGGGAAATACTTTATCTTCACAGTGTAAGTCACAACCCAAAAAGGCTTTCTTAGTCATGGTGTGAGCTCTGTTTGATTCATCCTACAACAACATTCTTAACTGAAAGAATAAAAGCAGCTCTGAGGTTGAGTACCAACTTTGAAACAGTCTATGGGAACATGAAGTAAGGCTCACCCTTGCTTTTCGATAAAATGAAGGGCTAAGGCTCAGACCAGTTCACTGCCTTATACCTGCAAAAGATCAAGAAACTCAAGTGCAAACTGACCAGCACTGCTGGGCTCTGCTCCATGTTCCCTTGACTTCAAACACAACCTTAACAATTCAGATGAACAACTCAACCTGCTTTCAAAGGCTGAGTGCTGTACACTTAGCTTTCATACACTCATGGATATATATGTGTTAATGAAAAGGATTAGCTATCACTAGCCAGAACCATTTGCTTAGGATATTTGGAAAATCTTGAAAATATGAAGCCTTTGCAATTTTAACACAGATATTTTCACTCTATTTTATGCTCTGCTGAACAACTTGGATCAAGTTTTTTGTGTTGACCTAGAGGTCAGTCATGGCAGACACCTGGAATAGCCTCCCTGACGTCTGCCTTGCCCTGTTGCTGCTTCCTTATGGCTCCAACTTTACCAATACAGCAGTTCCCAGCACGCAGAAATGCATCTTGCTCTGTATGAGTGGGTGTTATCAGTTAGCATTGTTTATGTGATGCCACAGGTAAACGGACAAAGTCTAAGAATTTTAAATAAGGCCCATTGTGCTCATTGTCTCCATTTCCTTTCAGAGCTCTTCCAAACATCCCAGAAGCTTGGACAAGAATAATTTCTACAGTGCTTCAACTTTGGCAGATGTCTTTAAACAGATGGAAATCATTGTTATGCAGCCTTAGGACATAGCAGGATCTCTTTTTGTTTCTGTAATGAGGCCCAATTAATATCTAGGACTTTCTGCCACTCAAAGGATTTCAAAATATCAGGATTTCAGCCAGAACTGTAATGCTGGTGTGTGCTTTCATGACACAATCTAGCTGTAATTTTCTAAACCAATATCAACATAATTAATGATAGTAATTTTTATTCTATAGAAAACTTGGGTATTTCACAGTATTCAAAAAATACCTACTATAAAAGACTTTTTTGTTCCCATTGCATGGTCAGCATTACATCTTAGTGTAGTTACAAATTAGAGTAATTTTATTGAGCTAGACAGTCTTTGGGCTGGTGTCCATGAAAGTTTTGCTGCAAAATAAGACAGGACAGTATAGTTGTCACTCTGTGCAACCTTACCATGTAGAGGGCATTAGAAATATCTGCACAGAGAACTGGTGTAGAATAGCTATTTTTTTAGCAATTTGCTGCTAATTTTCCAGTAACTTTTCCATGTAGACAAAATCCTAAAACCAGGTTTCTGTTTTTAGGGCTTATGCACTTCAGAACCTTTTACATTAAATGATACCAATGAAAAACTGTATTTATAAAATATTAACAGATTAATACCTAATTATAGCTTATTCATCTAGCAGGACTGCCAGGGTTACTGCTACCCCTGAAAAAGTCAGTTTATGAGTGCATGAAATGCCTGCAGCAATTTTTGAACTTTGTCTTGGTCATTAGAAGTTTGCTCTGAATATTTAACAATCCTGGGCAAATGATGACACTTAACTTTACAGTTCACCTTTTTTTTTCTTCACCTGCAGCATTAGGAACCCCCTGAATTAAATCTCAGCATCTTTGCTGAAGCCAACAGGACTATTAACTAACTGTGGCTTCCAGCTGCAACCTAACATATCTGAAAATTTCCACCAAATTCGGCATCCTGGACATCATACTTGAGACAGATTAAGACTGAATTAGATTACCCAGATGCATTACAAAAGAGAAATTTACAACCAGGACTAAACTGAACCAATGTTACTAAAATACAGTGGAAATTAATGTAAATATGCTTGGTATTTTCTTTCCTCTCATCCCCTCCTCTCCTCAGAAATATTCAATGGCCAGATAGTTGGCAAGATAAACAGTAAATGTCGCTCTAACTTAATGGGGGCTATGTACCAGAAATCGTAAATATAATGACAGGAGTTGGTTTAATATTACGTGTTATGATTTTAAAAACATATTTAATTACTACTGTCAGAAACTGTACTAAAAATAGGTTATTGAGTTGCATTTTTTCTACATTACAGATAAATGTAGGAATGCAGCATTCTCAAGGAACTGTTTGTACTAGGCACCGTATTTCCTCTCCACCCAGCAGAACTTCCAGAAGAATCATGAGAATTTTGCAAATATATCAAGGAGAGAATAGACACCACAGGCTGTAAAAACTAGATCATAGACACGCATGTATATGCAGGTGCTATAAGCAAACTACATTTTCTTCCTGCCAAAAAGGCCTCTCTAATCTTCAAGTTAGTGAAAATGTCCTCATAACTCCAATATTTTCCCTGCAGCCACAACAATTTTTAAATACATATGCAGCCATTTGATTTTATCCCTCTAGAATGACAACTCAGCAAGTAACAGTGTCCATCAAGTGCCTTGAAAGTTACATACATTTTATATATATCTTGCAAATTAGTCTACATATTCAGGCTCTCTGTATAGTCATTAAAATCCTACCACCATTTTTCAAGAAAGGGAAGGAAGAATGTTGAATTTAGCTATTCCTATAGCCCTGACTCTGGCATAATTCTCCCTCAATTGAACAGAGAGTTAAAGTGTATGGGGACATTAAATGACTTCAGCTCACTGCTCCACCAAATCATCTTCATAGAGCTGGTTTAGTTCAGAAATGTTTGGTGTCAGGAGCTGAAACCACAGTTGCTCATTATCCAAGCAGCTGCCTCATATGTGCTGGAGTGGGGCTGTCAGACACCAAGTCACTCAAGCCAACACAATTTTAATTCAGTCAAAATAATGGTATCATCAGGCCTTATACACTTACAAGAGTGTCCCTGCCTCCACAGGGAATAGCAGCATTTGGTGCTACGAATTAGAAAACCAGTTGTCCCAAACAATGCCAAAGCAGAGGCAAAAAAGCTCAGCTCCCATGATGAGCCTCTCCTGGCCTGGCTGGGTAGCAGGTGGCACTTGGTTCTCCAGAAAATGCCAAGAAGCCAACTCAAAATGGTCAATATCACATCTTCTAACTATGAAGTATTCATTTGCTATGGGCACCTATGAAAACAGTTGCCCTTAAATTGGTATATTCTGAAAGTATTTTTGAGGGAAACAACAAAAGTGCTGGAAGAAAGGCAGCAGGAGAGACAGATGTTCACCTGCAGTATCTTCTGTCTGAGTTTGTGTGAGTGCTCCAGCCCTCTAACCCGCCATCCCAGCTGCATACTGACAGCAATCCTTCCTTTCTGGCTGGGAATTACACAACAACCAACTGTCTGCACCTCACCACTACACTTACTCCTTGCTCTAGAATTTAAGCTTTAATTAAAAGTTTCTACACCTTATGCCTGCAAGGAAGATTTATCAAAACACAAGCAGAACATAAACCTTCAACCTATATAAAGCCGGAGACAAGAGCTCAGAAACTCTGTTTTTCTTCTTAGCACAACACTGAAAAGAAATAACAGCATTTCCTAGAGGCAGCTTCACTGAGAATACAATCTTTTTAATGAATATTAAAGTGCATTTCTTGGGGTTTTTTTGCCACCCTTCCCAAAGCAACATAAAAGATTTTTTCCTTCAGTGCTATGGTTTTCCCCTCAACAATCCAAAATGGAAACCTATAATTTTCAGCTATTGAAAACATATTCAAAAACAACATATTAATGGACTACAATAAATTGAACTAAACAACAGTATTATGGATTTATTTAGCAGAGCTTCTCAGAAGGCGTATATTGACACATTTGCTTAGACAAAAAAAAACTTCCTTCCAAAGAAACTTGAGCTGCAACTGAGAGTTTCAGAAAATACTGCAAGACATCAGGGCTGGACAAGGCCCCCACAGGGGTACAGCTCTTGCCTCACAAGCCTCTGCTATAATGAACAAGATAAAGCTATTAAACTTTCCTCATACAAAAATCAAATTTATCATCTATACTAAACCAAGTGTATTGACATTGCAACCCTACCAATACCCACCGAAGAGGGTTATCATAGGCAACTCTTTTTGCACAGATTGGCTTTTAAGTCTCAGACACCTGTACACTGTCACAAATCTGTCCAATATTTACAGCTTCCAGTCACTCATCTAATTACTATACAAGTGCCTTCATGGGATTATATGAGTAAAAAGAGGAAAACAAGGGGGAATCCAGTGTATCATCACCTCTCCTCCCTTATCTGAATGCCAGAGATTGCCCCTTATTCTCATTTCTCTTTCCTCATTCCTGCTCATGTATGAATGATAACATCCAGCAGACATACTCCTGGGAAGAATGGAACTTCCTCCACCATAGAAGTGCTATGTTGGTAAAATGCTTCGAGTTGCTAAGTATCCTTATAACACACAGGTTTCCAGTTCAAGAGATAGGTAAGCCCTCTGCCTGCACAGCACTCAGTGCCCATACTAGTGCTAGAAGGAAGAATTAGGCTCAGCTCTACCTACATACTATGCCAGAGACAAAAAGGCAAAAAAAAACCCCAGTGGTCTTCACTCCTTTCAGTGTAAATACATTTTCTAATCTCATGTTCCCAATCACACATTCACGGGCTGGTTGTGTGCAGTGTCTGATAAATCCTGAGCCAGTTCAAAACTAACATGCACTGCTAAAAGATCAGTCTATGGAAGTGAAAGGTTTGGACAAGTGGGAACAACTTCAGTTTGTTGTTAGGGCAGTGCTTTGTTGCATATACAGACCTGAACAGCTCTGGAACCAAGGCTGGTACAAAGATGGGAATTCAACTTAAACATGAGGAAGCTCTTCCCTTTGCTACCGGCACTTACTCACGTAGCTGCCATCAAAGAATGCCTCTCACCTGAATTTTGTCAAGACACAAAAATAAATTACCATATGAGTCACCATTTCTAGCTTTCTTACTGAACGAGAGCACACACAAAAATTTTACGAACCACTTTGTGCAACACAATTTCAAGTATGTTGCCAAAGACCTAAATTATTAAAAAACCCACAGGCCCAGGCGGTGCTGCATGGCAGGGAAATATTTGTGTTTTGAGCTCTACCAATTCTACTCATCAAGATACAGTGTAACCACTGAGCACCTCAGGAAATTAAAGAGTTAATAAAAACCCATGAAACTGCACAATTACATAAAGTATAATCTGTCATTCAGATGTTGGAAATAGACTATGAAGATGCCAGTATAAGTGCATGTACTTATATCCAGAGAACATTTTAAACAGTTGACCACGATTTATACGTGCTGCAGCTGTCACACACACTATTTCTGACATTCAAGAGCCTATGCGTGCTTTCAGTGGAAGAAATTTCTAGTTATTTGCCATTTTGTAGATCTGTAAATCACATAAATGCTCATATTATTACCATTTGCTCTGACAGTTTGCATCAACAGACCATCTTGGAAGAATTACAGTGATGAATTATTGACAGTATCTCACATAGCTGGCAAACATTTATTTGAAATGCTGTGATACAGAACCTGCCTCTTTCCAGTCTTGAGATCGACCCTAATGTAAACTACAGCATACAACAGATCAAAAAATATATAGCCTGGCTCTCAAATTGTGATCTCATTTTCATCATTCGATAGTTCCCATAAAGATTGTTTATTATGGATGTGAAATGCTGGAACCAAAATATCCTGTAGCTGGAAGCTGGAAGTCTCAGTAACTGAGTCAGAGTGACTCTTTTGGCCTCCTCTCAATATGCTTTATTTCTTCTATTGAATAAACAAACAATCCCATTCTGCAATGACAACACAAGCCAGGATTTTACCATACTGTTTTGACAGGTGTTGTCAGGGACTGAGTATAAAAATCTGCATACCTAGTAGATATTTACTGCAGTGATGATCCATTATGTAACTGAACTATACCAAGAATAAACTAATGTCATAGGAAGCTGCGCTAGTGAAAAGCCTCTGACTATGGAAATTAAACTGCAAAACAACTTTTCCAATGCAGCAAAATCTATTTTTATGGGAACTAGAGGTAAAAATATGTTCTTTGTTACACAGACCTAATATTGCACAGAAGACGATAATGGACCAATTACCAAAACACCTCAGTGTTCGGTTCAGGCAACTTGCAGGGAAACATCAGGTCCTTTTCCAAAGGTCTCAATACTCCAAAGCCCCCAGAGAGAACAGCCAGACTAACCTGCAGCTGACTGCTACTTAGCTTAGTACATTCAGTCAGCATTTAGTCTATTAATTAAGTTTCTGAGCTCTGTTTTTACAGGTAGGTGGAAAATGCATCAAAGCTGGTGGGATTGACTTATAAACAATTATTTTAATGTTTTTCTGGGTTTTGTGTTGCAGGAGGGTTGTTTCACTGGCCACACCCATGCCTTATTTCAAAAACAATAAATAAAAATGGACTGAATCCTCACTCCAATTACACACAGAACTGTGAAACAGAATGATTTTCTATTAGCAGCTGTTAATGTGCCTTTTGTAATTCCTAAAAGGAAACCCTAGACACTGCAACATCACGGGGTGTCCTTTTGAACGTTACTTTTCAGATCTGTAGCTCCCACTGGCCCTGACATTTACTTCTTAGATAGGAAATCATAAAGTGAGCACCAAGAGGACAATATTCTTTTGAAGCTAAGGGAAAATGGGGGGACATCACAGTGAGGGTATTTGGACCAGCAGGTTTGCACATCCAGAGCGTGTTTTTGCAAACCCAGATGATTAATAATTCTGGGAATTAAAAATCTGTAGCTCTGTACGACTGACAAAAAAGATACTACATCATTTTGTCTGCACAGAATGAAGATCTACACAATTCATATAAAAAAGTGTATTTTCTCAGTATTTCCCCAGATTCTGCACAGCCACAGGAACACATCTGCATGTACATATGCATACACACTATAGGTAGGGTTGAAAGAATAAGTATAGATAAAAGGGTATCAACACCACATTACACATTTACAACAACTGAATCCTTGTGTGGTTGGTTGGAGGAATATCCCAACATGATATGAGCCAAAAGGTCTAAAATCTTTCAGTGATCAAAAGTTTTCACTACTCTATCTAATAAAATATTTCCTTCAGTGAAAAAAAAAAAAAAGATATATTTTTTAATTAGCTGTGGAAATGTATCAATTGATGGCTTTTCTTCAGTTGTTTGTCCTCAGGTGTGCTAAGCAAGCCCAAACCTGAGAATTTTGCAATTTTGTAATTTAGAAGTAACTTTAAATGAAACCTGCAAGTGAAAACTAAAGGTTTAATTCTTCACCATTGTGAAGAAAAGCTGAAATATATTCATGCAATTCAGAGCAGTTAGCATCCAGAAGGTAAAGTGGGAATTAGGATACCTTAGCCTTTCCAAAGGTATAGGCCTAAGTGACTTGGGCTTTATTGAATATCAAGGACAAGACCCAAAGAACATTTTAAAACCTGTAAAATTTTCCCATAATTTACATTACTATTAGACTGATTTGACAGAAATCTTGCAAAAGTGAAAACAATCTTCTCAGTTATCGTGTGTCTTTTCTTAAAACTTTTACTTTCTTAATACTAAATACCTATAAAGAGCATTTTTTCAATAAACACAGCACCACAAAGCTGAAAGCAATCCAGCTTCCTGGGAAGGATTATAAACTGCCTATCACCCCTCTGTGCCCTAAGTCATTCTTTCCATGCACAGTATTATGTAAGAAATTACAAAGGGGCCCTATTTAGATGACCTCCTTTTTCATTTCATATTCTAATTGCCTGGGTAAAAAGAACGTGTTTTCTCAGCGGAAATTTTAGGAATAGCACTGGGCAAGACAAGCACTCAGTAACACTTTGCACATCCACTCTGACCTCTATTGACACCACAGATCCTTTTCCAGTTTCCAAAAGTTTCCAAGAGGAAGCAAAGGGAGTCATCTCTGTCTATCTGATGTCTCAGTGACATTTCACTGAGATGATAGTTCAGTGGGATTTGCACATCTAAAACTCCCTCCAGGGAAGCTGGTGAAAACTATCAGTCTAACCTACTTTCAGGATTCCGTGGAGTAATTCTGTTTCAAGTGCCAGCGGCCACTGATACGGATGAAGAGATGCAAGGGAGTGCAAACGCACCTCGGCCCTGTAGGGCTTGGTGAGGTCTAAAAGCCACTCAGAAAAATGAAACATCCCCATGAAGTTATTTAAAATTGAGATGTGATTTCAGGAAAAAGGCAAATTCTTTGGGAGACAATATTATTGAACTAACACAAAACCAAAAACTATGGCAAATATGCCTACAGATGAGAAAAAGCAAAACTCATATTAAAAAAAAACCAAAAAAATACAACAAACAAATTTGAAAAAACACATCCATTCTCCAATATATTTGAAATCACTTATGCTTTCAGCTAAAAAAGTGTCATTGTGAGAGATACATGATGACACTCACAATATTTCCAGGTATAGGTTGCATTAGATATTTGGAAAAACCAGAGTCAGGCTAAATCTGTCTCTGTTACCTCAGTTCCAGATCTGGGTCATGAGTACTTCACCCAAAGTTTGGCTGAGTGATTCCAGCTCAAGAGGTGTCAGCCTTGCTACCATCAGACCCTTCAGCTTTACATAACACAGCACAATATATTCTACGCATTAAGCTGAGTTGCACCTTTCCTTCTCCTTCACGCACTTCCCAAGCCATATGGGAGGAATAGTCCCCTCAAAATCACTTCCATTGCACCTTGTCTAATAGGGATGACTGCAGGGCTGCAGGAAAATGCCATTTCCCTCCTGCTCTGGGAGCTCTTACAGCCAGCACTGCCCACCAGCTATGCCTGGTATGCAGCTGAGGCATGGCCACAGAAGCCAAGCTTGGGAATAACCACAAGTTACAACACCAAACGATGTGCAAGTCCATGCACAAAGAGGAAGACTTCACACAGCTGCTGTTCGAATGATCTCCCTAGGAAAGGGCAAGGCACTGTGCCCTGCTGCTGCTTCTTGGCCAGTAAACCAAGGTGTGGGCTTTGCCTCGTGGAAGTCTAGGAAGGCTTTCAGAAATCTGAATCCTCGTTCTGTGGGAAGACAACTCTTCAGGCACTACAAATATAAAGCAAAAAAGGTGCTTTTGGCTACAACTACTGCAATCTAATTGTTCCAAATAAGAGATATTTGCAACTGTAAATTTGTAATATTTCCAGGCTGTCAATTCTAGAAAAGGTTATGCTTAGTTTAATCTACACAGCTGATGCTTCTTCCATTAAAATTTTCTGTCCTTTATACACAGAGCTCTACAGATTTATTTCACATCCATATTATGTTATTCTTATAAATTTGTTATCTGAAATTATTTTAGGCATAAAATTTACAAAATTATTTTAGTAAGAAGGCTCATTGTAGAAGAATAACAGATTTGACTGCTGAAACCACTTGGTCTAATCATTTATGGAGGTAAATAAATGTTATGAAACTTCATGGAGAAACTATTATCCAAATTACTGAACGACAACAGAAAAGCCTTTATTATGTTCCAGGAATGCATTTCTGGCAGAGAAAACAACATTTGTATACAATGTCTTTTTATAGATTAGTCAGGGGAAAAAATGCCTGCATTGATGTACTGCAAACTGTGGGGATTTTTCGTCTTTCCTGAAGAATTACAAGTGACATCAGCTTTCAAAATATCTGAGGAGAAGAGAATACACTTTGTTAAAAGAATTCCAGCTTTTTTACTCTGCTAAATTGTGTACTGAGACAAACTTTCCCATTGTTTATTGTTTGCCAGGTTGTGGCTCTGGTGTAAAGAAAAAGTGCTTCGAGCTCTCAAATATTTCTCCTGAATAATTATTTTATCGTTTTCTCTCGAACAAAGTGGTAAAATGACCTTACTGAGATCTGCAACAGCATTTGCTGTGGGCTTGAAGCTTTCACCTCCAGTGCATAAAATAAAACTCTGAGGTCTCGGGAGACTGTTCTCAGGATAGTTATCCCTGGATCATGATGGTTCGAGCAATCCTCTTCTATGATCAGAAATGTTGCATAAAAAACTAAGCAGTAATTAAAGGGGTTCTGCAGAGGAAAACAGCTTACAAGATTTTCCCCAGGGTGGTAAGCAAAATACAGATTGTAGAGGGGAAAAAGAAAGAGCCAATGTGGCAGGATTTTATGGTAAATCTCTAGGTAATTCTGCTTGTTCTTCCCTTCATCACTCTACAACACACAGAGTTTTGGACCACACTACTGAAGCTCTCTGATCCAACAAACAAATCTTTGCTCTGAAATAAACCTGAACTTCTCTCCAACTTTTTTGATTCTGACTGTCAAAATATTGGTGGTGGAAGGAGCAGGAGCAGCAGCGAGGCTGGGATGAATGAAAAGCCCTGGGGAGTAAACATCAACCAAGCACCTGGAGTACCACCACAGGAGTTCTTGGCCTGTCCAGCACCTGCTGCATGAAGCTGCATCCTCTCGGTATTAACAAAGCCCAAATGAAGCTGCACGTAGATTCTGAGGTCTTAAAGCATACTGAAAAATAAGTTACTCTCTAAAGCCAACCCAATATGTCAATAAAGCATATTCTTGGACGACACTAATTGTCACAGCTGCACTGAGGCTCAGCAAGTAAGTTCAATATACCAGTGGCAATAAATCTAATCTCGGGATCCATTCCAATGATAAAAAATATTTACTCATGTTTGCTTTACTCTCTTCTCCCCAGTTGTTCTTGGGTTTTTTCTCTTGAGTATGAAGGAAATATCTTTATAGGGTAAAAAAATCTCTCCAATTAAATATCCTGGTACAGAGATAGCCTTGGAAAAATGAAGAGCTTTCCCATTAGAGAAAATGCCTCTGCTCACAGTACAACTTGTGTGGAAGTCTTAGTGATCATTAAAAAAAACACCTCATTACAGATCCCCATCATGAAGGAAAGGTTAGTTCAGAAGATGAGATGGAAGGCAATCTCAAAGAGCTGATACAAACTTCAGGGTTAGAAATTGGGTTCTGAAGAAATTGTAGTGCATGGCTTATGTTGCCAGAAAAGATCTTGTTAGAAGTACCCACATCTTGATTCAAACACAGTCTTTGTGTTGCACAAGAAAGCCGTGACATTCCCCAGAGAAGCCTGGTACTTTTCACTCTATCTCCTTTAAATGAACAAAGAATCCATTTACAGATATTTAGTTCCAAAATTACTCAGTTTTGGCACTCCATCACCGCACTCCATCCTCCTGAAGGGACCAACTGCAGTACAGGAGACTTGCCTTCTGTTCTCATAAAGCTCTGTTGTTGAGAGGCAGTCAATAAAATTTTGTTTCAGATTTTACTGTCAATAGTGATACATCACGTTTGTATCATGTACGTCAGGCCAGGCAATCACAAAGCACTTTACAAGACCTCATTTCACAAAATAGCTGTAAATGCATGTCCCATCCATACACAGATATCCCCACAGCACTGAGTGGGATGCGCACTGTCTGCTCACTGTGTCTGTTACCTGCACAGCCCAGGTAATCCTCCAAGCCTCTCAGGTGAGCACTTACCCAGCCCAATTGGATTTAGATTGCAAAAGAAAGCAAAATTACATTATTCTCTGCAGGATTTTGTAAATCATGAAGTTTTATACCTAAAAATTCCTTGTAGCATGTATTCCTATGTTAAAAGAGTGTATAACAATTTGTGCATTTATGTTAAATAATTCATGCTAAATATATGTTGCAATATTAAAAGTAAGGTGTTAGCAATAAAAATGGCAAGAAAAAAGAAATCAGCCTGTGTTTCTCCACAGGGGAATCAAGAAGGCATAAACATTGTTTAAAAATTCACCTGCACTAACAAGGATAGCAGTAGTTGTTCCTTCTACCTTGCGATGTCAGAGTGTTGCCAAAGGTAAAACTGTTGCTTTGAATGTGAACATGCTTCCAGGAATGCATTTTGTCCTCCGTACAATATTTTGCAGTGTGTCAGTTTCTTTTTGAGCTGTACACAGCCTTTCTAAACTGAAAAAAAAGAGGAATACTACAAGTATAGGTATTATTTTGTACTGTCTCTTCATACATCCCCTATGGGCTTAGAGGGAATGGAGTTGAAAGAGCAGGAACTACACAGCTACCATTATTTTCTCTGGAAAGGTGATTTGGAAAGAATAAAGAATTGGCTTTTCCTTTAGGACCAGTCACAAAGCCAGTGTGGGTGAAAGGCTGGAAAATAGAAGTGAATTACTTTTCTTCCAACAAATGAAAGAAATAAAGGCAATTCCTTCCTTGGAGCAATCACAGTCATAAAAATTGGTGTCTATAGACACAGTCTAACCCTACAGAAACAGAGCTCACAGTAATGAGTCAGGCTGCCTATCTAGGTGAAGTTGTCCTGTGTTGATGTGACAAAGACAACATTCATCTGGGCTATCATAGAAAAAGTCATATAAAAATGATGCAAAATTCCTGCTTAGTTGCTCTTAGCACAGAAGACAGGAGGGGGATAACTCCTTGACTTTGGACAGGAAAATAACCTTGGTCCTGCAGGCAGGGTGTCTGCCTGAAACAATAATTTCGAAAAGGCCCAGGATCAATTTTGTGAACCACAGTTACTCATACTGATCACCAAGGCCTTAGAATCTCATTTAAGTGTGATGTTCTCATTTATCAACTCTAGTTACCACAACAACTTTAAGATTCTAGACTACTGCCCTGAACTGTCCAACTCCGGATAACTAAAATACTGGTTTCATTAGACTTGCTTTCTAGGAAGGAAAGGATTGTCTACAGCTTCACCCTATGCATGATAATTTTGTTGTTTAGGTGAGAGGCTGGGGAGCTGCCTGTTGTGCCACCAACAAAGTGCATCAGCAATTTTGCAGAGGTTAATCTTCTCAGTTTATCCACAGGCTCTCAGACAGACAGTGTGAGACTTGGAATGATCTCTTAAAAGACTATAGATTAAGAGATAAATTCACTGTTACGGTGAATTTCTGCAGACAGGACTGCCAGAGCTCTTACAAGCTCACAGATTTGAAGGACAACCTGTACTAGCATTGCTAGTCCCATAATTTGGGTAATTCAACAACAGCTCTAAATTTATGTTTTGTCATTGACTATTGATCATGTGTCTTTGACTAGTCGATGACTATTGATTGCTCCACTTATCCTTATGACATAAAACTGTAGCAAAAGGAATAAAGTTTACCAAAGAACTAGCTCCACAAAGTCTAACAAGTGCTCACAGAGCCCTGACAAAAAGAGATCTCCCACAATACGTTGAGATTGGCCCTGCTTACCTTCCACTAATTCCTACTGTAAATCATTCCTACCAAAATTATATTTAGCATGATATATACATCTGGTATACATTATTCTCCACCATTTATTACACAACTTCTATGTTTGGTAATAATTGTCTGTCCTCACAACAACTTGTCCCCCAACTTTTCTACATGTGATCCCTAGAAAACACTAACCAAAACAATGACTAACCAAAGAAAATGGGAAAAAATTATTTATTACAAATCCCACAAACCGAAAAATCCCAGAACTGCTTCCCCAGCAGGTTTTATTTTGTAATAGCAAACATGCCCAAAGGGCAAGAGCAATCCATGGTGTGGCTTTAGGATACCACCAGCAATGGACATAAAATGTTCTTCTGCTGTGTTCTTCAAGCAAATTACTAGTAAGAGAAGAATGAGGCAAGAATTGTCTACCTCTCTGAGGATCAAAGCTTACTGTTTGAGGAAGGTAGCAACCTATCAGACACAACTTGCTGGGAATGATAAATTCAGTTTGCAATCAACATCAGTAATTTTCACTTTTAATCTTGAAAACAACCACTAGCCTTCTGCCTTTTTAAAGATATTTTGATTCAAGTGGTTTCAGTATTTGGCAAATCCCTATAAAGGCCATTAGACCATTGCCCACTGAGAGGCAAAATGCTAACAGTCAAATCCCAGTACACATTGCCTCACATGTGAGGACAGACCATGTGTTCTGAAGTGATAATGAATTTACGAAAGGACTGTGGAAGATGCACTTAAAGTACTCCAAGCTAACACACTCCTCCCATAGTCTCCCACTGTATACAGCTTCTTTCTATCTTTGTGCCAGGAAGACTGTGGATCTCAGGACCAGCTGCGGTGACCACGGTGGAAGATAGAGCAGTGGTAGGGAAACATGGGTCAGGCAGCTCCTGTCACAGAAACCAGTGCAAAACTTCAAAGTCTGACACAGGGCAGCAGCTCCCTTAGGTCAATACCTACATCTGCACCTGAACATCATACGTGAGGCATTATCAAGGGGTTGGATGCAGCACAACATAAAAAGCAGAGGCTTCCATCCTCACAGCTAAGTATTGGAGAATACCAGACACGTAGGAAAAATCCACCTTCTGCAAAGGTAGAGGGAGTTTTGCTGTTAACTAGGCTTCAGGTTGGGTCAAACTTTGATCTTTATCCAGTAATTAATTTGATATCCTCCCACTGCTGTGCCACTTCCCTTTAACATGGGGCCAGGTTCTGTCTTCCAGAGTTCTTTAGAGCACCAGCAAAATCATAAGAAAAGGAATAGTAAATCCTACCTAAAATTAATAGATAGATGTTTTAATGTAGAAACCAAAGAGCACTTTCCTGTTCAGGAAACCAGCAGAACAGCCATTCTTCAGTCCTGTGGGCAGTATAACCATTGCAGACTCCATGAAAGGCTTTTAATAAAGAGGAGTATATGTTCAAATACCCAAAAATTTCAGAGTTTGACCTGCCAAAGACATGAAGTAGTAGTGGCTTTTACTGTAGCAGAATCACTGAGTAATACTACCCAGGGGAAAACTCCAGGCAAGTTCTCATCTACTTGCCATTATAAATTATGCCGACCCTTCAGTTGGACTTATGCAATTTTCCCTGTGGAGACACACTGAAGTTGTACAACTTTTCAGCAAGTCATTCTGGGGAAAGGCTCAGCAGAAACCTGCCCACATTTTGGCAGACTTTAAGGGCTAATATCCAAGGAAACAATAGAGAAAGCCAGCTTTCCAAAGGATATTTAACCCTGGGGACATCTAAAAAATTTTTAAGTGTTCCCAAACTGTTTCCTCAACACCTGTGCAGAAGTGTTCCACAGTTGGGAAAGCTTCATATGTAGCTCAGCCTAAGCTGCACCAAGCTCCAGAGCCCTGTCAGCAGTGCCTACAGGCCAGTGCGTCCCCTGAAGAGACACTCACTCTCTAGTTAATTGTGTAGCAAAGGAGGCTCTAATTTGGAAACAGCTGAACTCCAGCCCAGAACTGGTACAATGAGATCAAGAGGGAAATACAGAGGGCTAATACATTCTCTGCACCTGTTTGTACACTTTCTAAGCACCTCTCTTGCTTTCCTTAAGGTAACTGGTGTATTAGATGAACGACTGGACCTAGGAGATACATCCATCATTGCACATATGCAAAAAGGAAAAGTAAATTACATGAAAAATGTTATTATGCAGGAAGACTTAGATTCATCCCTTGATTTATACTGAGTGAGTCAAGCCTGCTTAAGACAGAGGTTTAGTATGAAACAAGTTTTATCATTGTTAGCCCTGAGATTCCATCAAAAAAAGACAGCTAGCAGCCTGCTTTTCAGTGACTCTAGATGCAACCTCAGCTTCATCATTTGCCAACTTTAAAAAGGGGTTATTTGGTGTTCTGTAATAAAAAATTACTTATATTGCACTGCTTGTAGATCTCAAACATTAAAAAAATCTGCCTTACAATCAGTTAACTCCTTTTTACACTCTCCTATTCTCCTACTTGGGGCTTGTATCAAACGTTTAATGTTGTTATAGACCAGGTGCTGCTAAAACTTTTGTACATTATTTTTATTATTTTTTTGTATACTATTAATTTCATAAACATACAGAAATGTCTATTTCCATAATACTTATTGCTATTATCATTGATCCTAATTTTGTAACAGTGGCTGGTGATGAGTTGGACTTACCCAAACAAAGTGGCTTCAATCTATTCAATAGATTGCCCTCTGTAATAATTGTCAGTCAATAATGGTATTTGAAAAAGAAAACCAACCCCTCAATTTAGAAATTTTTAATGTTGATTCACTTAAATTATGGGGGATTAGCTGCCTTACAGTTATTTTCATAGTATTTCTGTACTCGTGTTTATGTTTCTTGACAAATGTCTTTAAAACTTGATTTTATAATTGAATTGACACTTATTTTGGCAATAAGGTTAATTCTCATGAGCCTGCCTTTGGCATGTGCTCTATGCTACTTACACATTAACAATTAACAAGGCACATTTAACTGAACTCCTACTGCTGCCATATGATCTGTCACTAGGAACTTTGCAGGAGCCTTTACTCACAGTGAAGTCAAAAGTGAAGTCAAAATGGACTGACTGACTAGGATATGCTAGAAGAGGGAGCAATCAGGAATTTCAAATTATTTCAAAAGAATTTCATGTAAAAAGATACAACACAGGTAGAAAACAATACTTGCTAGTTCTGGAAAATATTTTTTTTTCAATTTCATTATTTGTTACTTCCTGATACAGTTAAAAAAACCTGAGACAACATAGGGAATCCTTTTAATTCACCTAATTTCAATGGTTTGTTTTATACCAAAAGATTAAAGACAGTATCCTCAAACAAAATATTACAAAGAAAAAAACACTCTAAACTGTCTATGAAAATTTTTGTTTCTGTTTCTAAAATCAGCACAATTATCTACTTATCAAATTAAGATTTAATTTTACAAAGGAATAGTAATGGCAGAAAAATTAGAAATCTCACTTCTAGGCAGATGCAAGCATGACCATAAAATGCCTGGAAAGTACCAACATTCAAATACAGATGTGTACTAAAAACTCTGTAAAGGTTTGTGCATCTATAGAACACATTATCTGCAGCATCTGCACACAGCTACTTCCTGGGTAAAGTCTTTCACCTATTTACAAGGTCTGTTCTATCAGCCAAGCTTTTTCCCAAAACATGAGGTTAAATCAAAAGTGTTAATGGCATCTTTCAGAGCTACTAGCTGTAAACCTCTTTTATAATAACATTTAAAGCATTAAACAAAAAATCTGTCCTTACTTACAAGGCAAAGCAGAAAAGGAAGGTCATTCATTACACCCCATTCACTATTTTCTGTTTCATTCTGTAAATATTATAGTGCTACTGAGAAAAAATATAATGTCTGAGGTTCTCAGATCTTCCTTCAGAGTTCCAATCACTCACTTCCCAAGAAGGGGTTTAACAAATACCACACTGTTCTGTCAATATTTGTATGCAGCACCACATAGGGCAAGCTGCCAAACTTGCATGGTTTAAAGAGCCAAGGGTAGAAAACTGACACCCTAACAAACACACTCCTCGTTTTGTCTCTTTTAAGGTGGTGGTAAAAGTGTCATCTTTGCTTCTGACTGCAGTTTTGGAAGGCTCTTTGTTCGATTGCTCTACTTCCCCAGAAATGCAGTATTTAATAATTGCCATTCGCTAAACTTCAGGGATTTGTTTCATGCTCAAACATTTCTTACACAATTATAAGCCTTTTGGTCTCCACCAGCTGCACTTTAAATGTATTTTAATTGGCTGGAATTTAGAAGGAATCCATTTGGCAGTCATTTACATTTGAAGCACGCCCCTAGCAGCTGAAACAGACCCCAGAAGCAGCCCGATTACTTCATCAAAAGAAACTGCTTGAATACCGTCAACTCCTACATAACTACAGTGAACTCAATTATATAGGTGTAGTGATGTAATTAATAACTCTCTGCTACATTTTTGCTTATACTGGGAGCAGAATGTATTGTCAACTGATGCATTTAGAGAGCAGTCTCAGTTTTACAGCAGTCAGCATTAGTTTTCAAACTTCACTGTGTTTCCAGAGAGGCCTTTCTTGTGCTTTTTCTCTATCTGATGTAGCAGTGCTGTGGCCCTAACACTGGTATTATTGTTTCTATACTTGCAGCACAGCAAGAATGTCACCAGCTGGATTTTTGTATAAAATATTATTTTAAAGGCTTCTAATGTGCTAGTTATTCATGGATCAAAGTATAAACTAAGTTTAGCACATTACATTAGGAATGGCTCAGTTTTCCACTTCTCTTTATTTTTGGGCTCCTGATGTGTATTGTAAGCCAACTTTGCAGAGCCTTAATTTAATGCAGTAAGTTCACTCTAGCCTGTAGTTTGTAATGCAGAGGTTTAAGAGTTGACAGCAGTAGGGAGAGCTACCAACAGCTGCTCAGAAAAAAAGAATGAGAAGACATTAAGGAGAGAACCACAAGAATTCCCACTGTAAAATGCAGTATTTAGGATTAATGTAGCGACATTAACAGGTCAGATTTGAAAACAGAGAGACATTCCAAGTGATGCTGATTGAATGCGTGGTATCTGAAAAACCCAGAGCTCTGCAATCCATGAAAGCTCCTGTGAAATTGTAACTGCTTGAGAGTTCACTTATCATCAGCGTACCATGGAAGACGAAGGAGAAAAAGAAAAGGGATTATTCTCTATCTGAAGTACAATGAGAACTGTTTTCTACATTTAAAAGGTGAACAGCTCTTGAAAAGTTATGACAATACTTGCCGCCTACAGAGAAAAGTAGCATCTCAAGTGCACTGTATGAAAAGGAGAAGGATTAATGCCACAGAGAGAGACCATTATACCATAGAAGAGCTGCATATTTTAATAATTTGACTCCATACAACTCTGGAAATTTCCATGGTTAACTGGCTTATACTCCTAAGAAGTGGAAACCCTCAGTGTACTGAGGTCTTAAGGGAACTCACTTGACAAAATACTTAAAAAAACCCAAAAAACATGCAGAAATGGCCAAAGCAGATGATAAAACATGAGAAGCCAAATTATTTGTTATCTTTCAACTAGCTTGTGATAATTCACTGAGAGAGGGCCAAGCAGCTGTCCAGACTCTGTTTGCATTGTTATAGTAACCCAATGTACCTCACTCACTTAATGTATTTCATCCTCAAATATATTCATGACATATAAAAATATCCTTGCCTTCCTCCTTCTGAAGGCACATTGCCTATGACCAAGCTGGGACATGACCCCAACTCCTCAATGCTTTCCTCCCTCCATCAGGTCATGCATTTATAATTGTCCCATGTAGAGACACTTGCGGCTACAACCCAGATCAGAGCTGACTCAGGTTAGCAGCTGAGACGCACAAGGAAGCATCTTAGATCTTTGAAAGCCAAGGGAAACAGAAGAGAGGGCTTAAATCCAGACTTCTTTTACCCTCATCCAAGCAGAAACAGCAGATTAGAGAGCCGCATACCTTTGTCTCATCTGTAGCCTTGACAAAACTGCAACCGAGCTCAAAAGGTGATAAAGAGGAGTTGTAGAACTATTTGTGACCTCAGCTATAATTAAAAATAAAATCCTATATCATTACAAGCAAACAAAGTACACCATATTTGAATACTTACTCATGCATCATTGAAAACTTCACAATTTTTCCTATGTGATTTTATATGTCTGTTTTAAAAAATATGAAATCTTCCTGATAGAAGTGCTACAGAGTAAATATCCAGGGAATTATCAACAAGAATGGTAGGTGGATGTAGAATTCTAGACAGGAAGGTAAATGGCAACAGGCATAACAGCCTGCTCCTGTCCTCCTGCCTCTGTCAAGTGGCAAGCAGAAAACTTGAGAAAGGGAAAGGTCAGCACACCATTCATGCTGTCACTCTGGGAGTCCCCTGCGTTGTCATGGACTGCGTGATGACAGCCATGAAGCCTTGATGTGTCACTGTGTTATAGGACACCAGAGACAATTGGCCATTATTTAGCTTCAATATCTATCTTCGCCATTATTTAAATGTGAGCCACTGGTGAATGTTTCCAAAGAAACAGTACCAGTGTGGTTTTCTAAAGAGGGAGACTGATTTATTTTCAAGCTTTATCTGATATTCGAGTCACAGCAACAATAAGCCTCAGAGAAGTTGTACACTGAACTGATTTTCTGGTAGCAGCTATGCAAGAAAATTCTTGCACTGACAAAACTTAAGCATAAGAAGCATTTACTATTAAGACAGTTAATAGCCCTAAGCACACTGAAAAGGAAAGGCATTACTTTGAAATATCAGGAACTATTAAAAATAGAAGGCAGAGAGAGAAATATGGGTGCTATCAAAGGAAAGATAATCAATCCTTCAAAAGCAGAAACATCAAGCATTAAAGAATACTTCCACCATGCCTAATGGCAATTCTTTGCTGCCTTCCTTCCCTAACTGCTCTTAGCATTCAGCTGGACGAGAGGAAAAAAAGCCACATTACAGTAGTACACACAAGTAAAAATAAACTATGGCAAAGGAGAAACCCCACAGTGAACGAAAAGCTGGTGTGCTCTTATGCAAATGCTATGCATCAATGAACCAGTTTCCAGTCTAACAGAACTATCTTCAGGAGATATATAATGCTATTAGTATGACTGATACCTGGTTAAAAATGAAGGAGGTGAGGGGGATGAGAATGCAAGCGTATACGATTTATTAAACAGCAGCCCAGCAGAGTTCTAGTGAAACATATGAGAAATTACAAGAAGAATGATGTTTCTGAAGAGGAAGCTGAAAGAATATGTCACCTAGCCAGTAAGCCAGAAACCAGGAGGTGGAAGTATTAAAATAAGGCTTATTGCAACCTTTTAAAAGCTAGGTGAGAGCGCCGGCCACTCAATTATTTTCTTTAATCCAGAGACTGCCCATGTGAAACACTGTGAAAGCAAGTAATTGGATGATCAGGATCTCCCTGGTCCTAGCTGAAGCAGGCAAGCAGAAAGAAAGCAGAGGACAAATTGCAGCCTTTGTGCTCACAAACTGGGATTACCTCTGCACATTTTACATCATTTTCTGCCTCTCCACCTTCCTTCTGTACATTTCTAGATTTCCAGACGAGTTCACAGGTAAGTGTAGGAAAACAGCAGACTTAAGCTCCACTGGCCTATAATATCACCCAGAAGGTGTCATAGCACATGCACAACTCCCACCATACTATGGTATATGAGAAAGGATGTATATTTATGAAAATACTGCTCTGACCTGCTCTGACCTTCTTTTGAAATCTGGTTCTGCACCCTTTGCTCTCTTTCTTGAGGGAACTAGATCCAATTCAGCCCAATTCACACATATAGGGTGCATCTTTATTAAGACTGTATTAAAAAAACTCTGAAACTCACATTGTGGATACCAGGTCCTTGGCACAGTTTGACTCCATTACATGGCTCCTGCTGCATTGCACTGCTTCTTCATGTTGACATATTCCCAGTGGAAATAAGGCTCAACAGAAGCAAGATGACCAGTTATGCATGTGTCTTACGCTTCTGAGTAGCAAATTTGAGGCCTTGTAAACAAAAGAATTTATAAAAAAGATATCTGATTTTTTTGGATGGCAGTGACTTGAGTACAACCTTGATTCTGTGCAGTGGTAGAGTGGGTGAGGAAGACAATCACCTTCCCAGAGCATTAACACCTCACCTTCTTGAGAGCAACAGCAATGGGTTTGGAGACGTTAGAAACCGACCCCCTCCTTTGCAGTAAGCAGCACTCTGAGAAATGCTTCCACATTGTCAGTCTACTGGGAGTTCAAATGTCATCTGTCTGTAGCTCCTTTGAAGGAACAAATCTCTGATACTGGAACTGGAACACAGGGCATGTTATGGAATACCAAGAGCTGAGAGGACAGAGACTCTTTGATAGATCAATTCCCTAAAGATAAGCTGCATGCATTGTTGGTCTGTTATCAGCTGCACACACTCCTGCGATAAGGTATTTGCAGCACTGTTACATTCTTATAAGTAGGCCTCAAACAGTGCTAAATATGGAAAAGATTTTTAAAAAATAACAATTAGTTTGTATTCAAGGTTAAATTCATACTTGCAGCAAAATTGTCTGGGTACAAAGTCCTATTGTTCATCATTAAGATAAATTTTGAAGCTTATTGTAATATGTCCATGGGCTTCTTACCACCACTTCTCAGTTTTTCCCTGCAAAATATTATCACTTCCTTGTTGCCTCATATCACTTGAAAAGGGAAAATATGAGTTTAAATATGAGTTGTATTCAGAATTGCTGGGATCATATGCCTTGCAAATTGCTGCTATCAGGGAAAGCAGCGATCTACCCATGAAGAGAAGAATAGGACCAAGCATGAAAGGAATGGTCTTGGAGTTCATGTTTTCAAGGCAGAAGACAGGTGTGTGCAGAAGACACAAAAGGCTGTGGGATAATGCAACTGATTACAAACAGGTCTGGACAACACAACTGACTGGAGTGGAAAAGTAAACAGGGGTGGAGCAAAAACATTCCAAATTATGCATCCTGAGTGGACGCACATTCACCTTCAGGGGAGTCAGTCTGATGCCCTGGAGAGATGTGTCATCTTCAAGTGAAAAATATTTACTTTGATGCATTAAGACAAATGTCATTTTCAGTTGCTGCATGCTGGGTTACTTTATAACCAGGCAGATTCACATGTCAAGCTGTGACAACTTGAAAAGAAATATAAAAGAACTATAAAAAAATTTATATATATAGAAAAGGTATCAATGTGTTGCTCTTCCATTGTAGAAAACATATAACTCCCCATTGCATATATTTAAAATATTTAAAACATCTACTGCTATTCTAGGACTTTTCACTAAGGATTAAGTCACAGAAGTTGGGGGAGACACAGGGAAGTCCATAGCTGTTCATTCTTTTTACTTTTATCAGCTTTAATTTCTATTATGTTAATAATTATGTTGAGAAAGACTAATGGATACTCAGCACAGGATATTAAGGACCTCATATTTTGTTTATGCACATTCCTAATAATCTCTTGCTCATAAGCACTCACAGCTTGTAATAAAGTAATGCCTGAAAGTTCATTTCAAGGACATTATTTTCAATAAACATCAGAAGCTATGACATTCTCATTAGCTTAATTAAGACAACCTGCAAAGATCAGGTATTTTTAATTAAACTATGTATTGGAACAGCATAGAATGGTAATGTACAGTGTTACCAGTGACACTGATAAAATACTGTTTTTTGTGAAATGAGGTTCTGATCCAGGACACCAGCCATGCCAGCAGATCATCAGGACCACCAGTGTTGGAGAATTTCTATGTGAACACAGAATTCTTTTATTTCAGAAGAAAGTTCCAGATCATACTTTAATCACTCAGGTTTTCACCACTACTTAGCAATTATTATAACAATGCATATATTAATAATCTTGTTTCACATATTCATTTAATAACAGCATGGAACTTTATACAGTGTTAGAGGATTCAGCATCTAAACCTTCCCAGAAGGCAGGGATATAGGAAATGTCATGTTCTCATAATGCATTAAGGTACTGTATAGATGGGACATAATTAAAGCAAGACTTAATTAAAGCTTTTCTTCTCCAGAGACAGACAGGTAAAACATAACTTACCGTATTCTCAAGTACAAAAGAGTCTAAAATTGTCTTCACAATTACACAACTGTAGACTCTCAGTACAGCAAATGAGAAATACAGTAACAGCTGGGAATAAGTGTTACTTCCACTTCTTCCCATTTCAATCTGAACTAATTTCTAATCCCTTGAAACAAAGCAGTCAGGACCTACTCTGTTTATAATAGAAAACTTGAATTTTGTAGCTTACTGCTAAAAGATTGTATAGGTGATCCCTTTTGCTCGTGCTAAACTGAAGCGCTTTCAGTGGTGCACCACAAAAATCTACCTGGGTGGAACCAGCCACTTCAAAGTGTGTCCTTGGGCAAGTTACTCAACTTTCTTGGTTAACAACTGGTTTTCTTCATGGCATCACTCACCACTTACTATCTGTAGGTACAGAAAAAAGTGCATTCAAAAACTAATGAACCACATTAATGAACACTATATAAACTCGGTTGTTGGTCTCTTTATATCTGGCGCGTGAGATCTCTGAGATGATGGCTGGCCTCAGTGCCCAGTATGATGCATGGGGAGACACTAAAAAGAAAAAAAAAAAAAAACAAAAACAGCAGCATGTGCTGAGGTGAGGACTGTCCATGAAGTCACATATTAAACTTCAGTCCCTCTTGTACCCGAAGCACCAATTCTTTCTGCTTATTTCTATTCTAATTGGTGGCTCCATCTCTTAAAGGTATTTGGTGATTACAGTTCTCTGAAAAGCCTTACTCAGAAAGCTCCCCGAGGAAGCAGCCTACTAGTCTGTGTTTTCCAAAGAGTACCTAAAGGTAAAGTGTGCTAAGGAAGGGTATCACCAGTCAGTATTCTCTATGTGAGCAGCAAACCAGCAGGAGTTACCTACCGCAACAGTGTGGGCTCTACCCCACAGTTAGCTGCAATGAATAGGATGCCTGTGCTTCAGGCACAAGTCCCTCTTAAGGGCTAAATTTCCAGCTATGTGACAAGATAGAGTCCTGTGAGGGATGAAGAGAGACGTTCCGGCTCCAGACCTCACCCTCCACTGCAGGTGGGTGAGGAAAGGACAGCCCACTCGCTCAGTGCCCTCACCAGGTAAAACTCTCAACAAGCCATGAGTTTTGCCAAGGGAATATAACCAAGGAGGCTGGGCTGCATTAATATTGAGAGTTGATTATTTTACATCTGTTTTAGGGCTGCTGCAGAATTATTCCCTTTGACGAAAGAAGAGTCTAAAACAAGGTAGAAAACCCCCTCTTGAACGCTAGTCATTCTAAAATATGAACTAAAATAGTGAATTTACAGGTGGCCTTAGGCTTGGCTGACAAGGTCTGAATGGTTATACCGGGTGTTGTGCGAGAGTGAGTGACTGGATCTCTGCGCAGAGGATTTGTCTGTCCTCTCAGCAGTCACTGGTGCAACAGTTGATTTGGGCTCCAGAGAGATGAGAGGGGAAAACCCAGCTTAGAAAAGCAGAGCTGGGCCAGGAATCACAGCTATGAGGTGGAAGTGAGAGAACTGAAAACTGCCATTCAGCCACAGAATGACTGTCATTGTCTCTTCTTTCAATTCCACACTCAGTTCCTCACAGAATGAGACAACCTTCTCCTCAAATGACTGTGGTAGCAATAGACAAGAAATTTAGCTATGAAATCCTCTGCTGGAAGCAGTTACAGAAGCTGAACATTGTATTATTACTTGAGAAATGTCATTCTTTTGAAAATCTATTCTAGTCACAATGCTGTACTAAATTTTCCTGAGCATAGATGATTTTTAGCTGTATTTTCTTTGTTTATAGGGACACAGGAAAGAGAGTGGGACAAAGAGTTACAGCATGACTAGTAAACAGGTCCAAAGTTTTAAGGTCATAAAACTAAAGCAAGATGCAGAGCTCTGTAAGATCTTTCAGTTGCTTCACTTTTCCTCCAAAAGCCACCAAAGCTTTCTGAACATAGCAGAGAATGATATGGCCAGTTCTCCTGCACCAAGTAATTATGTGGTTGAATTCTGAACAAACAGACCTCTGTAGGATAGTGGTATTTACAATTACTCAAATTAGTGGACATGAGCATATATAAACACTCCAACCAGAATGAGAGCATTTTGGTCAATGAACCAGCAAACAACAGGAAGAAAAAGACAAAAATGTTGACAAAAAAAGGATAAGAATAAAACAGCCACTGGGAAGAAGCAGCAAGTTCGACATTTCAATTTGCCAGACCTGAAATTCAGGTTTAAGGTATTTATTCCTCTTCTACATTACTCTTCCATTTTCTGAGGCCCTTAGGTGCTGTAGTATGGGTAGCTGAATTTTCTGTTCATTTTCTGTTTTCAAGAAGACAATAAACATTCACCAGATCAAATGACATTTGTGCTAGCACAGCTTTTGCCCTGTGCCTTCTTGGCCACACAGCCCACAGACGGGTTTTATCTAAGTTCAAAATAATATAATGGATTACTTGAAGCATCTCTTGATGACAAAGCACTTTTAAACATATTCACAGAGCAGGATTGAGAAAGGACAGCTGGACATCTGCAGGGACAAGTGTAGGGTTAGTTTATAGTCAGAGTTTGCAGAGCCTCAGCAGTGATGCTCTGAGTCAATGCATCCTCCAGCGACCTGGGTCAGTACCACATGTGTTGAGGTCACATTAACCCTTCTCCACTCGCAACAGAGATGCAAACACACCATGTTCCTGCAAATGATTGCTTACACCAGCTTTTTACTCCAGAAATCCTATATGAGGGTCTTGTATTGATAACACATTTACAGTGAATCAGACCCTGAGAATTTTGACAGTAGAACAGCACTTAATTTTTAAAGATACTGCCCAGCTGTGGACCTATTAAATCTAAACTGCACATCTAAGGCAATTTTATTCCTTGCATGACAAACCTAGGTTGCTTTTAATTTGATCTCTAAATAGACCTCTCCCATTTGCATTTAGCCAAATATTTTGTTGTAAAACTTTAACAAGGGGAATGATGATTCACCTGAATTATAGCTATACATCTGCAGTAACTGCAAGGATGCTTGGATGCTTAACACACCCATGGGACGGCTTGCAAAATAATCCACAGGAATGTACATTAGAAAAACACAGCCATAAACATAGCAAGATGAAGGTTTGACTGGGAATTAGTCAGTTAAAGCAAATATTTTTGCATTGAGTGATTAGAATCACAATTAAAAGGTGTTCTCTCCACTATGTGGTAGATGGATACGGCTCACATAAAAGAAACTGTTAGGTCTTAGGTCAGTAAGTGCATTCTTAACAATTCTTAACAAGTGCAAGCAGAAAGAGCAGATAAAGAGCCCGAGACCAGGTTGGCCTTGTATCACACATGAAGATTGATTGAGGCAGAGCAAGTGCAATAACAAGGATTTCAATCATGCCCTAGGCCTTGCTAGAAAAGAGCTTTTAAAAGGCAACAATAGAGACACTACTGCTGATACAGGAAAACCCCAGTGTGTATCATCTGGATCTCCCAAATGCAAGGCTGCGCACTCATGATGGATTGACTTGTCTATACCATGAGAGCACGTGGTGAGCATTTCATTGTTCTGTTCTTCTGCCACTATTCTTTGGACTTAGCCCCCACGGTAATTGGGCACTGGGCTGCACAGGGCCTCAATGGTATCACATTACTTCTTTCCTGAACTATCATCAACATACCCTGGTTATTACTTTTCTTCCAGAAAAAAAATTGTACAAGTTCTGCTTTTCATTGCTCAGAAAGCAGCAGAAAATGAAGACAATCAGCCTTAACTGCCCTAGCAGATACAACGTAATTGATATGCTATTTTTATTCTGCTCTCATATTGCAATTAAAAGGAAATATTTGCCACCTCCTTCCCAATTAAAAATCCCCATATGGAAGTTGACTGGACATGCCAGATAGCACTCAAAAAAAAAAAAAAAGCTATAACAAAATGTAGAGGGACTTCATCTAATATTGTCAAGAAGTCAAGTTGTAGGGAAATAAGGAGTGACATTATCCAAGAAGACAACAATACTGTCTGTCTACCGCACCAAAGCAGTACTCTACAGTTGCACAATTGGAATTTAAGGGACTCAACAATGTTTTTATAGGAAAGAGGTACACATTAGATGGAAAATATAACAGAAAGAGTATGCACTCATTTGGTCAATGATCAGAGAGATCCCAGCTCTACAAATCAGTGTACAAGTGATGCCACAGCTTTGCAGCACAGGAGCTATATTCTTTGAGAATCTCCAAATTGCCCGAGCTGTTTCCATTCTGAGTTGTGGATGGATTCTATCTGCCATGGAGTTGCTGCCATAATTCCTAATTATTCTGGCTGTAGAAGAATAAAACACTGGACATTTGTGAGACTGGGTCTCATTTCATGAAAGAAAATGCAGAAAAAACTGACCAAGTCATAAAATAGTAAAGTTGATTTGGGAGAGGAGAGAGTAGAAAAAGCAATTTTTTATAGAAAAGGATTTTGGAGCACTGGAAAACTGCTGTAGCAAAAAAAAACTAGACCTTTGATAGATGAACAAGAGAGAGGATGGGCTCCTCAGAGTTGCATGATGAAGAGTTCTGCTCCTTCTGCTACATCACCCATTCATGTCATCTCCTAGTACAGAAAGCAGAGTATCAGGGTCGCTGCTGATTTAAAAATAGATCTGCTAACCTGTGGTTTAACTATAAGCAAAGAGTATACAATTTGTTAAGTTTCAGGCCAAGTTTAGTCATATTTCCACAGCACAGCAAATCCACCTACCCCTCTGGCAAGAAAATGAGAGATCATAGAATCAAGAACAAACATGTACTACTGGAGGACGCACATTACATTTTTAAGCTCAGACTCAGACACTTGAAAGTTTTTGCTATAAAGCAGTTAATGATGGGCCAAAACGCCAAAGGTTTTTTATCCTCCTTCACCAGCTGTCAGCTTCAGCTGCAGATAAACCAGGATCCTGATATAAAGCCAGCAAAACATGCAAAGTTTAGATCATTCCCACAAACACTGGTAAATTCCTTACACACGGGACCATGCTGCTTCTCGGTGTTCATTTTCCTTTTCTTCTGTTTGACAAATAGCAAAAGCATCAAATTTTTATATTTGTGCCTGGGAAATATAGTTGTCTCCATAAACCTGTGAACTTGGTCAAAGACCTTAAAGCAGCTGTGGCAAATTGAGACAAGAGTTGCAGTGCATGTCTGATGGATGGAAAGCAGCCCCAAGTGCACAGAGGGGTGCCCCTAGGGATATTTCCAGTAAGTGGGCTGGTATTGTTTCCTTCTATTAATTTTGTTACCCACTGGATTTCAAAGAACATGTTGTAATACAATTCTGCAAGCAAAATGCTT
Source organism: Corapipo altera (assembly GCF_003945725.1). NCBI lineage: Eukaryota > Metazoa > Chordata > Aves > Passeriformes > Pipridae > Corapipo > Corapipo altera. The sequence continues at coordinate 27,943,041 of NW_020884877.1, forward strand.
TCATTTTTATTGAGAGAACCTGTGAAATCTGTGGAAACGATGATTTTTACTAAAAAGTAGAAGTAAGAAAACAAAACTCCTGACTTCCTCAAATTATCAAGTTTGCACCAAAAACAAGAGGATACATTAAATGTGCAGATATTTTATGGGTTTCTGGATGAGATCTGATAGTGGATTTTCTGATTAGGTCTGAGGGAGCAGAGAAAATAAAATCACTTCACAGAGATTAGAACATGAGGAGTTTCAGACAATGAAAAGTGTATCAGCCATACATTTCTCTGAAATGAGTGTCATTCATCTTAATATACCTTCCTGTCCACTTGCTTCATTTCAGTTGGAAAAGAATCTGGTAAAACTTGATATATTTTTGATATAAACTAAGCAGTGAAAGAATTATTTGCTGTGAGTACTACTTAAGAGTGAATTTGTAGCCTTTTTTTAAAAATGTGGATTAGGATGAAGACTATTTTTTTTCATTTTGCACATACCAGATCCATAAAGGAAATATAACACAGTTTTAGATGTCCAGGGAAACCACAGTGTACTTTTTAAAATCTATGTCTACATGAATGAACTAGTGCCCTTCATATTCGAAAAAGAAACATAATCGAAAGAAAAAGGAAGGTTATTAAGTGATTTAAATCACAGTAGAACCTTCAGAACCAACTCAACAACCAGCTGTGAAAAGAGCCATATTCTAAATGAAATGGACTGTAACATATTTATAAAAGAAAGTAAGGAACATAACCTTCAACTTTCCCTTAGGCCTCATAAAATAAATTCAGCTCTGATTTAAGAGATCTGAGGCAGGAAGGTATCACAAATTCATTTAGTGAAAAAAAAAGAAATAAAAACCCCAAAAATTTAGTTACTTAAAACTTTAGACTAGATTTTTTGCAATTAATTAATTTTTCATCCTCTCTCCTTCACCTATTCCAAAGAGTATAAAAATCTATTACTATGGTGATGGGATTCCATGGAAAAGTATTCTTAAGGAAAAAAAAGAAATTAAAAATTTAGAAGTTCTCCTTGCAGCACAGGGAGTTTAAAGCAACAAAAGCTAAACAGGAGTCCTGCTCTATCCCTCTGGCAGTGAAATGAAGTTCAAGCCTGCACCAAAACCCTGATATTCTCTGCAAAAGAGTTTCTCAGTGCAGTCTGAAAAACTGAGGGTAAACTAGAGGGGAATTCAGAATTTATTTAATGATTATTTAACTACTTCATTTTCCCATGGTATTCACCCCCTCCGTAATGCCTGACACGAATGCAGAAAGCCATTGACCAGAAAGCACTGAAATGCACAGGCTCCCACCAGGTTCCACTGAAGATGAGCCTTCCAGCCTTTTCTTTAAAGTAAAAAAAAAAGTTCTGCTTGTCTTCCCATCTCACCACATGCTCTCATTCCAGGTGGACCTTTTTTAGGCCTGTTTGTAGATTTACTTCAGTTTATTTTAGCCTAATGTCACCCTCTCCATTTCTCTTTCACTTACACAACATTTCAGCAGACAGGTTAACCAAGCCATCTTCCCCGATGCTTCCAGTTTATCAGGCACCAACACAAGCCTTCTGGTAAACCTGTGGCGTAGTATCAGTCAGATCCATGAATACAGAAAATATGAGCCATAAGACATTTTCATATTTACTGAAGAGGAAAAAAGAGACTGAGAAGCAAAAAAAAAAAAAAAAAAAAAATCAGTCAGGTGCTCTATGAATCATGGTGTGGTTTGAAGTCTGAATTCCTTAATAATAATGTTTTTGCTGACACATATTGTTTTTATTTGCCTTCAGAACTGTCTGTGTTAATAATGAGTAATTCCACTTGGAAAATATTTACATTAAAGCATTTGTTCTTATGTCACAGGCATAGATTGTGTCTCCTTTAAAGGGAAAGACCAGCCAGGAAATGACTAATACTGTAGCCAATTTTAATGTGCTGCCCTGGGATATCCCAGCAGAAATCTAATACACACACAGGGGCTATGGCTCCAATCTCAGCTATCACCACTTGGAGGACACAAGGCTGCATTCAGTCAGTAAGGCACAAAGTTTTTAGAGATTCCCAACACCATGATGATTTTCAAAGCCAGCTTCCAACCACAGTTTAGATTCACGTGTATAACATTTACAGGATGAACTAATACCTCAGGCAGAGAAATATTTGTCATATTTCACTAATACCACACTATTTTCCTATACTAATCCTAAATTCAATCTACACAGGCATTCTCATTTGGAGACAGAGGGAATGCAAGGCACTGTAATGTGAGTGAAGGGATTAATGGTCTTTTCTGCAAAGACAGTCGTCTGTGGAGAACAAACAGAATAATTAATTTTCTGTGCTGATAGATTTTAGATATGAGGCAATAAGGACCATGGTGACTCTGAACACAGAACTATGAAGACAGTAAAGCTCAGGAAGAAGCTGAACTGGACATTAGTCATTAACAGTTAAGCTGGGAATTTAAAATCAAGTTTTCTGACTGATTTTTATACCCAGTAGGAAAATAATCTGAGAGAGTAGGACAATGAAAGAAAAATAAAAGAATCCTTACAGACTGCAATTCCTACTAAAGATTGTGTTTAGTTACCACTAAAAAAAAAACCTCACACTTTTTAAACAACAGTTTGTATTTGCACAAAAGAATTTGTAAATTACATAGTACAGTAAGATTAGAAAGATGTTTAATTATGCTTTTGTTTTTCAAAGCATCAAATATGCTTTTGCTTTTACTTTCCATCAGTTTAAAGATACTCCGTTGTAGGTAATAAACATAACAGCTTCTCTTTGTGTTAGGTTCAACAGTTAAAATTTAAATGATCTATGGTGGTTTCAAAGTTGCCAATTGCAATTGAATATATCCTTCCAAAATCAAAGGCATTGCCTCTGTTAAAAATCTTGCCCAGGAAATTTTCTCCACTTGGTGTTTGCTGTAAAAGTGATCTCCCAGTTCAGACAGAAACAAAGTCTTCTGAGAAGCTGGGAAACCATGGTTAAATAACATAAAAAATGAGAAAGGAACTTCTCATTGATGAAAACAGGGAGCAAAGACAGAGCAATGGGCTGCTGAGCACCAAGATCAAAAAGTTTCCAAAAGTTATCAAAGTAGACTGTAGTAAACCCACCAGACTGAGATGTTGGATGTGACTCTGCCTATAATACTCATTGGAAACCAAGAACAGAGAAATAAAACTGAAAAGAATACAATAAAACATTACCCACATCATGTGTTTTTCTTCACAGCTGTATCCAAAGACGAACATCCCAGGAATTCTGCAGATGTCTCCCTTAAATTCCTAACAGAAGATAAATATCTCCTGGGGCTGAAATAGAACCAAGTGGACAAATATTTCAGGTTGAATGTACCCAAAGGACTTTGCATGTCTTCAACACCTTTTTGGACTCTATGACCGTGGGAGATGGTGGTGAAACACAGTGTGAAGCAAAGCCACGTAACAGAGCCACATCAAGACATGCCCCAATCTCTAAAAATTCTGGCTTCCAAACACATCAGGTTCTCTGTTTGCTTTGTATGACTGAAGGAGAAAATCCAAACATGATACATTACTTTCCCTTTTGAACTTCCACTTTGAAACATTTCCAACAGCCTGTGCAGGAGGCAATCGGGGAGCTAATGAGATCACTACATATGGCCTTTGGATGTTGCAGCCATTGTGCGTCCCACAAGCGACAGTGCCTGCTATACATCCCTCATTAGTGACATCTGTCCCTTCTCAGGACAACCCACCCCAGCAGCACCTCTGTGCTGGAGAGCCAGTTGTCCCTGTTGTGGCCAGGGACAAAAGGTTGACATGGGCATTATTCAAGCAGCTCCGTGACAGATTGTGCAGCACAGCAAGGCTCCCTGCACTGTCTTCTGCTCAAAGTGTCCTGCTGAATGGAGTGGGTCAAAGGCAAAGGATTTTCTGATCAGTTGTTATCATTTCTAAATTATGAATGCAGTGCAAAAGACCTGCAAACATTTTGTCAGTGTTCCTGCCCACAAGCCACCAAAACTCTTCCAGGTTGTTTTGCAGACAGAGCGCAAGCTGGTGGTTGTGCATAACCTGTACAAGGGACTGTCTAATACCTTGGTTGTCGGCAGGTTGTACATTTGATGACTTAACCAGGTTACAAATCACACCATTACATTGTGCCGCTACTTTTATAAATGTTATTGTGTTACTTCTATTAATGTTTCTAGGCCTGCTTTTTAAAACTGGCCATGATTTCCCAAAGTGAGCAGTCCACAGTCCTCTGAGGTGAACCAGAGCTAACGAAAGTACAGCCCTGGTTCTATAAATCTCTGGCAGATTGCTGAGGAGATGGATGTATTTAAGAAAGATGGAAAGCATTGTTTCCAAGAAAGGTGACATGAGACAGATGCGAGGCATATTCTCTTATTTTTTTTCCCTGAGACACACAAATGCAGGACTGAATTCACCTTTGCCATAAAATAATACGCAAACTCTTGTTTCTCTGTCTTGAAAACAAAAAGAAAGCTATTTTTTCTAGGGAAAAATATACAAAGACATGCCTGAATATTGCCACAGGCACCTTTAATGAAGATTTAAAAGACATTTCAAATGGAAACCTTGGCAAACCTTCCCTCCTCCCCAAAACAATCAACCGCCAACAGCAAATATTTCTGCTGGCAAACACTTTTCTGCTCTATAAAATTCTTCCCCATTAGAAACCTCCTTCCCCAAAGGCCTGGTAAAAAGGGTTTAGAGAGCTCCATGAATATTGTCAAGTGGAGGCTGCACTTTGCCTTAGGGCCAGAAGGGACCATTAGATCATCTCATCTAACACCTGCATTAAAAAAAAAACAAAAAGAAAACAAAAGAAAAAAAATAAACACACCACAATAGAACAACAAAAAATCCCCAGAATTTCACCCACTCACTTCTGTATACAGTCAGCAAAATATGCTTAGTTAGCAAATATCTTCCAGAAAGTCATTCCTTCACCCTTGATCATCAAAAAATGGAGAATGCATTCAGCAGTCTCCATATTTTTATCTATATGGAAAAACTACATTATATATCTCAAGAATTACTTCCCAGCAAAGAGCTACTCTGTTCTGGTACTGGTATCTGCGTTTGTAGCTCTCAAATGGCCCTCTGTGAATGCAGGTTCCACATCTCATGGGGACGTACCTGAACATTAGGTGAATGTTATTGTGCAATATTGAATGTATTAGTGATTTCAGAGCCAAGTTTTTATAAAGTTTGCATATGCCCATCAGTAACAGTACTGTGCTGAATATATAAGGCAGACATATGCTCTACGGGTATCGAGCCTAAGAGTGAATTTGGAGACAGATTTGGATTGATGCTGAACTACAGTGATTTACCACATCTATCAAGTCAAAGGACTTCACCTGTTAGAGCTTCTGGGTATGGTTTCTATGTCACCACTGCTTATCCAAAACTCCTGCATTTTTAATTACACAAAAATTAGTCTTAAACACACCATCAGAGAGAAAGCGTGTTTCACTACATATTTGTTTTAAAATTATAAAATATTTAAATTTCTAATCAGTTCGTATCTTACCATATCCACATTAAAAATCATGGCACTGGCATATAACTTTCAAATAAAACTTATGTTAGTATCTTATGTATTTAACATTATAGCACATTACTGAACAGTTTGTTAGCACTTCACATTTATAATTCATTACATGTTCTTTGCCTACCCTTGATTGCTGGAACTTTTCCCGTTTTGGGAGAAAAATTCCAGATTGAAATTTTGTTCTCTATTTATCAGCATATGATTATTTTGGCTCTGGATTTGTATAGCTATGTTGGTTTCCTGCAGTATAAAGGGGAGAAGACATTTCTGCCTTTTTGAGAGAAACAGTAATGATGATACAAAATGACATCCATTGTCCTCATAAAAACATAAAGGATAATGAGGAGATAAAAGGCGAAGCAGAAGTTTAACCAGGAATAAATCCAACAAAAATGGAGGAATGTGAGCTTTTGAAATGGTAGGTATTGTGCCATGGATTGCAAAGTCAGCACAATTAATGCTTGTGTTTGGGTGTCCACGTGACACGTACTGAGTCATTGTCCAGCCGGGGTTACTGGGAAGAGCTGTGCCCGGCTGTCACCATTTGTGGGATTGGCCTGCACAGGGTCAGATCTCACTCCCAGTTAACAGCTCTAATATACAATCTCTGCTTTGTCTGCTGTGAGCAGTTTTGCCAAGAGAAGAACTACAGGACGGTAGCGTCTGAAAAAGTCTTCCCAAATTACACTCTCACCTGACCAATGGTCCCGCTTGCTGTTTATTGCTGTTTGCCTACAATAACTGTCATGATTTCAAAACCATCATTGCCAGTACTCTTAAATTTGAATCCTTGCTCATGTAAAGATAAAGAAGTACTTTTCAAACAATGGCTCTTAATCATTTTGGGAAATCCATTCATCCTCAAGCACCACCCTGCTGAGGCATGGAAGGAAAATTGCTTTCTCCAACAATGATGCATGTAGACTTTCTTAAGGAGAAATACAGACAAACTTTTATACCACACAGCCCTCTTATCTCCACATAGCATCATTATAAGCTTTCTTCTGTGCCAAAAACTATGCTAACAATCTGCAATATGCAGATGTTTTTTCTCTGAAAGAAAGAAAAAAGTAAAAAGATTTACTGGTTTACTATAATTTATGGAAGAAGCTTCATCATTATAGAGGAGCCTTCATCTTTCATAGCTAGGAAAAAAAAGCATCATGCTCTGCTTTCAGATGCCTCCACTGGGAGGCATCCCTCAAACACTAGATAACACTGGCAGGCGTAAGACGAACTCCAGTCTCCTCCAGGAGTGGAAGAGGAATTGAAGCTCAGACATTAGGATTTATAAAGTTACTTGAGGAAAGCAACTGCAATTAGAAGACTTATGTTTAAAACAAATCTTAGAATTTATGAAAATCTGCAGGACTGAGGCACCTACCTAACGCTAAATATATGCTCAAGCACTTTAGTGATTTAGGACCACAGCTGGGAGGGAAAAGTTTCTTGTGGGAGTCAGCTCAGCCTCCCAAATGTCTGTCAGTGATGATATTAGAAAGCAGATACACATTTACCACTATTTAGGTTCTATTCTAAATAACTTGCACTGACTTGAGGTTTACAGCAAATCTTGCTCAAAATCATGTGCTAGCTTGGGAAAGAAAAAAGTCACTAGCATAAAATCAGGGACTCAACACTAGGAACTCATCTGTGAAAACCTACAGGAAGACACTGCTTCTGTACTGAACAGATAATTTCTGTAGTTACTGCATTAGAACTCTGTATAGGCTGTTCAGCACTTTGCAAACAGTGTAATAATTCCCCACAAACAGCTACAAGATGAACTAGACCACATCAAATGATTTACATGCACAGCAGTTGAAATCTCAATGGATATCAAAGCATTTAATAAATTAAAGACTGTGATAAGCAGATAGAATAGATGGTGAACTGTGTTGTAGGTTTCAACTGTTTTAGGTTTCAGAAAATCTCCCACAGCCTCTTCCAGGAAGATGAAATAACAGGTTAGAGTTAATTCCCTCTAGTACAGTATCAGCTACTTAAACAAATTAATGAATAACTTAATGTTGATCTCAGCCCTGTTGCAAACATACACACATAGATCATCAATATTAAATTGTTTCCAGTTGCAGAACAGCAATTTATTATCTCATATTGTATACAAGCAGAATAATCTCCTCCCCTTAGCTACATGACTTTCCCCTCTGGCTGGAAGTTTGTGGGTATAATTCTTTAGAGATACAGTGACACAGAGAAGATTTTGTTGATGCTGGGAACACAAACAATGATCACTTTTTAAGATTCTGACAGATGTAGGGAAAGCGGTCTGTTCTGAAGTTCAAGTTAATACAAAAAGCCCCAATTCATGAAGAGCTGTATTCAGCTAAAGAATTAAGATCATATTGTCTTCATACTGTCTTAACTTGTTAATTTTCTTATACTGCCCTCATAGAAATAGTGTAGTTCAAGTAAATGATCAGAGCCTAGTGAGCACAGATCAGCCATGGATTAAAGATGAATTAAAGTTTTAATTTAATTAAAGGTTAATTAAAGACTGTGCATAAAGAAACCTCCAGACCAAGTTCCTGTCATCTTATCTGAGCTTGGTTATTAAAGTAATTTCTACAGATTTACTTGAAAATCTTTACACATAACAGAGCCATTTCTCTTCAAGTCTTTTCAAGGTGCCAATCCACTGTCTTATATTTACTGCTTTTCTCCATCTCTAGATTTGTCAGACACAATTCATTCCTTATGAATCAGAAATAGTAGATTTTGTCAGCTGATATTTCTCCAGATGTTTTGCGATCTCACATCTTATTAATGTCTCCAGGATATTGCCTGCCAGTAAGATTAGGCACGTAAGTGTGTAATTGTTTGTCTCTTCCCCTTCCAAGTGGCTCTTCTGCTTACTAACAGGTCTCACCAGCAAGGTCAGCCAGAGAAGGCACTTGGATAGCTATTCAAATGTCACATGCAGTGTATTTTTTCATTCATTCAGTGACCACAGTATTTTCAATGATATATTTCAAAAACATACATCTACTGGCACAAAGCCTGCTAATCCAATGGTGAAATGGGAATGGAACAGTTATAAATAAAAAGATAAGAAAGAAAGAGCAGGAGATGTTTCCCACAGCTATCATTTGAAATCTCATCTTTGAAAGAAAATCTCTCTCTGTCTTACAAATACTTTTTTGTGTCTGGTGTGATTCAAGTTGCTACTAGTCTTCAGGTTATGCCCTGAAAGGAGTCAGAACTGTAGAAAGAGCAAGATGTGACAAGAGAGCTGGCAGGAATCCAGGAGATATGATTTGCACTGTGTAGATTTGAGGCAGACTTAATATTTGGGATAACCTAGCCAGTTTGGGGGTTGAAATCTTAGGCATTCAAATTCTATTTATGCTAAGCTCTAATGTGAATTTCTGTAAGGGTGGTGTCATTGCCACCTTTACTATTGCCTTAGACCAGGTAATGGTGAAACAAAAATAATATTATCTACACAAAACATATCAATCCTTGTGTCCTTTGAACTAAAAACCTCAAGTACATTTAGAGACATCATGAATGTAGCAAAAAGTAAGGATGATCACCTTATAAAAACATTGCTGGCACTGGACAGCTACACAAAATCTTCAGCTGCTTCTGCTGCTATTCCAAATTCAAGTTTGCCTCAATATCGTTAAATAATTTTCTTTCAAAATCCAAGACTTTACATAATTTTAGAGTACAAAATAACATCTCCGTGCTTGTGCAGATGCTTCCCTCCTCTCCTCTCCCAATCGTTTGAAAACTTTAGACACTTCCTGCAGATTGACTAAACATCCTTGCTACTGGTCATGAAATTTCATCTGTTGATTCAGTATGGTACCAATGAGATTATTTAGTTTATCCTAAAGAATGTCATCAACATTTTTGAAAATTATGTCAAATGGAACTTTACATAGATTACCCTTGAGCTTCTGTACACAACAAGCCCTAGAGGTTCTTTTGATTGTATATCTGTACTGAAATTCTCTGTATAAGCTCCAGTTCAACCAGGTATTCAGACCTTCTCCTTCCTTTGCATGTTCCTACTCTCCAGCTTTAAGTGTGTGGTTAACAGACACTTGCCCCATTCCCCAATTCTTCCTTTTTGTCTGCCTGGATTTAAAGCTTCAGACTGTGTCTGTATTTTTAGTTGGAAGTAATTCCAGGCTGTCTCTGGATTGCTATCTTTGTACTCCTTAGTCCTGCAAACACCACTAACACCATAAGCGTCATAGGACTGAATCTCAGGTTTACACACGCAATTTACTGTCTTAAAACTGAACAAAACTCATTTGTGATGATTTAGTCCAGACTGATGTCAACAGCCAGCCAAAACTGAGACTTTTTGTTACTGTAGTGCGTTGGCTTTTGGGTTTTTTAGGCCTTCCTTAGCAATGGGGTCAGAAATCTAAGGAAGTATTCCGTATCATCCTTTAGCGTAACACAACATATAAACAAGGTGGAGATAAGAGAGCTCTCTCTCTTCTCTCTTCTGGTGGCTGAAGGTGACAGGTCTCTCCATGGACGGTCTTTGCTTGTATAGGCCAAGGCCTGTCTGCTCTGACCTGCCATTATCTCCGGTCCCTTTGGGAGGCATGGGGAGTTAGTTGGTGCTTCGCACGGCTCTGCTGTCTCGTTCAGGAAAGTACTTCATTCCTTTTTCTTTTATTTCTTTGTTCACTAGCTCTCTATTAGCAGTGTATATTTGGAGGGTATTTGTTTTTAGGGTTTTTTTATCGCTGCTTCCCCCTCCCTTTTCCCTTTTTTCCCCTCGGGAGCTGTGTATAATATATTTCAATTGTATATATAATTGTAAATATATGTAAATATATATTTTTTATATAATCCCGTTTTCGTTCAGACTTCCTTGGGTTTTTCTGTGGTTCGTTTTTTTTTCCTCGCTTGAGAGAGCGGAAGAGGGGAGGAGACAGCTTGGACTTGGCAAGAGAGCCAGGCCAAACTTACACAGTTACGTTCACTAACTATTCAGTGTTAAGACCTAATTTCCATTAACTCTAAGAGTAACTCATCCCTTCCTTTTATTTTTCTAATCTAGTTATGGGAAATAAAATGCTCCCATTATTGCATAGCTAGTAAATGTATTTATTTTCCTTGTAACCTAATAGACTACTATACTACCTGATGCCACATTAAACCATTATCTCTGATATATTCCTCAGATAATTTCTTTAAGAAATTCCTTCATTCCTTCCTCTCATTTTCTCAGATGGCCTGGCTGTTCCTTGAAAACACTCCATCACCTACTTCTGACAGCCTTTACCCCTCACATCCTATTTAGCTGGTTTACTGCACTCACTGATCTCTCCATCATCCTTCCTCATATTCACATTCTTCCACTTATTAACCTCCTCATAAAAGGGCCTGCTGTTTAGATACTTTTGGGAATTAGCTATCTGCAACTTCCAGGCTTATGACCAGACTCATCCCCCACAATAGTCTCAAAATGGAATTAGAAACCCCAGGACTTTCTTTGATTGCATTTCTACTCCATACAGGCTTATTAAGTGCTCTTTCAAAGCAGCTGCAAGAATTCCATACGTCCTGTACCCTGTACTCTTGTTTGCCTATGTCATGTTTTCAAATTTCATATCTCAGAGAGCTGCCATTTCAATCTTCCTCGTCCTTACCAGAAAAATAGAGGAAGATGACCCCTCTTTATTTATAAAAGCATTAAAAAGCTCTTAGAAACTCTCACATACAAAATTTTGCTGGCTTATACTACTTGCTAGACTTCCAGTGAACAGAGTCTCATGTGCTTTCAAAGCCCTCTCCCTCAGACAAATCCCAAATAAATATATCCTGTGACCATAGGCAGGAAAGAGGTGCCAAGCCTGACAGCAAAAAAGCCTCCTGTAATATACCCTGCAGAAAGACTCCACAGACAACCAGCTGCTATGGGTTGATGGCACCATATGACACAAAAATTCTATTCCACAGACAGCCTCTATGCAAATCCCCCTTCCTAATGCTCTGCTCCCTGTTTTCCACTGGTCAGTTGTACTGAAACATCTTTCTGCTCCTCCTATTAAAATGTGCTTGGGAAGGATCATGATCCAAGGTGAAATCCTGGCGTCAGGAAAGCCTAATGGCCATTAACATCAAAAGCAGACAGAACTTTGCCTAAAGGTTCCATTGCCCAAAGGAACTGGTACAGTCCTCTTGTCAAGTTTCTGCATGCGGAGCTGGATTAACTCTGTAGATTAAGGCACTCTATCACCTCCTGAGTATTTACACTTTATTTCATCTAATACCAAGTATGAATTTTGTAACTAGCTATTGTATATTAGGCTGCTTCATTGTCGTGATTTATGTTGCTAGTCTCTTGGCATCCACCGCATAACATAAATCAAACCACGTATAAAAATCATTGCCAAAATGAAATAAGATTTATGCACAACTCACAGTGGTCATGTAGCATCTCTAGCTGTAAAAGATGCTCTCTAATCAATTTAAGATGCATCATCTTTCTAATCTCAGAGCTCTAAAAATATAAATTATATTGAAAACCTATGCACAGTACTCCTGAAAGGCTGAACTTTAAACCCTAAGTCAGTTCCTGCAGCCAAATAACACAGAAATACCACTTTTCTCCTAATTTTTAACAAAGAATTATTACTAATAGAATTCAGTGTTCTTGAGGCACAAATGAAAGGTAACACCTAATGAGAAGTACTTTCATCATCCTTTATGTGATTCACAATGTTTTTTTGTTGCTATTGTTGTCTGTATGTGATTGTGATTACTTTCAGAATTACAGTTGTTTGTAAAGTCTGTAAAGACAAAATGAGCTCTACCTACCATAGAGATAAATACAAAAAACGTTAGTGCTGCTGTTCTCTAAAATTTTTCACTGAAGAGTTGCATGTCATAAAGGGTAAACTTAGCTTTATTAGGAATTGTGATGTGTGAAAACATTATTTGTTAAATTTCAAAAATATTTAATGACATTTTTAAATTCTTGACAAGCTTTATTCTGCTTTTTTTTTCATTTTGAAGCTTCTTTAGAAGATTTCTAAAACCAACTAAAATTACATGTTAAATCTGTAAAAAAAAATTAAAACATTTTAAATTATACTCTTACAATATTTGTGGAAATATAAAAAAGGCACATCTTTCATGTTCATAAATTTGAATGAAATCATAGATACACAAGATCAACTGTTTTCAGCAATATCATGTCTCTTGTAAAAAAAAAAGTGTCTTCCACTAAAGAAATACAGCTTCAAATATTTTTCTCAGACCTGCCAACTAATACAGGGATGGAAACTCGCTGCAACCCTCCTCTAGGTAATTCAGTGTTATTAAAAATGCAATCCAAGAAGCATAAAAGCCAAGGAAAATGAGTAATACAGGCCTCTTGTTTATCATAATCACTAATTGAAGGAAAAATAATTGATTTCATATAAATCTCTAGCTGCTGGATGAAAGACACAGATTCTTTGACACAATTTCCGCCCAAATCATTAAGGTCCCTTTTCCAGGGTGGGAGAATGGATGATGACAGCCTTTCTCCCTGCACAACACTTTCTCAATTTAGTAGACTGCTACGACATATAATTATAGATATCTCAGGGGATTTTGTCTGGATCATTTTCAGTTCCAAAACCTCTTCCTATCCTAGATCAAATTACCAGAGAAATCCGTCCCTCCTTACAGGTCTGCTGGGACCCAAACCCAGGGATTGAGCAGCACTTTCTCTATAGACAAAGATCAAGACAAAGCTGCACCCACAGAGCCCCAAAACCCCACCTGGATAATAACTCCAGCTCCTGAGAGTTCTCACACAGCCCTGACAGCACGAAGCCCAGACTGCCAATTTGGAAAAGCCATCCCCAGTCCCTGAGTTCTGAGTTAGTATGCCTTCACCTACGTGAACTGACCTCTCCCTCACACAGGGCAATTTAATGGCATGTTTTCCATCTAATCCAGACACCTTAAAAGCCCAGCTGGACAGTTCAGCCCAAATATCCTGCAAGTCTGTGCATGGTATCCCATATATTTCTTTGGTGGCTCACTGAAGACCTGCAGGGTTGAGGACTGAATAGGGATCTCTCTCTAGTTGATTTCCAGCTCTCATGTCTAAGCAAATGTCTGTTGGTTTTAAAAATAAGACACTGATGTTTTATGGCACTGACCAGATATTTGATTTTCACAAGGCAGACAATACAGAAATAATGATAAATTGTCCAATAATTCCTTCAGAAGAAATCCAGAGAGGGAAGATATTGAAGAATTTAAAACCGAAGGAAGCAGGTGCAATTTAATACCAGAATGGTTTTGTTTCGGAAGAGTGCACGTGAAATGTTACTGTTGACTGTTCTTTTTAACTAGGTTACTTCTACTGAGAATATTTGTTCAAAGTGACCATGACAAGTGAAACTCATTCTGTGAACAGTGCTGTGGTTTGCTGTGCAGCTGAGTGTGGCTGCCCCTGAAAGCTGGAGTTCCAATCTTGCAGTGCAATTGCAGAAATAAACATTTGTTTATTTAGCATATCCTTTAATCACCATGTGAACCTGAGCAGTCTGCTGAGGTACAGCTCCTTGCTAACCATTTTCACAGCTGAAAGCTGTCTGTGTGTATGTGTACAGTAGCACATGCACAGCAACATATACTCATGTGTTTCCTTCTAAAGGAAAAGAATAGGTAACCCTTAGAGATGGAATATCATTGTCCTTCTCGACTTAAAAATCATACTGCTAAACTCCAACAGAATTGAACTCTCTTTGCTGTGCCTCATGACATTTAAGTATAATGAGAGAAGGACAATGTTTTCACTACGTGAAAATCTTGGATATACTGACATCAATGCCAAACCTCCCATTTAACTTCAGAAGGGTCAGAATTTTAGCTTGAATCTCGCTGAGATGCTAATGCAAAGACAAGGTCAACTCCAAAAGAATCAGAGATACCTAAAAGTAGTTGATTTACAGTACTAAAAATTAATATGATCAATGCCCTCCAGATGAAAGCAGAGTGAATCATATCAAAATATCCTATCCAGGCAAGACACAGATGTCAGGAAAGCTTCAGAAAAGGAGTTCTTTGCAGAACTCCTTTTCATTCCTGTTACTTTGTAATTGTAAACCACATTTCAATTCATTCAAACATAGCCAGCTTGAAACACATTCCAGTAACAGCTCTTTGCCACACTTCTGCATAATGCCAGTAAAAGATAACTAATTAAAAGAAATACTGCAAATAGCTTACCTTACTTACGCTATATGGGCATTCATTTCACCCTGTGGTATATGTGCACCACACAAAATAAACTCAAATAAAATTCAAATCAAAACTTTAAGAGATCAGAGACAAGACTTATTTCAGGATACAGGGAGTAAGGTGCTGTATCACTAGGAGAAAGACAGCTCATCTTTTTCAGTCACCCAAACATGTAATTCCTTCCATTCTCATTCACCTTAATAGAGGGCACAGCACAGATGTAGGTGACACTTCACAAATTCTCTCCGTTTTTGAACACTGAATGTTCTGAAAAACTATTTTGTTTTATATCTTTTTTTTGCATCTGCATATAAGGCAGTGGTGCTGGGGAACTCACATCCCATTGCAGCTGAAGAGAACCGTGAGCACCCTTTGTGAGCCTTTTGTCAAAAACTCCCTCTGATCTTTTATATTTTTATACCGATGTGAATTCTCTAAGAATGCTCTAAATTGCTACTCATGCTTAATGTCTTCATGCAGTGCAGCAGCAAATGTGTCTCCATTATGCATTCAGAGCCTGAAATTCATTACTAAATGCTATTTACCTCAGAAAAAAAGACACTAAAAAGACCTACTACCTGGTGTGAGCTTTTCTGCAACGTACTTATCTGTGTACGTGTAAGCAAGCAGACATTTCCAGTGTCCTTATCTGTACCACTGGCATGGCACAGTCTATTCAGGCTTCTGCAGGGGGAGGGTGATGACTCTGACACCTTTCATGAGCATATTATAAGAGTAACCACTGCAGTGGTGCCAGGCTGACAAGTAGAGGAGCTATTACTGACTTCTTAACTCTTGCTTTTGTCTTGGGTTACAGATACAGCACTCTTAGCAACAATCCTAATATTTCATATTTACAGTTTTAAGTGGTGAATCAGTTTTTCCATGTTTATTCACTAATATACCATACTTTTTCATTATAAATTATATATATAAAAGACAGCAAAATGAAACCACTGCTAGAAATACCTATTAAATTATAGATGCCCTTGCTGCTTTTTCAGGTCCATTGTATGATGCTTTGGTGCATTTCTGACTCCAAAGCTCTGTGCAGGGGATTTAGGAAGACAGGACAGACTGTAAATGGTCTAAAAATCCCTGAGAAATATGGGACAACTTCATTGTGGAAAAACTTCTATTCATTCACTGAGTGTAATACAGTGAGTGACAGCTTATACAGAACTTGGCAGGCTTCATGAACAGGGAAATAAAAGAAAACTTCGAGCCTGTGATGAGCTTTATGACAGGGCAGTAAAATCCTAATTGAGATACACTGAACCATACAAAGAAGTTTGTATAATACAATGCAAGTTTAAATGAATTGACATAGTCATAAGAAGATGAAAGAAACCTTCTTTAATGATAGATCCTTTGGTTTTTTAGAGTATTAATTTTTACAATTTTTTGCATTTGCTGATTTTCTTACCTATTCTTTTCATTTATGTTATGCGTAAGCAGATAAATTCTTATATGTGCTGTCATTATTGCAATTATTTTGACAAGCTTTAATTGCACTAATCATTTTAATTCCCCTTTTTATAGGAATACATAGCATGGTCTGCCAAGACTTGTGTCATCTTGCCTTAAAAATTGTGTTACCCCAAACATGATTCTAAACCTGCAGAAATCCAACAGATATTTAGTGCATTAGTATGTAGGGAGTGTGGGAATAGCTTTTACCATAGTTCTATTTCAATGCATTCTCACTACAGGATTTGGTATGGGTATTGGCAGGACGATTTTTATAGAAATTAAGTCAGTTGCAACTACAGAACTGGATATATTTGAGCTCCAATTCCAAACCCAGCTCAAATTTTCTGTCCTAAATGTTACCCCAGCTCTAACTGGTAATTCTTGAAGGTATCTGCTCTCTATCTATTCCTACTTCATTAGCCCATTTGACCTTCAGCTCTGCCTCCTACTCTTAATTTAGACTTGTTTTACATGTACTCTAGTCCATGATCTGTACTCTCAAGTCTATATTTGTATCAATCACTCATATTTAAAGGTGGGGGAAAATTACTTCTGAAATGAAATGAAATTCAGTCAAAATTGATTGTAATGCCTCTGCTTTCTGTTAAACCATGTAGTAACTGCATAGAGTACTACTTTGGAAATATGCTAATATAGTACCTGGGTGCTATTAGATAAACCTGAAACAAAAACTAACTACTATGTCACCACTATCTGATCAGAAAACACAAGACACAAATACTGGTGTTCCTGAGACCAGGTACAGACTGAACCAATGGTTGTCATTTTCTGGTTGGTTACACTGACTAAAGTTCCTTTCTGTCAAATAGTCCTTAAAGTCAGGAGGGCACTTGGCAAACATATAATCCCAACCTTTTGTTGGGGTATTGCTGAGTCTCTTCTGTCAGAAGCTGATAAAAGTTCACCTCCAAGACACAGGATCACAAGAATACAGGCTTTCTTGGTTCTTTCATTTTAACTCAGATTTCCCTATTGAAATCTGAGCTTTAAGGATGAGACACGCCACATCCCCTCCATACAGAGTGTTTTGCTCTGTATGATTGCTTTGACATCTGCAAGTTATAAACCCACATTTCTGACAAATTTTTTAATTTAGTGAGTGACCTTCCTACCTGGTTGCCATGTGGAGTTCATACACATATGCCAGTATTTGAGTTCCAAGTGGAACATCTTCCTTTTGAAGACTTTGTTGAAAACTCTTCAAAATTTAAAATCATTAGCACTTTCTGTCAATTATGCTTGCATAAACCATTGCCATTACCCAGGAATAGCAGCAGAATGAAGATGTATGATGCTGGAAGTAGTCCATTCTTTGCTGAAAAACTTCTACCTTTAAATACCTGGTTTGGACCTCAAAGCAGTTTTATATTTGGTTTTGGAGAAAAAGAGGTGAGAAAGGGGTTAAAAATCCAGAAACAGATTCTCACCTTGCCTTTTGGCACTGCTTCACTAATTTAAACAAATTTAATTGCTCAATATCAGCTGGTGAGGTAACTCTCGGTATTTAATTTTTAAGGTTTTACTTCCATTTTAGCACGGCCACAGTTTTAAAAAGACAGATTCTGTCTGGGAGAGACAGACTGAAAGGGAACGAGAGTGTAGAACTGTTTCCATGGCAACTCTTGAGATAACACTAACAGCCTACCTGCCTAGAGGGATAGGTAAGTGAGACTAAAATATGTATGGAAGAGAAACACTTTCAAGGTCCCTTTTCAGTTTAAACACATAAATTTGAATTTAGGTACTTCCTGAAAACCCTAGATACTATGAATCCTATATATTCACCCTAAACAGTAAAAGAACATCTGTTTTACACCGTACCAAACAATTTAGGTAAGAAAACATTCTCTGAGAAAAGCCTGGGATCTTTCCACGGAAAAAAACCCAAGACTATCTCTTCCCTAGGTAAATTGCACAGGCTTTGTGTCATTTTAAATCCCACCAAAACAGCAATGAAATTATTCTCCATACTACATTCCATTTTGTTTCAGCGTGTAAATGGTTTACTTAGAAGGTCTGAAAAATTATTTTGTCATCATTAGTGAGAAAATCCTTTCTGGCTTCCCACACCAGCACCCTTCGCACCAACACCACGAGAAAGTCCCGTGCCTGTAAGAATCTGAACAGCAAAGAAAGGCCAGTTTCATGGCTGGCAAAAACAGAGCAAGCAAAAAAGCTTGGAAAATATGAAGGAAAGAAAGGTATTAGTGGAGAGGGTCAGATGGTATTAGAAGTGTATTAAAAAAATAGAGTACTCTTGGGGAAATAAAGCTCAGAATAGACCATGGATAACAGCAGGATAATCCCATTCCCAGTGGGAATGTGCTGAATGTCTCACAGTCAAAACCAGGAATTGCACTGCTGAGGCCAGTCCCAGCCACACTGCAGGAAGCAGGCCTAGGAAGCAGACTCTGAACTCCAGAGACTTTAACCCAGTGTATTTAGACAAACTAGCACCAATCACAGTTTCCTCAAAAGCATGTTCAAAGTTACCCTGTGAGGGGTATAGTGGTTCTGCAGTGAGCTTTCACTACCTCAAGTCTGCCTAAAAACGTGCATCTTCTCAGACAGCTATTAGAAATCCAATTAGAAACCTAAAATCCTGTGCAAATATTTACTGCAACTTAAGTGATTCCTTTTTTTCTGTGAGGAGAAGAAATAATCATCACTTATCTCCAAACTTATGTCTTCTCAACCACCTGCTGTTCTCATTACTCTACTCCCAGCTCTTTCTAACTCTTTTTGGAAGTGTGGTGCCCAGAGCTGAAGGCAGGATTCCAGCTGAGGCTTCACCAGCACCGAGGTGAGAAGAGTAATTACATTTGACACTCCTCCTACAACATTCTGGAATGATATTTTCCTTTTAACAACTGCATCATGTAGTTGGCACACAGCTAAATAGTCAAAGCCTTGTGGTACATATGTATTTGATTTCCAAAAATAGAACTGCACTTCATTTTCAGTTTAGTCTCCGCTCTGATGCCATCCTTCAGAGTGTCTCATTTCCTTTCTTTTCTTCATTTGGAGTCATAACAAATTTTGTAATTATCTAAGTTGTTAAAGTAAAATGCTGACTAGAACTTTGTATACAACAGATCTATCTGCTCTGCCTCAACTTCCCAAGCCTTCCCAGTTCCATGCTAAGCCATGGCTTAGGACTCAAACAGGTGAACAACTGGCTTTAAAAAAAGCTATTCTGTCATGACAATGACCTCTAGAGCAGCTTACCTAGCTGGCTTGTGAGAAATGACATATAGGATTCTCAAAAAAAAAAAAAATCTTTAACTAAAAAATACTTAAAATCTCTCAGATATATCAATGATACTGATTCCACCCTGTCAGTGCTTCAGTTATTCTACCACTAGTACATTATTTTTCAAGATAAAGTCTTGATTGTCTTAGAATCTGTAAGGAATTGAAATTTGACTGGCTGCTGTAGTATCAACTAGATCTTCCACACTTTTTCACTACAAATGAAATTATTGTGCTAATTCTTCCCTTTATCTTTGGGATATAATTGATGAAATCTTACAGATAGATACTAATAGATCACTCCAGTGAACCTCTTAGGTACTCTAGGCCAAGCCTAAGGTTCACTGAGCTCTTTGACTACAAAATGCAAAACCTACTCTGTCCTTGTACTGGCCTTCACGTCTATCCCCTTATTAAGATTAACTTCATTAAGCATCTGATTAAAATTTAAAGATCGTGAAGAACAAAGCAAAGAAGGCATTGATAACTCCAGTCCTGTCTGCTTCACCCTTAATTTCCTCTCTTCCTTTGTTTTTTTTTTTCCTTTTCTCCTTATTCCTAATATATTCATAGAAGCCACTGATTATCTTTTATACCCTTTGCAAGCAAAATGTTCAGAACTCTTCAAACTAAGACTGACATGACTGAGACTCAGGTAACTGGGTGCTTCTCATTTTAATCCATAGAACATTTTTTCAGACATATCCCAATGCTCGCTCTTGTGCTACTGATAAGTATCAGCTGTGGGTCAAGTAGATTGAAGTTGATTCCAGAAGAAGAGCAGTTCATCATCTACAAAATGTAATTTCCCTCACCCAGAACCCACTGCAGAAGGCTC
This sequence comes from Corapipo altera, assembly GCF_003945725.1. NCBI lineage: Eukaryota > Metazoa > Chordata > Aves > Passeriformes > Pipridae > Corapipo > Corapipo altera. The sequence goes on from NW_020884877.1 coordinate 27,963,437, forward strand.
AAACGAGGCATTTGCACTGTACATCAAGTGTCATTCTAAGCTGCACCTTGTTAAAATGTCAAAGCTCAAACTTAACCATTACCTTCCTCGCACTTCGAAATGCACTGTGTTCTCTAGAATCAACGTGATGAGAGATTTCTACCATAGAACTGTAGGGAGAATAAAAGTATTTCAACTTCTGTTTCAGAGTTAGGCTTTTTTAAGTTCTTGCTGTCTAGGATCCTTATGAACTTCCCTCAATTTTTTCCAATACCCGAGTACTACCACTCAGCTCCTCACTTATACACAGTTCTCTCTTCATAAATTCTCAAGTAACTGCCTACAGAGGTTTTAAAAGTCATGAATTCTCAGCAAAGTTTTAAATTATCTATCATTGGCAGGTATCTGGAAATTATCCTACATATGTCTGTCCAAGAGGTAAAGAGACATAACATTTTACTTACTGCTAGGAAAAAGGCTGGCAATACTAAAGAGGGAGCTGCCAGGGAAAGGAAAAAAACAAAGGGAAAGAAAAACATCTGCTCCTTCCTTCCCTACCTTCCCCTTCTTCCCTTTCTTCCCTTCCTTCCTTCCTTCCCTCCTTCCTTTCCTCCCTTCCTTCCCTTCCCTCCTTCCTTCCCTCTCTCTCTCCTTCACTCTCTCCCTCCTTTCTTCCTTCCTTTCCTCCCTCCCTACTACCCCCCCCAGTGACTTCAGTATGATCTGTTAGCAGCCCACCTTCTCCAACCCAGTTGCAGATTCACTGCCCTTTTGAACCCAGCTAACAATCTTATCTGAGGCACCTACAGCACCAAGTGAGACAAACACAAATTAGCAGAACGCCAATGGCATTTATGAAGTACTTACAACTCCCTCTGTAAACTTCTATAATCGATATTCTACAGTCTGTGCCTATGCAAATGTAGAATCTGAAACAGTAATGCTATTCCTCATAGAAAATGCTCATACCAGCAGATCCTGTAGATGAGGTTAAAAGGCTGTGAATTGGGTCTCGTTTGAAATATGAATGTACTCCATGATTATTCTTCTATTCTTCACTCTTCAGGTAGGTTTTAAAATTGAAAGGAAAAAAAACCTAACACTACGTAAGAATACATAAATTCATACATTTTTATAGATATTATCATACTAATATATAGTTAGAAATTCTTTTGTCATTAAGTATTGTACAGTCAAGAATACAAGCACTGCAGTTTCTTCAGGAGGCCTCATTTTGCCTCAATTTGTGCCTCACTCTTTACTAACTCTGCCATGCCTAACAAGCAATAATTGTTATACCACAGAAGAATTACATTTGAAAGCTTTATTCTAGTAACATTAAGTCTGATTCAGTATTCTAGAACCAGAAACCAATCTCAAAATGAACAAAAAAGTGGGCAAGACATTAAATTTTTGCAGCAGTAAAGAGTAACTGAATACAAAGTGTTATGAGGAGTCTTAAAATATAGTCCTGTGCAATGAAATGCAGTGCTATACTGGGTTAAGTCCTGTCAGTGAATATACCAGCAGTACCTCTGAACTCACACAAGCCTGAGGTGGCAGCAGAGCTACATCAGCTCGATGCCCTGCCTATGCTGTTTATCCCACCCCAAACCATCATACCCAACTGCAGTTAGTGCAGCTGTGTTGCTTCTGGGACTAAGCTCAAAACCCACATTGCAACAGGTCAGCGTACACAGAGCAGTGGCAAAAGTGCAGTTTGAATGGGGAAACTGTGCCATTTTTCAATTAAGTGACTTAATGGATGCAGCACTTCAAATCTGTTCCCATGGCAATGTAGAAACAGCAATGGCAATACGGGCAGTTTCCCCTTATACTTGCAGTACAAGGAGGAGAACAAAAACCTTCTCTCCATTTGAACGGACAAAAGGAGAAGCATTTTCCAGTGCAAACATGTAAAGTTAAAATCTTTCCCATGTCCTGACCACAGTAAAATTCATGAATAAACAGAAAAGACTTGCCAATGAGGTCAAAAAACTTGGGTTTTTCTTTGTCAGACCAACAGGGGTTAGGACCGATTCACAGAGAACATCCTACTCCCCTTCCTCCTGAGCTAAAAATCAAAGCACTGTTGGAAGGAGAGTCCCAGATGTTCTTTCAAGAGGGTGAATAAAAGGAGAAACAGCCTGTAAGGTATCCTCAGCTCTTCTGATTAGTCATCATTTTCCATTGTGTTTGGAAACAGACAGCTAGTGCAGTAGAGGAAGCAAAGAGATGCACCACACAAAAAGTGATTGCTCAGAATATCTTCAGTCCTGAGGTCAAACAAAACACAGGCAGCTATCACATAATCTACATCAAAAAAAAAAAAAACCAACCAAAAAAGCCATCAAAAAAACCCCACAGAAAATTTCAAGACAAACAAAATTCAAACCAATTATACTAGTTGCCTCTCCTGCATTAGGAATCTGCAATTGCTATCACTCCCAAACAGAAAATATCTCTTAAGCTGCTAACCTCACTAACCAAGGGGATTTCCTTGGAAAAAGATATCCCTTTCACTCCATTGTCCTGGGGTCTTGCATCATCTCAGTCTAGTCTGGCTTAATCTTTCGAAGAGTTTGCTTTTAGGCAGGCCCCTACATCAGGTGTTGAGAAAGCAGCAGGACAGCATTGCAATGTGATTGAGGGGGAACACCACGGATCATGGTACCCAGCTGTCCGGGTATGTATCTCATTGCCTATTGCAGCAGCCTGTTATCAGTATTTGCATTCCAGTTGTACCTAAAGACACCAATCAACAGCAAGAATCCTATTCTGCCCGACTTGTTGTACTTACACGTATCTAAAGCTGTCCCATGCTCACAGAGCACGCTCATCACGCTGAAGTAAACTATGACAGGCTTTCCTGTGCACTGAAGAATTGAACTTTAAGGTAATCCTTTTGCTAACTTTCTAAACTCAAACACTTGAAAAACAAATGCAAAGCCTTGCTGAAGTACTCACAGCAGTAGTGGAAAGTTTGTAGGAAGATTCCTTAACTGCTTCATATGAAACTGTAGATCCTGAAATTAGTCAGAAGCCTGACCAAAGAACACAGACATTTTATAGCATTTTCCTTAAGGAAATACAGAGATTCAAAAGGCAGCAGACGAAGTCTCAGAACTAGCATCCTAACTCACAGTGTTCTGTAAACCATTGCTGTCATGCCATATGTCATGCCATCATCTATTTTCTATCTTCAGAGGCCCAGGTCAAATTTCCCTGTTTCTCTTGCAGTTTCTTGTAGTTTCCTTTTTTTTTTTCCTTAATGGTTTTGTCATTAAGAGCTTAATTTAGGCCTTGCTGCAGCCATCCTTTCAGATCTAGAGCTGGTAGCAAATCTGGACCAAGGTATAGTCCAAGTCTAGAAAAGGAAAGTGAGAGAAGAGATTGTTGAAAGCAGCAGTACAAAAACCATTTCTGATTACACTGTCTGTGGATCTCATAGAAAAGTCCTTTGTCTGCCTTCCTTATTTTCTCCTCCTGAGTGTTAGTCATGAAGGAAAAAGATGCAATAATATAGACCCTTTCAATGAACACACAGTGGTGTCACTTTGCCCTGAAATCCAGGACACTGTTTAGGCAGCTGCTTTCCACCTCATGACACAAAGCTGAGCACTAAAACATTAAGGGCTCCAACAGAGGAGATGCAGGTCTCCCACTACCCTGCCTTTTAATTAAATAATAAACAGGATTAAATGGAACTTAATTTAATTCCATGGGAAACTCACACCCACTCCATGGGTGTGCATCACTTCCTAGCAGTCAGCACTGTATGGATGTCTCTTTTTATTAATAAATGCTTCTCCATCCCAGACGTCCTGTTTGTGTGTCTGTCTCCTTGTCACTCTTGACATGTGGCTTTTCTAATCTCTTGCTTATAAACCATCAAAAATCCATAGCTGGGGTATTCTGAAAGAATTAGCACTGGATGTCTTTGCACATGTAAGCTGCAATATATTCAAACATTCACAATACGTTCTTGAATCTAAACTGATGAATGTGGCTGGGTATTTTGTGTTAATATTAATGAGACAATTATTTTCTTTATAAAGGACACAGAGGCAGCTTCTCTTTGCTGACTGCACTGTGACAGGCCATACTTCTCAGCTGCAAGCAATAGTCTTTATACCCACTGTGAACCCTGAGTGATAAGAATTTGTGATGTTCATTTTGCAGTGGTTTTCTGACTGTATGAGCTGAACTTGGTTTGGAGCCCCACGGTATTTGGTTTCTTACAGGAAGCAGTGATACTCTAAGCCACTTCATCCCTTGTGTAACATTAGCTGAATCAGGGGAACTTAGCTAGCCCAGATATGATTTATATATGTGTTGCTGTACGGACTATGGCAGTAATTTCAGAATAAGAATATCACAGTGACCTTTACATGCCTTCTGTTCTCTGTTGTTTTTAGCAGTTTTAATGAATACATCTTTCTCAAGCAAAGGATCAAGATGTGGTCCCTCAGATTAACCACACAGATGATGGCTTCTAAATTCATTTTAAAATCACAGCGAACCGATTTGAGAGTTATTATGAACAATTCAGAGATGGTCGAGCTCAAAGTCTGATTATGCTCCTAGCCATCATTTTTCAGACATGGGGAAATCTGTTAAAGTAAAGCTCCAATTAGAATGCTTGTGTTCTTTTAAATTAATGTTTCATTTCAATTTTGTTTCCTAGTCTCTCCTGTCATTTTCTGAGAAATACATGTGTTGGAATCATTCCTTTGATGAAGCACAGACAAGAAGCTTAGTGTGCTTTGATGTGGAAAAGGAAAATGAGCCCTTTTTGTTTCTATGGAACCAGCTTGCAAATCAAGGAATTCTCACAATCACTGTATAATGCAGGGCAAGCCCAAATATTTTTCCAACCAATAAAGAAGGCTGGAAGAAGCAGCTTATTCAAAGAGTTATGAACAACCAAGTAAGGACGAGACCTTCCATAATTACCTAGACTTCTCTTTTCAGTTTTCTTCAAAGCATCATGAAGCAGTGAACTGGAAAAGCAAACTCTGTTTGGAGAGGGAACTCTACAGGACAAACCATGTTAGCTAGACATCAAACAGATTCAAACTTCTAGCATATTGCTGCACACACATGCAACATTTGCATCTTTTAACTAGTAAATAGCAGGACTGAATCACAGTGGCAAGTCCATCTTTGGCTGCATTTGTTATTCTTACTTCCTCATACCCTGCACAGACAGTAGAATATGACTCAGGACACCCAGAGCACTTGTACGTGACATATCCCAACCGTGCAGAGGAAGCAAGCTTTGACTATGGATAAAATACAGTTCCATAAGCTGTAAATGCACTTTGATGTGTGAATAAAGAAGTCCAACTGTACAGTCGCAATGTCCCCCTATAAATACATGTCCCTTAATTTCATCTTTCAGAAAAATCAGAGGCAAGGCTCAAAATGGCCTCAGAAAATTCGAAAACAAAAGTATCTTTGATACCAATGTAAGAAGGGTCAAGCCTACTCTCTGCTGTCAGGGAAGATACCCTGCTATTGCAAACTGGAAATGGGAATATTTTGAATTACATCAACATGCTGAAAATTTTGAAACCACTTTATCTACCTTGCTAACTTCAGGAGCTGTCAATCTAGAGTGAAGGAGGTGCATGCTATAAGACTTTTTACTTTCTGACCTCGCTGCATCTAGAAACATTAGCAATTACATCACATTGATGTACCTGGTTTTCATATACAGCACGATGCTTCAAAGTGAAAGTCACATTAAAAATGGATTAGATTAAATGTGCTAAGTGCCTACTGCAAAGTGCAGCATGCCTTCAACTGCCATGGACTTCTGTGAGAAAGGAGAGTACAAGCACTTTGCAAGAGGTGGCCCGTTATGATGGGCTGGTCCCCTCTTACCATTTCAGCACTTTCCCATATGCATTCTGTATCAGTAAAAGGCATGGCCTCTCCTGTAGGTATTATGAGCTAGAATATATATTACACATAAACCATTTATTCCTCACATACTCTGTTCAATAAAAACTCTGTTGTTAATTTTAGAATTAGAAATTCCCAGTTCTGCCAAGTTTTAAGGTTCCTTTGCACAGATTGCACATAGTAGAAAGATGGTTGGTACTTTATTTTAAGCAACTTAGGAATTTTTGATGCTTTTTTGAACAAGTTTCTTCTAGGTCAGTTCCATGTACAAAGAAGGATAAGGATTAATAACATTAATAAAAATGCACATTAATCAACTAATTAATTTTTAAAAGGCACTCTCAGTCAGCAAAAGGTATCATAATGAATGATATATTGTCACCCTGATTCCACAAGCCACCTGCAGCTAATCATGAATCTATAAAATACACTCTTCAAAGAGAGACAACTATCTTCAGATCCAAAAGTACAGAAAGAATGAAAGGAAAAAACATCTTCCATTGTGAGTCAGTTCCCATGCAAAACGAGAAACCTGGAGCAGCTACGTTTGGAGAGCTCTCATGTTCCTACTTCTGTATTCTTTTCTTTGATCTAAAAAATGTCAGACACTGCAGGCTGAACCAGGAGATTTACACGGCTTCTCTGTTCACTTTTGGGTACTTACTACATTCTCTACTGCAGGCACTTTTCAACAATTCATTTTAATTTTATTCTGTAAAACACAGATGCTATTATGAAACAGACATTATCGAGGAGACTGTCTCTCAAACCTCCACTGCACTCTGGATTAAGAAACTGAGATTCTGTTCCTAGCTGTGCCAGGGATCCATGCAAATGGCTTCAGTGCTGGGTTCCTCACTCTTACACAAGTGCATGCCAATTTTTTACACTGTGTATCATTGTTGAAAAGGGTCCAAATTAGAACTTTGATCAGCAAAACTTTGGTCCTGAAGACAATTTCTTTTCCTGAGAGGAAGTGCCACTACCTCTGGCCAACGATGGATACAGGGCCACTGTAATGTGTATAAGACCTCTGCAGCAGGAAGTATATGGGGACCTGCAGAAAGAAAGAGCTTGCACCACTAACAGAGGGCTAAACTGATCTCTTTGCCTCACATTAAATGACACTTTCTGGTAAAACACTCCTAGGCAAAGTTACAGAGGGTAGCAGCTGTCGTTGGCATCTCACAGACTCAGCTACCCAGCCATACCCTGACCTTTCTTGCCAGGTAACCCAGGAAGGAGAGCCTTAAATCTTAGGGAAGTCAAGGAACAACATGCCTGCAATAATCATCTATGTGCTGGTAGATGCAGCACATAATGCATCCCCACACAAAGGAATGGTGTTATCAAGAGTGAACCTAAGTGTCTGTACTATAGACACAGAAAGTCTGTATTTTACCTATCTGGAATCAGAAAATCCTTCTGGTATACTGTAAGACAAACTTCTGAGAGTGGCAAATGAGTTCTAATGCACATTTTCACCTGCCATTTTGCTGCCTCCTACAAGTACACAGAGACCCCTAGCTGCAATTTTGCTTAGGACAAGCATTTGCCTGAGAATACCATTCAATATAATTTTAATTGAATAGTCAGGTTTCATTTTTAGCAAGCACCACATGAAGCCACAAGACTGTATAATGCCATTGCCCTGTACAGAATACCTGTCAAGGTCTCATAAATTTCTATTGGCACAAGTTTGTCAATCATCTGTGCAGTTTTCCACTGAAACTTCTTGGAGGAAAGGTAGTTCACATGTATATTATTCCCTACAGAAGTAATGAGAACAGTCTGTCTCTGAGCAGTATGATTATCTAGCTCAAAACCCTGCGAAAACTGATGTATCATCAGGCATTATAGGAGAGACACACTGGGAAGCTCTTTAAAAGTCAGTTATAAGACCTTTTATTCTTAGACAAAGTGCTGACTCCCCATTGATTTCAAGTTACTCAGCTCACAGGCAGTCCCGAAGATGGGATGCATGTAGCTCTGGAAGCACAACGGGAACAGATCCCAGGCTGACTGCACAAGGCAGACTGAAGAGCAGCTGTAAGCATGCCTGTCTTCAGAGCCAGACTCCTCCCTATAGAGCTGCCAGAAAAGCTGAACTGTGCTGGGGTCTGTCTCCTGCCAGGTGCCTACTGCGATGCCAGATGTGCCTGGACATAGAGGTCCCTGCTTGTTCTGGCTACTCTTTCCCCAAGAGCTGCCCCAGGCCAGACACAACAAATGACAGATGTAGTCAGAGACAGGCACAAGCTGGGCCGGGTTTGTTTTGGGGGCATTTAATTTGTCCCCCCGTTGTTCCCACCTCACAGTGCCATAACCAAGATTTCCCCTTCTTTCTGTGCTCTTAGAGCAGTATTTGTTGTTCCTCTCCTCCTCCTATCCACAAACAGATAGTGCTACTGATTCAGCAAGGAAGTGAAGGCCATTCACTCTTTCATTTGTAAACTGATTTGTGTGGACCCCAAGAAACACATGATCCTGCAGAAGTGATATAGGCATCCTTATTTTTCTGGCTAAAACAACAACAACAAAAGAGATTTGAAATAATTTATAACTTCATAGGATCAGCACGTTCACCAGGAGAACTGCTTGTGCAGCTGACTTACTTAACACAGTAATGACCTTTTGGCCAGGTGATAGGTTATGTTGAACCTTACTGGATCAATGTGAAGAGGGAAAAGCTCAGCTTATTTGAGTACTCCATCCTCTAAATGTACATAGCAAGGTGTCAAGATGCTCCACACACACTACATGAAGAAAATTAATTCTTTCACGTAGGCCTTTTCCTATCCATCTTGTTTTCTCTCATTTACGCCCAAGATATTAGGATTTTAGCAAATGAAGGCTAAAAGAAAAAAGGCTGAGACCTCATTACATCTTGTTTCTAAATCTTCTGTCACTTCAATTAAATTCAATGCATTTTCACTGCTATCTTTTGGAGAAGATCAATAGAATGATCAGCTGAAAGACTGACTCTCTGTTTGAATTCAAATACTGATGAGCAAATCTCTTATGCAAAAAATACCAAAACACGCGTACAAAAGGCAAATGAGATTGTGCTTGAGTGGAAGAGATATGGAAGGTGGATAGGGAAATGGAGACTGCAGTCCTGTTCCTGTTGCTCACATAAAGAGGATCATATCCAATTTTTGTCCTAATTTAACACAAAATCTCAATATCAAAACAACCTCTGATATGTTCCCCATGGAGAACAAGCTCTGCAGGGAGAGCAGGAGCACCTGGACAGGGGTAGTACATCAGCTGCTCCACGTGTTCCCCAGGGGCCTGTTTCCACCTGAGGTAATCACAGAGGAGCTTTCTGAACCACTTCCCATGCACAGACACACAGCTGTGTACCACATTGCAACATATGACTCGTGTCTGCAGACACCTGGGCAAGCAGGAAAAGAAGGGTAATACTTTGTAATACCCAAGAACTTCCACATTGCTCTAGTTAAAGTAAGGGAAAAACTGAAAAGAAATTAATTTACTATGCATGAAGACTTTCAAAGAAGAAATGTCCATTAAGGACAATGGTAAGATGCACTTTCATTTCAAAGGCGATAAATTGATTTTCCTAAATTCTAGAGTATCATGAGAGAGATTTCCTACTAGCTCTGCCAGTCATTTGTTAATGAAGTCACTCATCTGACAGAACTCTCTGTAAAAGAGAAGGATTATGAAAGTGCTTGAGTCACAGAAAAGAAAGTATTTTGAGATCTGCGAATGGAAAGTACTATGACACAAAAGTAGATATGCAGGACAGTGGCTATTCATCATCATTGCCTTCTAATAAGATAGTGCAGACATCCAAGCAACTTCTAAAAAGTTTCAACAGTTTTGATTGTGTCTATATAGTGGCATTATTGCTTTCTTTTAAAAGAAAAATTAGTATACTTTAAAATTATCTATAAACGTGTGATAAAGGTGTATGCTAGAACACCTTTTAAAACAAAGCATTTCTTAGTTTCAAAATAGTTCTAATCAGATCAGAGAAAAGGAAGAGGCACATTTAGGCTAACACATAACTACTTACACAACTTTTGAAAAGCTTGGACTGATATATAAGGATTAAAGGGCTGTGAGACAGCAGATCTTCACCCATGGTTAACAGTGGGAGATAAAAAACTCTCATAAATTCTTTAATGTAGAAGTTAAGCATAAAAATCACGTGCAAGTAGAGTGACATGAGGTTTTGGGAAGCAGTTGACAGCTGCTAGAAATTAATTGTAAAGCATATGAATTTTGACCTTCCCTTTACAACTAACCAAGTTATCAGCAAAGGCCAAGTATTTGGCATTCTACTTTTTCCTGCTTTAGGCTACAAATCTTAATGTTATCTCAATATGCATTATGAATTCATGTCCTTCATTAGGAATAAGTAGGCAGGGAAACATCAAAATAGGCACTTTAAAGGCTCTGCAGCATTTCTCACACTGTGAGGAAGAATGCCAGGGAATTTTAGAGAGCTTATTTACAGTGGGCATACTGAAGTAAGAGTCGCTCCAGAAATGCAGCTTATTGACACCTGATCTGTAGAGTGTCAAAACGTATTTGAAGAAATGCTTTTATAAGATCGCGATTTCTTATGCCACTGCCATTATTCAGTGTGGCATCGATTCCATATTCCTTCATGTCGCCTGCAGCACCAGAGCGAGCTGCCCGAAAACACACGAGCCGCGTTTGTGTCCCAGCCCCGGCGGCCGCTCGGTGCCCGCAGCTCCCGCACGGCGGGGCCGGCGGCGTTCGCGGGGCTCTGCTGACACCTGGTGGGAGCCGAGTTTGGAATTCTTCCGTACCTGTGCAACATCAGGCCTCTCCTGCCTTTCCCGACTGCCGCGGTGTGGCCGGGAGCAGCGCTGGAACAAGTCACAGTCGAGATGCCGCGGGGCTTGACCCGGCTGAGAGAGCGGCATCGAGGTCACTCCGGTACCGCCACGCCCACGGCGAATCTCTCTCTCCGCCTTTGTCTGGGTGGTTTAACGACTGATGGGCACGACAGGCTATTTTTCACCCAGTCAGTCCCTCTCCTCTAGCAGGGAAATCGGCACACAGGGGGTTTTATGCCCATTTGTCATTTGGAAGGGAGCTAGAAGAGTATAAATATAAAACATATAAATTCTTGTCTCATCCTTCTCCTGTACACAACTGGTCATCATTTTCTTTTATTGTTTGTGCTGTCCTTTAAAACTGATCACACTTTGCTTTTCTAGTTTTCCAATCTGCTGTCTTCTGTTTTTGCATAAGAAATGCACTTCCAAGAAGTGACTGAGGAGGGAACGCAGAGGAAATGATATGCTGAGTGCCCCTGGCTGGCAGCAGCACCAGCCCCACATAAGCAAAAAGCAGCTCCAACAGGGTTCAGGGCAAGGGGAAGGAGTTTTTACTTCCTTTTCTAATATCTTTAGGTATGTAAACCAAGCCAGAAAAAGTAAAGGATTTCCTTAAACACCAAAAGAAATAAATACAATAATCTGCTGCTGTGGGTTTGGTATTGAAATGATTTGAAAAAATTGAAATCAGTGAAAAGTGGCAAATTTAATAATAGCACCAGCAAAACACTGAGAATTTTCCACTGGACTGATTTTCTGGTTTCTAACAGAATATTTGTATTTTATTAAAATAAAACTGCTCCAAACTACTTCTTTTATTTTTCTCCAGATTATGCCTAACTATATTGTTCCTGATCAGCCCAACGTCATTGAAAGCTGCCACAGAGCTGCGAACATGCACATCTTGGGGATTGGTACTTTCAGCCTCCTCCCTCCCGTCTGGGCCAGATTCCTGCAAAACTGCAGCTCTCAAAGTTTGTCTGAGAAAAAAAGTCTCATGGATGCAGTGTCTGGGAGTTTGGTGGGAAGAGAAATCCACGTTCTCTTTCTGGGAAACTCAGATTAGGTGGGTAGGCAGAAAGAGTGCCAGGCCACGGCCTCAGTGGGTCTGTCCTTGTACTCCTGCCAGTTGGCTCATGTACTCCAGCTGCCCCACAGCCTGACGGGCCCCACGGCTGACCCACTCACCTGAGGCATCTCTGATGGTATACATATCTGCTAAGTGGTTTTTGTAGACTGAGCCACTATAATAAAAGGTAACAGTAGGCTTTTAATGGCAATTTTGCCAAGGCAAGGTACAGACAAGAGGTGAAATTAAGTATTTTGCAACATTAAAAACAGGGGGGAAAAAAAACCCTCAAGTATATTACTTTGAAGAAAAATCCAATGCTGTGTAGGTGCACAAGAGAAGAGGGACAAACAGAGAGTTTCAGTTTTTAAAAATTCATTTTACAGAAGAAAAGAATGTGTTAAAATAAGAGGTTCTTTCCCAGGCATCTCACTGGGGGGGAAGGGATTTGCAGCAAAGTCAGTGCTCTCTGGAAAGATTTTTAAAGGCATTTTCTGTCAAGAGAGGTTTGATGTGTTCCATCTTCTATTGCTGCTAATGCACACATACAGGAAGTGCTTGGATAAAATTGTGTCAAAACAGCAATGCCAGAACAAAGAAGGGCTCTCTGCAGAAGACATAAATAGCACCTGCAGTGTTAGATAAGTCTCTTATCTAAACCTACTACATACTGGTGCTTTTACTGTGCAGCAAGTGGCCAATCAACTTGGGAGGTGGCATCATATCGTTACCCAAGGCAGCAGTGATAGACCTCAATTAAATGACTCATCTGAGGTCCCCAGTTAGAGGTGAAAACAGCCATCTTGGTTTGAGTTTTTGTGGTTTCGTAATGGAGAAACAAATAGGTGATGAAAGTCCCCTTGTAGCAAACGCTCTTTTCATTTTTGGCACTTCATGAGAGACACCTTCAAAATCAGTCAAAACAAGCTTATGAAGAATCACCAGACTCATATGGCTGGGCCAGCTGGTCATGTTTCCTTCTGAAGTGTAAGTGCTCATTTTAGGACTGTAGTTACCACTGCTGCCACATAAATTTTGTACTCTTCTTACTGTTGTGCAAACCCTTTCACGTTAAAAAAAAAAAAAAAGAAGGATACAGAAGTGCTGGAACAGAAGTACAAGACAGCTGCTAAGAGCAAAGAGACATATTCAACAGGGTGTGATCTCCTGTGTGTCAGCATTCTGTGAATCTTGTTTGAGATATTCAGAAAAGCCGACTGCAAAGTCTGCAGTTACATGCTGATTTCCCTGCCAGAGGAAGCAGCATTGGCTGTGAAGGCAGCAAGGGAAAAAAAAAGGTGATTGTTTCAAACACTCAATTAGTTAAATCAGGGTATTTCTGAAACCTCATCTGAAACTAATAACTAGAGATGAGCCAGATCATGCTCAGAGGACCCCAGTAATTCAGTGTAAGGAACTGCACGTATCACATTGATTTTAGTTCCTCCAATTCCATGAGTTAGCAGAAAATTAAGTAGAAAGACCTCTGTACTTAACAGATCTTTTTCACTTGTTTTGCCCATACTGCCCTTTGCTGCACCTCAGCTCTCTACGTACTTGAAGAGTACAATTATTTCAAACACCAGATTTTTTAAATAATAAGTAATTTCTGAAAGCTTGTCTGAAAGAATAACTAGAGCTGAGCCAGATCAGGCTCAGAGGACCCCAGTAATTCACTGTAAGGAACAGCACACATCACCCCCTTCTCCAGAAGTCAGAACACTCTTGTAGACACAGGACGAAGGGAATTCCAAAACTGAACTATCCACTATAGTGCAGCACCTCACAGCGTTTAAGAGGTGCACAGCCCCTCAAAGGAGCACAGAGAAACAATCTTAGCCGCAGGCCTTGGACAGCTCCACAGTTATTCGCTATGTCTTGCAAAAAGAGGCACATGGCTCTATAATGTGTACCTTGGGGGCTGACCACAGTTCACTTTTACTTTACAGCTTCTTTGTAGAAAAAATGTTAGATGGAAGTTACAGTCTGCTAAGGCTATCTACAAGTTTTGCAATGGATGTTAGCTGGCCAAAAAATTTCTCCCTTTTTGCAACTCTTCTGTTCTGGACTAGTCCCTTCTGCTGAGCCAACGGGCTTACTAGTGAGTGAATAGCCTGGTGGGCCTAAGGAAGGGAGGGAACCTTGTACCTACATGTAATAAAAGTGTTTCTAGTTAAGGCAGGGAACCTCAGCCTGATTTGGAACCGAATGCATATTTTTTTTAAAGCAAAGAAACCACCTGCATGGTGTCATCTAGCAAGGAGTTTTTGCTGCAGAGTGGTTGCAGAGATCTATCTTAGAACCTATTCAGTAGGTAAGAAACCTAGGACAGCTAACTGTTCTCTGGAATATCAGCACTCCTTACACTTCATTTAGCTAGAAGAAAACAAGATATGTTGAGAAAGGGTTTCAGAATAACTGAAGAAACTCTAAAATCATCATTCAGAAGCTAAATGGTGTCTCAGATTATTTTTAACCATGAATTACTGGGGTTGATCCTGCTAAGAATTGAACATTCAAATCTAAGAAGCAGTTTTAATTAAGCCTAGCCCAGTCCATGACAGAACAGCTTCTTTCAAGCTAGATAGCAAATGGCTCCAAGGTTTTCCTAAAACTTCTTAACCTTGAATAAAGTCTCCCGCGAGTGAGGAAGTACACTTCAAAAACATCAAAGCGTTTTGTGGAGAGAAAGCTCTTTAGACTTTGATGTGTCTTCATAACATTTATATCGAATCATTACAGTGACTGAGACATGGGGGAGTTAGATTGACACCTTGTTGGGAAAGGCACCCTCAACTGCCTGTCGATTGCTCTCAGAGCTGAACTAGACAGAGAAAGACAATCAGTTGGTGAGAGGCACAAGGTGACTGCAAGAAGATCATGACTAATGCAACAGATAGCACATACGGCAGCTCCAGTGTCCACAGGGGCTCCAGCTTTCCAGATAATATAGTGAAAAACTCTTTAGAAAGCAGAGAGATATTGAGCAGTAGAATGAGAATGCTGCTTGTAATGGTGAGATGCCTCTACAACTCCTGCCTCCACCCAAAAAGCTGTACATTTTAATAGACAAGCAATAGTCACCTCACATTAATTGCGTTCTCTTCTGTTTTGGTAAAAACTACAGATGGTTAAAGGCAACTGCCTTGTCTTTGAACTAAAAGAGAACAGAGGGGCTCATAGATGCAGAAGAAAATTAAAGAAATTCAAAGTTTTTAAAGAAATTACAGACTGATATGAGACCACTTCCTGACTAATATTGCATACAGAGGAATACACGTTATCATCAAACACGTAGATATGCTGATAAATACATGTGACAGAGCTCCCACTACACTACACTACGTCTTTTGTGTAATCATGTCAGCACACTCTAGTGCTATTCCACAGATAAATTTTAAATGTAGGAAATATAAGTGTAAGAGGTATTAGATTTTGTTAGTAGGGGTAATTTACTCTTCCTATCATTTAAACATATATGAATGAAAAAATAATGGGAACCTTTTTCTCCTGAGAAAGAAAAGTTTACATCAATACTGCTAGAAGAAGGAATAACCCAAGAGACTTCATTTCCTCTTCTCTCCCACTTGCAAGTGGTTCCTAAAATAGATTTTCCTTCCCATAAACTATCTGGAGCTTTTGAAAGTTACATTAGCAGAAGGTAACACTTTAATTCATGCATTACAGGGAGATTTTACACCTAGGACATGTTTGCTGCATGCTCCAAATATTACCATTATTCTTGAGAAACTAGAACAGAAACGGAGAGATCAAATGTTTGTCTATTTGACCTCTCAAAATTAAATGGGCACTTGCGCACAATGTCTAGAATGTTCTTGTCCTGAACACTAAACAACAGTTATTTTTTGCTATTATAAAACAGAAAGCTACTAAATACTTAAGAGCTCTTATAGAAACAAAATGTCCCTACCACTGTGGATGCATCTCTCTAAAGGACTAAAATAAAGACAGAACTTCTGTTTCTCAAAATCTTGAACTAAAGAATCCATTTTGAATTTAGGCTCTGAATTTGACTGGCCCATTCAAAAAGCAGTGGCTGACTGAAGAATCTCAGCCCTGTAAGAAATTGCCAATTCTGGAGCACATTCTGCTTGTTTCAGATTCCACATACTGCAGTTATGAGTGAAACACACATCATAAGCTTATATACATATTAAAGAGTTAGAAGTTCACTTCAACAATGAGCACATTTCGTTCTCTTTCATGATAAGTAACATTTTTCTTTTAATCTTCTTTAATTAATATCCTTCAGCTAATTTTTAATTTGCCTGTGTATTATGGCCAATGGGCAGATAATTCATAAACTGATACAGCATTTCAAACACTTTCAATCAGTAAATTGCATTCTTAATTATTTTGAAATTTCTATATTTGTCAAAACCCACAGTACAGTATCTTAATTTCTTTTATGCCTGAAAGTTTCAGAGACAGTCCATAGTAAGTATTGGAGTTTTGATGGAGCCTGAGAAGTTGTGAATACATTCTGCTCATTTGTTTGTTTGGTGCTTTTGTGTTTCACAAACAACTGCTTAACGAAACATGCTTTTGGCATGATGCCTATGGACTGAACTGCTGTGGGCAACCCTACATGCTTAAAAATGTCATTGACTAGAATCTATATATACCTTATATATACATTAAATAAGCAAGTGGTGAGATTTTAGTCTATAAAAGGGAGATTTTACCAGCACAAACAGAAAACTCTAATACAGAATGACTTACTTAACAATCAGAAAAACAAAATGCTTTTTTTCAAGCAATAACTTGTTGACTGTCTGGGGTTCTGTACAGAGCAAATGCTCAGGATTGACCTGCCCTAAACATTTCAGCATTGAGCTTGAGGTACTGAGCAAAGAGTAAGACAGAAGGAAATAACTTCTATTTGATTCTCATCTCATCTCTCAGTATTGCACACACAATTTACATTGAACAATCACTAGGTGAAGACAAATAAGCCTCAGAGCAGAGTCCAGATACAGGAGATTCCCATTCCAGCCAAGCATCTTTAACACTAGATGCTCATAATGATTTTCATCTGTTTGATCTTCTCTTGGTCCTAGAAATACCGTACAGTAATTGACTTTTTAAACGTGGAAAATCAGACTGGTCATGAGATTTCTACCTCCACTTATAGCCTAATGCTGAGAGATGCTGGAGAAAAAGTAATGGGAAATTACAGCCATTCAAATCACTAGCAGCAGGTTGGGAACTTTAGAGCATCAACTCTCTTCAGATGCCATAATCTCCCTAAACAATGGGAAAGACGGACAGCACTCAGCATTTCCTATGGCCTACTTCAAGCCTCTGCATACAGCACATATCTCAGATACCATACTGAATTATATTTTTATTTTGGTATGACCATTGTCTCTTAACTCCCTTTTTCTTTTGTAACATGCAGTATGCCTCATGCTCACTACACTGCTTCCATAGCCTCGGAAGTTTGTAAGCTCTTTGTGAGCTGTGTTATCCACAGAGCATGAAATCCAATGGGAAAAGGCCTGAGCAGATCTGTATGTTGCCCCAGACCTTAAAATCCAAACTGTAAAATCTAATTCTAGTAAGGAATGGATTGTCAACGCACAACTGAAATGCATGTGCAGGACAATGGTTTTGTTTCCAAGTGCATCCACGTTTCTTTAAAATGGTGGGATCACGAACTACTCCAATTCATCTTAGAAGTTCAAGATAAGCAAAAATTAGATCTATTATTATATTTTTGTCTCTCAAATCCAAACTTTGGGAAACTGAGGAAACTAGTTGGTAAGGTTGTCCAGAGTAATTCAAGTGTGTAAATAATGAAAAAAACTGAACTCCAACCTCAAATGAAAGGAAAACTTGTCAAAATAGACAGTTCAATGTAATGTACGACTAAGTAGAGAGCTTATACATTAATGAAAAAAGCATTAATTGGCAAAAAGCATTCTTCAGATGTGAAAGGTACAGAAAATTAGCCAGAGGGGCTTGGATGAAACTACACAGAAAAGAGAACCCAGGTTCTTAACTTCATAATACAGAAAGGCTAAAGCACAAAGAAGTGAGGTCTCTACCCAGTCATGATGCAGTGGAGGCAAAGGATGATTTAGTTTGACCTAGAAATTAAGTACAGCTTTTCTTCTGTTTACAGTAGGGATTATTACATTAATGAGAATAAGAGTAGGGCATCTCATGGCAGTGAAGCATTTACCACATCTTATGTATTATCAAAATTTGGAAAATAACAACAAAACTGAAATTAAGGGGTAGATTATCTTCATCCAAAGGTGTAAAAAAATCACTGGTATAGCAGATAGGATATTTGTTCCTATAATTTGACAGCAATACCCTATGACCCACAGCAAAAAACCATGCTATATGCATTTTTAAAAGGAGCAAGTGAGAGGATAAAACTGACATTTTACAAGACTTTAGTACCATTACTATAGAATGAGTAAATCTAGGACAGAGAGATAAATGAAAACTGTAATAAAATGCCACATGGCTTTATCACACTAGATTGTGGTAATCTATAGTGTCTTCAATAA
Organism: Corapipo altera; assembly: GCF_003945725.1. Classification (NCBI taxonomy): domain Eukaryota; kingdom Metazoa; phylum Chordata; class Aves; order Passeriformes; family Pipridae; genus Corapipo; species Corapipo altera. The sequence continues at coordinate 27,981,781 of NW_020884877.1, forward strand.
GATAACTGCTTTTTTAGACATGCTTAGTGTATTGGAACTAACCTCAATAGACTTAAAGAATTGCTTTCACTGCCTCAAGGGAGATTAATTATTAAAGCGGAAAAAACTGAGATTAAAAGAATAACTATTAGGTAGGTAAGAATAGATTACAACTGTTTGTATTATTGGGAAGAAAAGGAGTTTTCTTTCTGAAGTCTATATCTGTCCCAGTTTTGCTCGGTATTTTAATAAAAATATTGGTCTGAGGAGAGGATGGTCCAAGAAGGTGCATCGTACTTAAGTCTCAGGTAACACAGAATAGAAAGGTAATGCCAATTATGGTGAACAAGTTTTCATGCAAAAAGAATTGCACAGCCCTGTGATGCAGTCACAGAGATGGAAGGAAATTCAACAATGTAAAGGACTGCAGTTTTAAACAAGCATTTTGTTGCTGGAGTCAAGGCCTTATTATATGAAGTTGACAGTAAAGAAAAAGGCAAAAGCTGTATGGTGAACGGTAAGACAACAATATCGTGCCAAAGCAGGCACCACTAGGGACCACCTGGGCTGCTCACAGATAATGCTCTGCTCTTTACTTCTAGAAAAGAATCAAATGTATGGACAGGTGTTCGGTTTACACCCCTAGCCCTACCCCTTTTAAAGGGGGAAAGGGATAAACAATATCAAATTAGAAGTTTGCAAGCTCAAATACCAGTGACACGGACAGGCATGGACTAAAATCTTGATTTGAAGAATAAACTCATGTTCGTTGGATGAACCTGAACTTTAGGAACGTCTCAGTTTAAGCCCACATCTCAAACCCAGGAACATTCAGATCTGATGCTTGTACATCTGACACTGTTTCACCTCATAAAATGAGAAGCAACACAAAACAGGCCTTGAAGGACAAGCTGCTCCATTCCTGCAGCACATGAACAGTTTGCTTTATTGATTAGACCTGGAGAAAGGCAAGATTCCTCCCCCAGCTTTACCGGAGGAACAGGCAAGATGAGTCAGTGAGCAGGAGAGGGGTCTATGCAGCTACTGCATGCAGGCTCTGAACAGCCTGGAAAGGGATGTCCACTCCCTTTTGAATGAGAAGGTTGCTTATAACCTAGGTATGTCTTTATCCATATTCTCCCTATACAGTGAAAACTCTTTCTGGAACAAACACCTGTATATCAGATAGCAATGTTGGGACACCATTCTCCTGGTTTACTTATTCTTTTTTTCTTCATCCTTTTCATGAGATTTGTTTTCTGGTTTAGAAATTAGGAATAGCCTCCTCTGTCATGCTCACCAGAACAAAAGATGAGTAGATTCCTACTTCCAAGCATCTCAATATAAACAAAAAGTAAGCAGGAAGGTTATTACAAATGTTTGGGGATTTTCCTCTGCTCCCAGATAGGGAATAAAAGCAAAATGCAGAGGCTTCTGTAAAGACTATGAAAACCTTAAGCTGCTCTAGTCCAATTGGCTACATCCATTCGGGAAAGCACCCAGCTGGGAACAGGGAGAGAGGAGGAAGGAGGCACCAGAAGTCCATAAATGGAGAAATTACAGTGCCTTTGCCAAGTCCTTGCTTTCAGATTATGGACTTTTTACCACACTGAAGGTAAAGAAGAGCTGACAGAAAGGACCCCTGAAGTACGAACCTGCATTTAACTAAACTGGTCACCAGATGTCACTGTCAAATGCACCGAACACAGCAGAGTAGGAACTATCCCTGTCAGTAACAGCGGTCAGCCCCACTCACAGCACCCCTCAGCTGCGACTGCGTGCTCCACAGAGAACCAGGAAATCTCAAAGCCTGACTTGAAACGGTAAAAAACTTGCAGAATCAGATATCCATTAAAGAGTTTGGACATTGACTGCCCCGGCGTTGAATATGGATCTCAGAATAGCTGGAATTTCCCCTTTCCCTATGCAAAGCATTAATGGCTGGTAGAGAGTGGCTTACACACACCTTACTAAATGTTTGAGCTTCGCTCTACACCTATAAAACTTGGACCTTTAACCAAGGTCCATTCTAACACCTGTCCATTCTAAGCACCATAAAAGCCTCTATTGAAAGGGGATCTTTACAAATGTAAACTAAACTGTATCCAAACAGAAATGCTCAGTAGCAGCTACAACAAAATCATTTGGGCCATATGCACTTCACAGGAAATTATGACAAATTTCTTTCCTCTCTGAGAGAGCATTCTGGACAACCCTCTTGCAAAAATGAATTTTTAATACCATCATGTTCACAGTTCTTGTTACTGCTTTTTACTCTGCATTACTAGCTGGAAAAATTAGTTTCTTGATTATGAATGTGATTCCCATTCTAGAACGAAATTTCTTGTGGGCCTATTCCAGCTGCAGTAAGTAGTAATTTGGGGGTTTTCTTACTTTAATAAACCAAACAGGAAGTTTCTTGTGGTTTTATCTTCACTTTTTTTTTTTCCCTTAACAAAAGAAAGATCAAATCTCAGTTCCTTGTGTTATATTAAAGTCTTTGATGGTTTGCTGATATAAATACATAACAGACAGAAATTTGGCCTTCTGTATCTCTGTTCCCTGCAGAACGTTTAACCACTGTCTGTGTAACACTGGTGCTGCTTTTCTGTCCCTCTCCTTTTTTTATTTCTAATGAATTTATAATATCCTGTGCCTTCCTCCACTTCTCTCTCCACACTTTTCACTCCCCTCTTTGTAGAGGCTGTTTATTCTTTTTCTCACAAACTTTCCACGGCACTGCACAAAAAAGTCCAACGAGATCTGACTTTGCAACGCTCCTTCAAGCAGTGTGCACAAGGTTTTTATCAGCTCTGGCGTGGAATGCACCAGAAAATGGGGTGGAGCATGAGACAGACAACCAGGGAAACGAATAGGGATAGGGACTCAGGCAAAGAGGGAGGAACTGGGGAAGGAAAGGGCGAATGGTAGCTCTCTCCTCTCTGCAGCCTTCTCAGCCAATCAGAGGGGGAAGCAGGGAAGCAGGAATCAGGCGCCAGGCGTGCCTGGGCAAGCCCGGGAATTACAACTGTAGGGGGAATCATGCAATGTATATATTTGTAAACACATAAGAATTGTAAAGTCCATATAATAAAGTCTTTTCAATTGCCTTTCAATTGCTTTTCCACTCCTGAAACCGTTCCCATTCTGATCCTTGCTCCTCCACACCTTTTCTCCCTATTTTCCCACCTACAGTGGAAGAGGCTCAGTTCTTGTGAAAATGCATTTGTTTCTCCATCCCACCTCAGATAGCTTATCAACTCAATGCGGCAGCTGCTGGTTTCTATACCTCTGTTTCCTCCTTGTTGAATGCTTATGAAACTACTCACTTTCCAGTAATATTCTCCCATTGCTGCCAGAGCAATTGTAGCATCTGGACTCACTAGTACTGATATTCCTTTTACAGCAGCAAGAATCTCAGGTAAATCTGTAAACTTGCTGCAATCAACAGCAAAATCCCCACTGGTTTCAAGATAGGGATTTTTAACAGACGTAAATTACTAAAGAAGAAAGGAAGTAGGGCTTCCATTTCTGGATTCATCTGTCTAAATTATTGAACAAAATAATCTGCAATAATTTTGGCTTAGTTGTGATTAGCAGCTCGTTCATAGTGGATTTGATGAATGAATGATTTTGTGATTCCTGCTCATTGGCTGTATTTTTGACAGGTCTCATAAGGTTCCAAACCCCACACTGTTTATTTGTTTCCATGATTAGAGAGCATAATTCACTAGATAAACTTGAATATAGCTTTCAATGATTTGCACTTAAAGTACTTTCATATTATTTTAAATTTTAATGTACATTTTCTTTTTCCTTTTCCTTGCTTTTTCCTAAGTCACTTCCAAATACCACTAAAAATCATTTGCAGCAGCTGTACCAAGTAGAACAGTGGGAAAGGCAGCATTATTTCCCTCAAAAACTGAATCAAGTATATATTGTAGAACCATTTTACCTTTAGTGAACTTGAATTCCCACCTATGAACAAAAAACCCCAGAAGTCTGCCTGCATGAGGGCTTCAGAACTGATCCCAGAACTTGAAACAATAAATAACAACTCACAGAATACTTCTTAGTTCTTATCTCTGTATTATATATGCAAAAAAAATGTTTTAAAACTGGATTTTAGAAGACTTCACAAATACTCTAAATTGCAGACCTTTCTACTGAGTTCAGCAGATTGTGCCTTTGCAATTCTTATGCATTGAGGGATAGATATAGTCTCCAAAACAAAAATCTGCAGGAAGTATATTTGTCTCCACTTCATAACTAGGGAGCTCAGATACAAGATTGCTGGAGTGCCTAATTTAAGCAACACGGCAGGCTGGCTTTCTTTTGGTGTCAGGACTATTTCTCGCCACAGATTGTATAGGAAGTCTGACTCTTGACAGCTGAGGAAAACTGGCAGACTAAATCACTTGTTGCTCTTTTGAACTAAATATCATAACACACAATGTATTAAGCAGACAGAATTTCATTCTTCAGCATTGTACCTCCACAGAAGCTTGGGAACAGTCAGCTTTAAGACAAAGTCCCCAACTTGTTATCAGCAAGCTCTGTTAGACTTTCAGGACTAGTGCATCAACCTGCTCTCAGTTTTAGGATACATATTTCAGTAGAATCACTGATGATGCTGAGTTACAGTAAAAAAACAGGCTGATAGTTTTGGACCCCAGGATGTTTGTGCAATGCATATGGTCATGCAGGAGGGTAGAAAAGAAAACCATAATTGTCCACAGAGAAAGCTACAGATTTTGCAAGAGAGGGATCATAAAGTGACCATTTCCATGAGGTCACTGATCAGCATTTAGCCCTCTAGTACTAAATGAAACAGATTGCTTAAATGTAAGCATTCCAAGTTTAAGATACTGGGAAAAAAAAATCTCTGAGCATTTAATGAACACTCCAAAGAAAGAAGTGTTTGTCTAGCTTGGGTGATGCAACTGATCCAGTGACAGGAAATAATACAAAACAACTTTCAGGTATGAAATAAGCTATTTTACCCCAGTAGCATTATATTTTTGGCTACTTAGAACTGGCTCTTAAACTTCCCAATGCAAACCCAAAGATCTCTAGAAAAACTGCCTGCTTGGATTCTTAGCATTGCCAAGCCTGAAGCAGCTTAGCTGCTAAGAGCTGCCTTAGAGCTACTGATCTTGAAAAATTTTGGTTTCACTGCCACTATCGCAGTAGACTGTTTTGATTTGGTGGAATGAAAAATCTTACCATATATTGCCTCAGCAGCAGAAGAGACAAACACCAATCCTTAAATATGTGTTACATGCACAGGGAATGCATAGGAAAATAAATACTGTGAAATTACTCTGTAAAACAATTAAGAGTGTTGTGCATATAAAAGTTAGAGGTACTGTTCAAATGCTTACTCTTAATGCCTTGGTGAACATGAACTTAAAAGAAGACACATTTCTCCTATTTAAATCATCATATAAAACTTCCCCTTTGGAAATATGAGAGAGAGATGACTGTCTTTGAATCCCAGAACACTATGACAAGGTCACACGTATCTTTGTTATGTAAAATAGATAAATATAGCATACATGATCTAAAATACGTTTTTGACATAGAAACAAAAGGGCTGATTTTATTTCGGTCATCGGTATATAAACAGTCTTGGGAAAAGTTAGAAGAAGCTTTCAGTATTGCTCTATGTGGCAGCTGGTCACAAGTAAAAGACCGTTTTTTATTATGGAACGACTAGCAGAGATAAACTTTTAGGATATATTCCCAAAGGCAATTTAAAGAGATTTTGCTCTTTGCAAAAGGCACTGTTACTGTTTAATTTACAAAGTTAATAAAGTGATTTCTAAATTATTTAATAAGGTAGGGAATAATCATGAAGTTCATAGTTGTTTGCTCTTAGCAGTATGAATCATACACCAGATTAAAACATTCTGGTCGTGAAATAAACAACTATAAAAATTTAATTTTAAATAAAAAAATAATTATAAAGTAAAGGGGCTTAACTTTACTGTTTTTAAATAAAGAAGTGGGTTTTGTGCTAGGGCAATGCTTTTTATTAGATCCAAGAATTTTATACTGCTTTTTACTATTTTACATATGCATTTTTACATCCCTTATTCCTTATCATCATCATGTATCACTAATTCATAGCACTATTAAACTGCTGTGGACTTTATTTCGGGCTTTTGTGACTTGCCACAGTATTTCTAGGGCAGGGAAATCTGAGGGCAGAATGAAACCACTTATGGCTCCAATCTGAATTTAAATCCTTGGAAAGAGGCAAGCAGGAAAGAGAAATAAAACTGGGAGAAACAAAAGATAATTTTAATTCCTTCCTTTCTCATTCTAAAGATCAAGCCTTTCAAATCCTTTATAATACACTATAAAAAAGATTGAAGTTGCTACAAGTAGCTGAGTGTTTGTGGGTCAGCCCTGCTCTGTTTCCAGGTGATAGATACAACATCATACAGTCTGTGTACACTTATTGTGTCTCTGTGCACACACAAAGAAGGATTAGGACTGACCGTGTAAATAAGCCTGTGAAGTCTAAAATAGATGGAGAGCTTTGTATTTTTCATGTGACTAATGCCTTATGTTGTTGTTCATAATGTACAAGCTATTATTGAAACTTACCCGCAACCAAACCCTTTGTTCAAAGGTTTAGAAATATTTGGGGAATATGAAGGAAAAAAAATCAGAATAATTGTGTCAAATAGCCAGGAGTCTTGCAAACAACAACAACAAAAAAAGTCCTGTTTTTAAGTAGAAAACAGTATCACTTTTTTTTCAGTATTTTTAGTTTCCCAATCAAGCCTGCAAATGGAAGAGGAGAAGTTTTCGTTTGTGTATTAGATTCATAATTTTAATGAAAAACAACTGTTATTATCTACCTCCATCTGTAGCTTCAGGATGTGCACAGCTTCCACAAGACCTTCCACAGTGAATCACTCAAATTCCTATCCCAGTGTGACAACCTCCCATTACAATTACAGTCCAGAATTTAACAAGTACAAGCAGAGCAAAGCAGAATAAAAAATACTCTTGGAAACCAGAAGAATCATCTCTAAGTCATGTGGATTCTTCCTTCCAGAAACTATTCCGGCAGCTGAGTCTCCTAGCCTAGCCACACTATAGTAAAGTAGAAGGCATGGAAAATCAATCAGGCAGAGTCAAATCCTTGATTCCCACTGTTTTCCTACAAGTTGTGCACAGAGGGGCAGCATCCATCACCTCTACCTAACCAGTGGTCCTATGAAGTTGAAGTTCATTCAAGACTTACCTCTTGGAACTTCTTTTTACTTGAGAGGGTTGTTGGTCTGGCAGGCCCATGTGATGAAAGAATGACACTGTCTCCCCAGGCACATTTGGCAGGAGACTGCAAAGAGCATTCCAGCCTTCAGCTCTTCTGTGGCCAGGTTAAGGCTCTTGGAATGAGGAGTCTCTTCTTCCCACTTAACTGTCTGCAGACATGTCTCTGAGCTCCACCAAACCCATTCCCATCCCAGCCCACTCCTTCCCCAGCCCTTCTAGCAGTGATCACCAGATGCACTGTCCTGTTCCTGCCACAGCCTCAGCCAGAGACTCAAGGTTAAACTTGACAGTCTCCGACCTTTAGCAACAACAGCAGATGCTACTGTCTGTCTTGCTGTTGCAGGCACTGGAGGACTGATCCAGCCCTGTGGGCTACCTCCATCCCATCAACAGCTGCTCCCTGTCTCCTCCTGGGAAGTAGTGGTGAGCCAGATGAAAGCACTCCACAGGTCACAAGCTGAGCCACAGTCACCTAGAAACATTCCAGGGGCCTTAGCAGTGATCCTGGGGCAAAACTTCTCAGGGAGCTTATATCCCACAGCCCAGCAGCTGGCTTTGCTACCAGTACACATTGGGGCCAACCTCACCTTGTTCCTTCCTTCCCTGTCCCACTGGCACACACCACAGCATGTTAACAGCTTGTAGATACAAAAGTCTAAGTCACATATTCTTTCTTCCCAAAATGTTTTTTCTTGCTTCAGTCACTACAGCAAATTGCATATACCAACTCTTCCTGCAGCAAACGTTTCTGCATACCCCTGACAAAGCTGTTACTATGATTGTTATTAATGTGTTAGTCCTAAAAAATACATAATTTTAAGTTAGTTTTTGTTTCTATAAAAGAACTACAATATGAAGCTTCCATTTAAACTAGGAATATGGGAAGGATTGGAAGGTAACTCCTGAGTCATGCAAGGCTTGTTTTTCATGATGGAACCTGGATATCACTAAATTCCTCTGATCCTTGTGTCCCACAACACATACATGCACATGCATACATACTCTTACCTCGTTTCTCTTACTATTAAAAACTTTCCTTTAAAGGTGTGGCACTTGGCTGACAGATTTCAGAGATTTCAGAGGTCAGAGTGACATACATGAGAGCTAAGGATAGACCATGGTTAGTCAGAAGGATCAAACTATGAATATTGCAGAGGAGATTAGATGATTCCAGAGTCTAGGCATCTTTAGAGAAGATAGCAAGACAAGCTTTCCTTTAAATAAGTCCACTCATGGCAAGAACAACTCCCACAATACTGACCAATCCCTGCTTCCCAGACAAAAACAGTTCTATAACAAGGGACAATGAAAGAGTTGTGGGGGAGGGAAATATAAATACATATTTAATGGAAACTTTAGAACTGTGCAGTAAAGCACATACACAAAAATAAATTATTAAAACCTGAAAGTAAAATCATACCCAATATTAATTTGTCAAGCACAGTGTTGGCCCTGAAATGGGGAGAAATAGGAAGATACCATGTACTTCTCTTAGGGACTTCTTGTGCTGGGTAAATTACAAGATATTATTCAGAGACTACAGTGTTCAGGAGCAACCTGGAACTACAGGGTATAGAGCCAGATACTACTTACCCTGACTTATTGTGAAGATGTAGCAATGTAAATACACTGCTTTCCACCAAATTCAGCCATAGACGTCATTTGTACACAGATGTGTGTACTAATTTTATGCCAATGTTTGCTGTGTGTTCCCCTAGGACTTCTGACAGGTGATTTATCAGCAGATAATGTTGTGAAGGCAGGCTGCTCCCCTCTGAATCAATCCTTGTATCACAGTCTTGATAAGCTAAACAATAAATGTATTTTGTACTATCTCTTTCGAGTAACTGGTTCTCAGAACTTGCTTTTTCCAGACTGCTCCTTTGATATTCTGTATTCCCATAGACTGTCTTTGAAGAGTGAATAATAATGGAGTGCTTTAAAGAGACTTGTAAAAGTTATGAAGTCATAAAACTCTATTTGATTCCTCCCTCAGACTGTTTTCTGAAAGCATGCTGAATATTAATAGTGAAGTGATCTTATGGGCTTTGAATGAAAGATTCTTTCTCCTCTCAAGCCACAGTTTCTACTGCACTATCCTCATTGACATTTCATTGCCCTCAGGATGATAGGATTTCTATAGGATTTTTTTCCAAGTCTCTTATCAACAGTATTTTGGGACATTTGTCCAAAATGTCTCTAGAGTTTTCTTTTCAAATACATGGTGTAAGTAAATTCTGCACAGAGCTACAGTCGTTGTGATACAGCAGGTACATCAAAATACACTTTCGCAAACAAGATATGTACTTGTTTTCCTTTCCCTTCTTATTCCTGGTAACTGTGTGTAGGAGCTTCCCATAAATTGAGTCCATTTTTCCCCCTCTTTTCCTAAGGTGTGGCTATGTTGTGAATAATTGATGCTTCTGTGTAGAAAAATAGTTTTCTTTATCATGTTGCAGAGTTTGGACTTCCACCAACCCATTAACTCAAAATAAACTCCTAAGCATTCTACTGTCTGATCAGTGTCTGCATAGTGACATTTACCAGGAGAGAGAGAGACACAATAGTCAGCGACTGGAGATTCTTACAGACTGGAATAGTGACACTGTAATCTTGCTCTTTCCCTCCCTATACCTATCACCCCTTTTCCAATCTCTATATTTTTTCTAGACACAGTGAAAACGACTGTTAGAAGCATCCCTTTATGTGTTCAACTCCAAACCACAGGTATTAAAATTCACTTGAAAAACAAAAACAAAACCAAAACCAAAACAAACAACCAAACAACAACAAAAACAAACAAACAAACAAAAAAAGGCAATTTAAGCATTTTCTGGTTCCAGGACATATAACAGAAAAGACATCACCATTACTAAGCTCATTTCCGAGGTCAACAGATGGTCTTGCTACATTTAGATTACTTGGAAGTTGTTTGCTCTCTTTGTTACAGAAAACACCTTGGAAGTATCCAGACTGTATCCAGAAGGCTTTATGCCAGTCCTACTTAAACCAGCTTTTCTGATACAGCTGGAAACAACTTTTACATTTGTGAGTAGGTATAAATGTCACAGGACATTTTTAAGTAGACATGAACCAAATTAGAAACAATAAAGGAAAGTCTGATGTTATCACACAGTGTATTTCATGCATCCAGTCAGTGGCAGCAGCCCACAGATGGTTAGGCTAGAGATGCTTTAGTAAACAGAACAATTTGCAGCATTGTATGAGCCATCAGCACAGCATAATAAAACTTCACGGAGGTATGTGTTATACCTTTTCCTGAAAAAAAAAGAAAAAAAAATTGAAAAGCACAAAATAACTTCTCATCTGCAGGAGTTCATTGACAACTACCAGCTATGTATCATACAAGTGAAAGGAAGAGTTCTTTAAATGGGAACTTACAGAGGTACCATGGCACTTGAGTAATTAATACTGTACCCTTGTACCAACTATCTCTGCATCTTGTTTAAAGGAAAAAATACCACACACTTTTTTCTTGTCATGGTTTTACACTGCCATCCAACACCTGACACACAAATTATCGATATTTAGCATCGCTCCCCACTCTGGTCACATCTAGTCATGCATAATAATTGATGATCCATTCAGAGTAACTCCTTGCAATTATCATAATAAAGACTGGGGATAGACATGCATACATGGTACTAAAACTGAATAACCACAAAGTATTTCGCACATGCATTCTCCAATTTTCTCTTCCATTTATGGATAATAACACTATTTGCAGAAAGGGCAGCAAGACTTTTCTCCGGGGATTTATTTATAACACATAGTCTTGCTTACTCAAATGTAAATAACAGGCACCGCGACCCGTCTGTAGCCAGGGGCTGGGCGTGTGCAGGCGCTGGAGCCCCCTGTAAGCAGGGCGGCAGCCTGTTTGGCTGTTGAATGGTTTAGGATACAGGAATCTCTTCACTGAGGTTAAAAAGCTTTTTAATACATGGTATGTTCTCTGTGTGTTATTACTTCTCTGCTACAATCAAGTTACCTTTCAAACTCTTTTTTGATAAGCTTAGCGAATTGCATTCATTCTGTCCTTCACAGAAGGGCTTTTTTTCAAGCATTCAGATAATCTTTGTGGCTTTCTTCTTACACCGCCTTCATTTCTTCCACTGTTAGAAACACTTGACATCCGACTTGTAAGCAATATTCTAGTACTGGCTTCATCAAAAAAATTGCCTTCCTATTCCTACGCACTGCCTTCCTGAACAGATTTTAAAAGTCTTCTTAATCCTGTTTACCTCACACACACAACAGACACAACAGTGTGTTGACTCAGTTGTTCAACATGATTTATAAGCACTTTTCAAAGTTGCCGTTTTCAAGGATACTGTCCTCCCCTCCATACTTAAAAATTTTATTTTTTAGACATACAGTTCTTGTGAATATATTAAAACAGCGGCTAACTACACGGGTTTATTCTCTTTACCAAACTATCCATGTTACTCTGTGTGACTTCAGCATCGTTATCTGTCCTGCTGTCAAATTTCTGTGTCATCTGCATATTTTGTCCATGGTGATTTTATATTTAAATCCAGGGGATGCATAAAACTGGCATCACTTTTCTTTGAGTGCTTTCCTTTGTAAGACACAATTTTAAACAGCCTCACTGGATGATTATTTCTCACTGGCATTATTTTTCTAACCCATCAGTTCCAGACTGTATGTGCTACAGTGCCAGTTATTTTAAATGAGCAGTAGCATATTGAACTCGCTGGATTAACAAACTAACAGTTAAAGCATATGATATCTCCACAGTAGGATTACATCTGTAATCTCTCAGAGTTAAATTAGGCCTATTTTCTATAAATTAATTGTATTAATTTAATTCTTCATCACTGAAATCCTTTGCCTTTTTCCTCTATTGCACCTGGATCATGTCAGGTTAACAGGCAATTTAACTACAAGCCCTTCATAAATTCTCCTAAATCATTCACAGGTTTCATGCTTCTGTAATTTCCTGAGCATTCCAAAATTCATCTCAAAACCTGGTTAGTGTGTGTGAAGTGCCTCAGCCAAATGTGGGGGTTTTTAAGGACTTTCAGGTGTGAATGATCCCAACTTGATTATTTAAAAAAAAAAAAAAAAATTGATTTTAGGTGGGTGCCATCTGTGTCCCTGAGGGGCTGTGTGACTCACTGAGAGGGATCTGAGTATCCCCTGTATCACTGAGGAGGGGTGGGTGTTCTGTGTGTCTCTGAGGGGGAAGAGGGTGCCCCGAGGGCTACACGGGTGTCTCCTGTGTCCCTTTAGGTGCTGTGAGGGACACAGGGTGAAAAGGGTGCTCCGAAGGGTCACCGAGGATCCCTGAGGGTGCCCTGAGGGAGACCAGACGGAGTGGGTCGGTCGCCGATGCTGCGCTGATTTTCCCGCCCTCCCCTCAGCCCCCTCAGCGCCCTCAGCCTCCTCAGCGCCCTCAGCCCCCTCAGCCGCAGTGTCCCGCCACTCCCCGGTCCGTGAGGGGGGCGCAGGTGAAAGGCGCTTTAGCGAAGCTCAATAAAAGGTTGTGGAGTCGCACTAAGGCAGATTTTCGGCTGTTACAGAGGTAAGACAGACTGTTGGGCAGCAGGGTGTTTCAGTAGAATTATTGAAGGAAAAGCTTCTTGAACTCCGTCACCTTTGGTGAGGTAACACAAAGGGGACTGAGAGTTTCAGGGCGGTAAGGCTGAGGGAACTTGGAAAGCACATGCAGGGGATGTTTTGAGGGAAGATGTCAGGTAAAGTGTGAGGGACAGACTGAAAATCTTGGAGGGAAAAGCTGAGAAGGGGACGTTTTGGGGGTTGAAATATGTGGTGTCCTGAGTGTCACTGAGGGGTTTTGAGGGTCACAAGAGAAGGAGGCTGGTGACCCTAGTATCACTGAGGGGAAAGAAGGATGTGCTATGTGTCACTGAGGGGGAGGCAGGTTTCCCACATGTTGCTGAGGGGGGAGGCAGGTGCCCGATGCGTCCTTGAGGATCTCTGAGGGGGAAGAGGGTGCCCCAAGGGCTACACGGGTGTCTCCTGTGTCCCTTTAGGGGCTGTGAGGGACACAGGGTGAAAAGGGTGCTCCGAAGGGTCACCGAGGATCCCTGAGGGTGCCCTGAAGGAGACCAGATGGGGCGGGTCAGTCGCTGATGCTGCGCTGATTTTCCCGCCCTCCCCTCAGCCCCCTCAGCGCCCTCAGCCCCCTCAGCCGCAGTGTCCCGCCACTCCCCGATCCGTGAGGGGGGCGCAGGTGAAAGGCGCTTTAGCGAAGCTCGACAAAAGGTTGTGGAGTCGCACTAAGGCAGATTTTCGGCTGTTACAGAGGTAATACAGAGTGTTGGGCAGCAGGGTGTTTCAGTAGAGTTACTGAGGGAAAAGCTTCTTGAACTCCGTCACCTTTGGTGAGGTAACACAAAGGGGACTCAGAGTTTCAGAGAGGTAAAGCTGAGCGAACTTGGAAAGCACATGCAGGGGATGTTTTGAGGGAAGATGTCAGATAAAGTGTGAGGGACAGACTGAAAATCTTGGAGGAAAAAGCTGAGTAGGGGATATTTTGAGGGTGAAATGTGATGTCCTGAGTGTCACTGAGGGGTTTTGAGGGTCACAAGAGGAGGAGGCTGGTGACCCTGGTATCACTGAGGGGAAGGAGGAGGTCCTGTGTGTCACTGAGGGAGGCAGGTGCCCTGTGTGTTGCTGAGGGTCCACAAGGGTCACGGGGGAGGAATTGGGTGCCCCAAGTGTCACTGAGGGGCTTTGAGGGTCAGTGAGGAAGAGGTGGGTGTCCGGTACATCACTGAGGGGAATGTGGGTGCCTCGTGTGTTGCTGAGGGTTCTGGGAGGGTCACTGTGGGTGAAGAGGGTTCCCTGAGGGGCTGTGAGGGTCGCTGAGGGGAAAGCAGGTGCCTCGTTTGTTGCTGAGGATCACTGAGAGGCAACTGGGTGCCTTGAGTACCGGCGAGGAACTTTGAGAGTCACTGAGGGAGAGGTGTGTGTTCTCTGTGTCCCTGAGGGGAAGGCGGGTTTCCCACATGTTGCTGAGGGGGGAGGCAGGTGCCCGGTGTGTCCCTGAGGATCTCTGAGGGTGAAGAGGGTGTCCCGAGGGGTGAGTGTCTCCTGTGTCCCTTTAGGTGCTGTGAGGGACACAGTGCGAAAAGGGTGCTCTGGAGGGTCACCGAGGGGCCCTGAGGGTGCCCTGAGGGAGACCAGATGGGGTGGGGCAGAGCAAGGGCGGGTTGGTCGCTGCTGCTGCGCTGCGTTTCCTGCCTCCCCTCAGCCTCGGTGTCCTGCTCCTCCCCCGGTCTGTGGGACGGGAGCAGGTGAAAGGCGCTTTAGAGAAGCCCGATGAAAGGTTGTGGAGTCGCCCTATAGCAGATTTTGGGCTGTTACAGAGGTAGGGATTGTTGAGCAGCAGGGGCAGCAGGGTGTTTCAGTGGAGTTACTGAGGAAAAAGCTTCTTGAACTCCGTCCCCCTTGGTGAGGTAACACAGAGGGGACTGAGAGTTTCACAGAGCTAAAGCTGAGGGAACTCTGAAAGGACATGCAGGGGATGTCTTGAGGGAAGATCTCAGGTAAAGTGTGAGTGAGGTGAAGTGTGAGTAAGGTGGTGGAAACCCCGCGGGTGACACAGTCAAGTGCCAGGGCAGAATTAAGGTTTATTACAAAGCAGTTTGGTTTAAATACAGCGCTTAAACATGTCACATGATCTTCCAAACAATGACAATCAAGTGTTGATGGAGCATGCGTGAGAATGTGGAAAACTACAACTCCCATAATTCCTTGCCACATCTCACCCTTCTCTAAATAATTAACAAGGTGTAAAACAATACATTTTTTAAACATCCTTAATGTAACCAATCTTATCTTAACTGTTTATAAAAACCAGGGCCTATCATCACAAGGCCTTTATTGAGCTGTTTACAACTTTATTGGTTTGTGCAATATTCAAGCAACCTTGAATTACCCAGGGTTTGTAGATGTGTAGAACCTTTTATCTGAGGGTAATTTTGTGTGATTGGGTAAAGGCATCATCTTTATTTGAAAGGGAAATGTGTTGGGTTGTAGATGTTGTGTTTGAAGCAGTGTTGTTTGAGGTAGTGTTGTAAATGAGTGTTTAAGATACCTTGCTGTGAAGTGTATTTGCATTCACACACGTTCATATCTCCCCTCAACTTTCTCATTCACATTCCGATGGCCACTGTTTCATTCTCTCCTAACACATGCGTTCTTAAACCCTTTATTGTGTTTGAATCATGGAGTTTTGTTTTTGTATTGGTTACTGTTTGTGTGTTTCTTTTGGTTCTGTTTATTTATTGCTTCTTTGTGATTGTTCCTGTTTTGAAGAAGTGTTAATGTAGATTTACACATATAGGGACCAGACCCATATCTCTTTCCCTCCCTTTTTTGTGTTTTTATAGCATGTTTCTCAGTGTGTCATGTGTTCCTTTTACTAGTGTTGGTTATGTTTCTTCAAATCCAATTTCTTCATTCATTTTTTCTGGTGGTTGTTTCTGTCGGGAGGGAGGGCTAATTTAGAAGAGATCCTTTGTAATCTGGTACCCTTGGACACACAGGCATATATCCTCCCTCAAGTTCTGAGATCTACTGGTCCTGACCATTGCCTAGAAATTAGATTTTTAATCATATCTGGTGCTTTGGAAGATTAAAGTATTTGAGTTTTATGTTGGTATTCATACCTGCTATGGTTTGTATCATCACAGTTTAAGAAATTTAGAACATATGATGCTTTCTATAAGTGTTCCTGGGGGCTATATACCAACTCCCCTCTTTTTTGCCTTTGAAGCATTTCTTCTAGTGTGCAGTGTGCTCTTTTTACAATTGTTCTGTGGGTGAGTGCGGCATGTTTGTGGAATGGAATATCTTCTGATTTGTGAGATGTGTTTTAGCTTTTGTTGAATAACATACAGGATCATTGTTTGTGTTTATGGTTTTTGGAATGTTTGAAATTGCAAAACAAATTAGTATTTGGTAGTATCTTTTGCCTTTTTCTAGTGTGTGTTGCATTATTCTATCTGGAATATGTGTGAATGGATGTGTCTTATGTAAGAGTTAGATTTTGTGTGATTAACAAGGGATCATGTGGTGTGTATTTTTCTAGGTAAATGAGGGTTAGTGAAATCTCGAAGGAAGGAGGCTTTGAGATGTGAAAGTAGCATAGCATGGATCAATTATAACATTCATAGGTTAATTACAAAACAATTTAAATGTCTTGCGTATATGAGTAAGTTGTAAAACTTATATAGAGTCCCAGTCCACAGTTTGTACCTTATTGTTCCGTTGTCTTCTTTAGTTTGTCCAGATGTAGATGGTCTTGGTGTCCCATTTACTCACCACATCTTTCATTGTGTGGTTTTCTTTGTATTGGAGATTCCATTGTTGGTCCTGTTAAATTTTTTTTTTTGAATGTTTTCCAGTTCCCATTTCTTAATAATATCAGTTAGAGCAACTGTAACCAGGTTTAATTCAGTCTCTCGGGTAGTTGCAATTTACAAGCAGCTGTTTTGCACTCTTGTTGACATTATGTATGTTGTGCTGTGATTGCAAAATGTTTTGAGAATGTTTGAATGTAACAAATATGGGGATGTTTAAGATTCTATACTTATTATTTGAGTAACATTGTTATGATAATTGCATGTATGTGGTTGTATTTGAGAATTTAATAACTTCTAATAACTTTTTTTTTTAATAATTCAAATAAAGCTACTGGGAAATTAATGAAAAAATAGGGAAAAATTTTTAAAGCTGTAGTGTTCTGGTTTTATGGAAATAAACTTAAATGTTTTTGGTTAAAATGACACCAATTTACATAGTGAAAGGCAATAGCAAGAGCTTTTAGGCAACAAAGAGAATTTTTCTCTCTCTTTACACTAAAACAGAAGGTTTCAAATCTTCTTTTTCATCTTGAGTCCAGCAATTGATTGGTAATCAGCATGCAATCTATGCTGAAACAATCTGTGGGTAAATTTATTTAATTCAAATTTATCTCCCTAGTAAGTTGCTTATATTGCTCCAGTTTCTATATGTGTAGCAATTTTGTTTGCTGATTGATAAAAGGTTTATCTTGCGTTCTTTAGCATAGCTAGAAGAATATGAAACTGCTAAACCTAATGAAAGTTTTGTATCAGCCAGTTTTATATTTAAAAATATGAATTAATGGGCTTTAAAATGGTGAGATGCTAAATTTTATTCCATGTGTAAATGTTTTTAAACTATTTTCTACCCTTTATTTCTATTGTTAAGAAAACAATTTACAGTACTCTTAAGAAAACTGATTTGAAAACAAAAAAGAAAAAACCACAGATCTTAGAAGTAAAATTTATGTTTTCTTGAAAATGTAAAATGCAGTGGTATGAGTGAATAGTTAATAAAGTTTTAGTTTGCTATGTTTTACCTTCTTTTTCCCATATTATGTAAGAAAGGAGATTTTGAGTGAGAGAAGAGAGGGGTTTGCTTGTTGTTTTCCTCACCAAAACGCAAGTCACTTGTTTGTTTAGCCAAAGAGTTAATAGGAAAGTTTTTATAGGAACAGGAACAGTGGTAGAAGATGACAAAATCTAATTCCACCCAGTTGTTAAGCAGTAAACCATTGTTATGTTTGAGGGGCAACACATTATTTCTTGTTTTGCAAAGGCAATTATGCAAGAAGTGTTTTTTATCCTTTAACTAAAAAGTCATTTGTAAAATCTTGGTTTTCAAAAATTCTAATCTTTTTGCACTCTGAGACAGGGGTAAATATTATGAAAATCCATTTTTCTCTACTTTGAGAGACTGATAGATGAGTGAAAGGGTTTTTGTACTAGCAAGGCTGTGTTTATATGGTTTTCTGGTGTTGTGTGTAAATGCATCACCTCTGTTTTAAGGAAAGGCCACTGTATCACGGATTTAGGGCTGTTTGTTTCTTGGGCCACTTGAGGGTTTAGCTGCAATGAAACTGCCTTTGGGAAAAATCCGCTGTTAATTGACTTCCTCTTTGACTGAGGCAGCCTCTGTTCTACAGAATAAGTGATTTCAGGGGGTCCAATGAAAACAGGGTTAATGTCTGGGCTATTGCTGGTTATGATGTCTCTGTTTTGTTTTGGGGGTGCTAGTTTAAGAAAACTTGTTAAACAGGTTTTTTAAGAGCCATTGTGAGGTTACATCTGTTCTGTTGTTAAAAATGTTTGATACTGCTGTCTTTGCCTCCCATTCTAATTGTTTAATTTGAGTATAGGCCAATTTATGCATGTTTGTGTTTTGAATGGATTTGGAGGTGTGTGTTGCTCTATGTTGCAGCCTTGTGAGGCATCTTTGGGCTTGTGTTGTACGAGGGATTTGTTTGTTTTGCTTTATCAAGGCTTTTGCAGTGACTGTGTGTAAAGGGTTATGTGTTTCTGCAGTTGAAATTGTAATTGGTTGTTTGCTATTTCTTTAGGTTTGGCTTTCCATGTTGTGTATGGCATACTGTCAACAGCATTTTAAAATAGTGAGAAGTAAATGCTCGATTTAGGGTCCCTCCTAGTATTTCTATTCTTCCCCCCTGTAACACAAAAGAACCTTTTATAACAGTAGATAATTTGTCAATTAGTAAAGTTGTCCTTTTGTGACTTAGTAAGTTAAATATGGTAGCTGATAGTTGTATGTCTGCTGTGTTTTGCAATGTTACCTTTAGATTGTTGGTTGTGTCAGTAGGTGGAGTGTGTTGTTTCAGCTGAAATTCTCGCAGCATAAAACCAACAGCTGCTATTGTTAGCAACGCAGCCAATACATATATTGTCCATTTTAACACTGGTAGCTTTGACTTCATTGATGGTCTCGGCTTGGGCACGAATATGTTCTGTGTGCTTTCCCAGTCTGTATTCTCTTCTTCGAGCTTAAGTAGTAGCTGTAGCCATGTTTGCTGCTCTTCCTCTTCTGCAGGATCCAAAACTGCTTGTCTTCTTTCTGCTTCTCTCGTCTCGCTGCGTTTGGTTTGCCACAGCTCAGCTAAGGTTTCTAGGGTGTCAATTTCTAATCTTCCTCCTCCATCAGGCACTCTTCAGCATAGAAGCTGTTCTGAGGCTGGCGAGGGCTGTGGGTTGGTTTCTTGGTAGGAGTGTCACAGTGGTGTTTTAACTGTTGTGCATTTGTTGTCTGTTGGTTGAACTGGTGCTAACGGAAGAGGCACTTTAACTTCCGCCTCATGACAGGAGTAAGCTGGCTGTGTCCACTGTTCTGCAGAAGTCTCATGGTCGCTGCATGGCCAACGAGAGTTACTGGACCCCCTTGACTCCGCAACAGCAGACCATCCATTGCCCCCTCGTCGCAGCCCCTGCAGCTGATGCTGCTGCTGGTGCCCTAATCCAAGTGAAATTTGGATGGATTTCTGGAGGGGGGGGGGCCTGGGGGGGGGGGGGGGGGTAGTGGCTTGGAGATCTCCCTCTGGGGGTATAGGGATCTCTTCCTTCTTGAGGAGGAGCTGGTGTTTCTCAGGCTCACCTATGTACTCCTGCCTTGGCAGGAGCCATCCGAGAAGAAAGGGGAGCCGTGGAGCGGGACGGCGAGGCAAGAGCCAGGAAGAAGAGCGTCGGCTTCGCGCTCAAGAGGGGGCGGGAGAAAGGCCCTCTGGGCAAAGGCCCCTCCCTGGCATCCCCGGGGCAGGGATCCCTAAGAGTCCGGCGGGCAGCTTCCGGCTGCGCCGGCCGGCTTGGCGCTGGGCGGACCTCCCTGTAAGCAGGGCTGGGTCCTTTGCTTGGCTTGGCGTTGGCCTTTTGCCATCGCGCTCCTGTGGCTGCCCGGAGAGAGGGGCAACCGCCCTGTAAGGAGGGCGAGAGTGCCCGCCTCCGCGCCCGAGGGGGGAAACGGAGCTCTCCCGACCCTTAGCCCGCCCTGTAAGCAGGGCAGGGCTTTTTCCCCTTGGCACCTTGGGTGCCTGCTGGCGGCCCCTGGCCAGCGTGACCCCCCGTAGTCGGGGTGTGTCACAGCCTGTGTCCCTTGCCCCTCAGCACGCCGCGGCCCTTCTGGCCCGTGCGCAGCCCGGGGGTCAAGCCCGAGGCTGTCCTCTCCCGCTCGGCGGCAGGGCCGGCTCCCCCCGGCTTGGCGCACAGAGCTTGCTCCCTCTTCTGGGACGTTCCCCCTTTGTGTCCTTGTCTTGTGGGTGTGAGTGAGTGAGTGAGCGAGCTGGTCCCTCCTGTAGGCCCCGTAGAGACGTAGGCAGCGTAGCTTAGACTTCCCAGGAGGGAAAGAGGGGCTCTGTGCGCCAACCCGTGGGGAGCCAGCCCTGCCGCCGAGCAGGAGAGGAGAGCCTCAGGCTTGCCCCTTGTCCCCGAGGACGGAGCGAAGCCCGTTAGTGGCGGCGCGGGCACCGCCACCCGCGCCGCGGGGCTGCCCGTCCTGCTGGCGATGTGCCAGCGTGGGCCTCCCCCCGTCGTCGGGGCTGGGGCCCTGTCCCCGCCGGCCTTAGGCCGCGAGGCCGTTGTTGGGAGTGCCGGGCCTCGGGGGGGCGGCCCCCTAAGTGGGGCTTTGCGCGTCCCCCCTGCTCGGCGGGCGGTTGGAGGGACCGCCTGTAATCAGGCCGGTGTCCCGCGGGGTCCCCCGGCCTCTCACGGGCGTGGGGCTGGGCGTGTGCCCTCCCTGCCCTCGGGGCCCAGCTCAGGGCCTTAGGCCACGAGCCCCAGTGCCTGGCCCTTGAGCCAGGTACTTGATGCTGCGGGGGAAGGCCGAGCTCCGTGGCTCCCTGGGCGTGGACCCGCCTGTAAGCAGGGTCCGGGTCTGGGAGCCTTTGCGCTCCCTCAGCTGGCAGCCTGTGCGGGGCGACCGCCCCGTTAGCGGGGAGCGGGTCAGGTGCCCCCCGAAGCGGAGAGAAGGAGCCTCCGTAGGCCTTTGGGCCCAGGGCCCCCCTGTAAGTCGGGGCCAGTGCCCTGGTGTCCCAGGCGCTTTGTGGTCCAGGCAGCGGCCGGAGCCCCCTGTAAGCAGGGCGGCAGCCTCTTTGGCCGCTGCCTCGCATGCCCAGCTGCCTTTGCCCAGAGGGCCCGGCTCCCCGCAGCGGCTGGGACTGCGCCGTGCGTCGCCGTGGTGAGTCCAAGTGCAGCTTGGAGAGTTTCGTGGGAGTGGGGGGGGCCTGTGGGTGGGCGGGGAGGGGCTTGGAGATGTGCCTCCGGGGGCGTGGGGTCCGGGTTGCCTTGGGTACGGAGGAGCTGGTCGTTCTCGGGCCCACCTGCCTCCTCCTGCCCCGGCAGAAGCCGTCGGAGAAGACAGCGGAAGAGGCGTCGTGCGGGACGGCAGCGCCGAGGCGGGAAGACGCCGCGGTGAGCCCAGCTGAAGTTGGGGGGTGGTGTGGAGGTGTGGGGGTCCTGCGAGTGGGCGGGCGGGTGGTGGCTGGGGCAGCTGCCTCTGGGTCCCGCTTTCCTTCGGTGCAAGGACTCGGAGCTTCTGAGTCCGAGCTGCGCCCTCCTGCCTTGGCAGGAGCCGTCCGAGAAGAAAGGGGAGCCGTGGAGCGGGACGGCGAGGCAAGAGCC